>NC_081161.1:36186977-36526977 GCF_012432095.1 Onychostoma macrolepis
CAACTTAAAAGCCAAAGCCTTGAATCCATCACCATCTCCATCACTGCACATCAACACCATCATATACAACACTGAGCCTCCACAAACACACAGAAGAAAACACAGCATGCACACTGACCTTCATATAACCCTCATCAATTACGTTTCAGTTGCAATTTTGCAATTTTCATAAATTTATATGTACCAGCATCATTAATTGCTCTTTTTAAGCCATTAAAAAGGACACTTAATTTAATATTACCGGTTAAATCTAACTTAAATTCTATGGACAGTATCCTTCTGTCAATTACCACAGAAAATAATGTTGACCTATCGCTCATTTTTTTAAAATTGATTTATAGTGACATCCTTAAAATGGAAGTCTAGCAGGCGAGTCTTCAGGCAACATTCATAGTTTAGTTAAAGCACACTTCAGTTCTTCAGTGTAAATGTTTGGTGTTTGAGGTGTAAAGTTTTCTCACTCGTCCTATTAAGGTGGGACTCATTTTCTAGGCAGATGAACTGGTTGTGCGTTCCTGTTGTTTAGTGCATGTACACATTGCTAAACAGATAGTTAAATCACATCCTTTCCGTGTGCTTTACTGGTATCATGTCTGGCACCAAATAAAATAACCGGTTTATTTTGCCAGTTAAGATCTAAGTTGAAAGACTGGATATACTTTGCACAAATAAGGAAGCAAGTGATTCCAGTAGTCTCATACTGAAACGTTTCATGTTATCATTAGACCTTTTTTGAAACAATGTGACAACTGAATATTTTTTTTTTAATTTAACGTCTGACTTGTTTAACATCTCCACTACAGAAACACTACAGTTCAAATGTTTGGGGTCAGTCTGATTTTTTTAAAGAGCAATAATTCAAGACTACATTGTTACAGAATCTTTTAAGTAAATATGGTTCCTTTTGAACTTTCTGTTTCCACAAAAATATTAAGCAGTACAAATGTTTTCAACATTGATGATAAAAAGAGATGTTTCTTAAACACTAAATCAGTATATTAGAATGATTTCTGTAGGATCATGTGACAGTGAAGACAACTTAATCTTAATGCCAACTGACCTCAGTCCTCTCCACCCACTCCGCCACAGGTAACATCCAGCCACCTGCGTCTTGATCTTCCTCCTCCATTGGCTGATAGAAGGTCCTGTGGCCATTTCACTGGACCTGTGATTTATAGACTGTTCCAGAGAGAATCTCATGTTGGCCAACCAAATCTCAGCCACGGTGAAATCACAAACTCTGTAGAAAAGAGAACAGAGAAAATACAAAAATTAAAAGAAATACATAGTGTTCACAATACTATAAAAAAATGCTAATTAACATTATAGTCTGCTAATCCTGCCATTTTAATGCATATCAACTGGCAACAACATGTACTTCTACAAAATTGAATTTTGATGGTTTCATCAAATGCACATTTGATGGAGGTCAGCACAAACCATGTGGTCCATGATATGACCCACAAAAGATATGGCAAATGTGTTCTCCCTTTGATAAGCCTATTTAATTTGCCATGATAACTTATTTGTATTAAGCACTGTTTTCCCTGCTGTCCACAACAACATCAGAACTCAATCAAGAACCTGTGACTCAATTTTGGGTCATGACCCACTAAGTTGAGATCCACTGCAGCACAAGTATACAAAACAAAAGCAATGTTCATTGTGTAATTGTAACTGCTGTGCTCACATGACCAACTCTATTTGCATGTTCTGTTTGTCTTAACATCTGACATGAAGAAACAGGCCTGAGTTTTGAACTGCCAACGCAAAGGAATTTGAACACAATAGCTCCAATTTCTGAGCATGTGCTGCCATCTAGTGGGATAATACTGTACCAGACAGCTTGGTTCCCTTAATATAAAGTAACATATAGATTCAAAATCAAATAGTGATGCTGATATGAAAAATGACATTTTAAAACACAGGGACAAGGAGCAGAGGTTAGCGTAAAGCTCAGTGATTCAAGGAACAAGTCTTGACATTTTTCGCAATACAGCCATGTTTAAAGCAAGAAACAAATGTTGTTTCTCTGTAACTATATACAGCTGACAATAATGACTTCAGACATACAAGTACAATATAAGATAAATATAAAGTGAAATAAGAGAAGGAACAGAAGCCCAGCAGCCTGCATGAAACTCTTGTGAAGGTGTTAGAGGGGCATGAGAGCAATGGGACTGAAGGTTTAAAGAGATTGATAAAGGGATTGTTGTTGTTTTTGGGATGGTTGGTAGATGGAGTGAGGGTAAAGCGTTCAGGTAGCAAGTATGAAAGGTGTATCGTAATGTAAGGTGAATCGCTGATTAATTACTATGCTGTTTGTTCACAGGGACATAGTGTCCTCTAGATACAATAAAAGTTTGGTTTGGTTTTCAAATGCAGACACTTAATTACAAAGTGAACAACAACAACAATGATATTTTAATTGTACTGTGAAGTGAAATCAATGAGCATTCTAGGGCTGGTCCGAATACCATTTTTTGAGCTTCGAAGCTTCGGAGGGAGGGGCTGAACATATTCTTCTCTCTAATAAAGGCAGGAATCTCTCTGTGTGTGTGTCTGTCTGTCTGTTTGCATTTTTATTATGTCGAGAACCGTTCATCCAATCGACTTCACGCGTGGCGGGTATGTTGCTGCGGACCCAAGGGAGTGCAGTGTGGTATTTTGGTGCAATATGGACACACTCACGTTCAGAATGAATAAACTTTTAATAAACTACAGAACGGCGAGAGCCGGAAGCGGCGCGCCTCACGCGGGCAGGGCTTATATGCTCCGAGAACGGACACTGCACTGATACAAAACACACAGGTCTAACAAAAAAATCACTCAGTAATTACAGATACCGTAAAGGGTAGGCTATTTAAATAAAAGAAGAACGAAAAATAAATGGACGAAGTTCAACGAACTGTAATAAATAAAGAACACGGTAGCATACTTTCAATAACAGCAACACGCATTTTAATTAACGAACAGTTTAAAAAAAATTATGTGCATGTTATCATGTGTACAATTAGGCTACTGATTAACATGGAGGATAAAAGCAGCTCGTTTTTTTTTACACCAACAACATAGGCTACCATAGGTGTAGGCCTACTACTTACAGAACTCGGGTGATTTTTCAAACTTGATGTGCTGTTGTGGTAGGCCAGTTTCAAATCGCATATTTGGCACACTGCCTTTGTCTTGTCCTCACTCAATTTAAAGTGCTCTCACACAGCTGATGCATTTTTGTCTTCTCTTCCAGATGAACTGAATCATGATGTTCATGACCTTCACTCACGGGCGACTCATATTCAAGCGCGAATGAGAACCGTTTCGCGGGGGATGCCAGGTGTTCGAGAAAAAAAAGAAAAAGAAAAGAATACTCGAATCTCAAAATTGAAAATCAAATGCCAACCCACCGAACGAATATTCGAATATTCTGGCCCTAGAGCATTCATAAAAATACTATCTACAGCTTTAGGGGTTCTGTTATGACAAATTTCTCAATGAACTTCAACTGGTGGTAATGTGAGCCAGGATACCACCAGCTGAAGTGGTGATATGAATAATAAAATGAAAACTATAATTGTGTGTAGATATAAGAAATTTTGAATTCTGTGTCCTTTAGGTGGAGTCTGAAATATTGCAACTACCTGTTCCAAGCACATGAATAACAAAGCAAAGTTAGAAGTGGGAAACTCGGAAATCTATTCTAGATGATACACGAGTTGCAGAGCTTTGACAATGAAAGGTGGTGTTGATTTGAAATATGGCAGAAATAATTTTTATATATAGGTCAGTGGGCAAAAAGCAAATCGGTAGTGAATTATAATAAATGATTTTGCAAGTTAATTTAATTTTACATGCTGTATTACAAAGATACTACTAGATTAAATTGCACAATACAGTATATGTACATAACCTCAAATTTTTGGTGACGCAATATATTGCCCATTATATTTACATAAAAGTTAATGTCACCATGTTTTTTGCATTCCACTTGCGCCTGTTGTCTTTTGCAGCTTCTTTACATAACATGGTGTAGTCATGAGGTGCTAGTTCAAATAAAAATTAAAAAATGCTGCAGATATGGCCTTAGTTAGGGATCTGTGCCTTTGTGTATATGGACATCTCTGCTAAGTAGGTGTTGTGTATTTTACAGAGAAATTTAGAAGAAGGTCAGGGAAAAATCTGTAGATGGAAATATCTCCATAAAAGTACTTTGTGCATTTTTCTTTTTTCTTGTTACTTTGCACTCTTTAGTTAGAAAATGTTTATTTACTATTTATTCACATTTTTTAAGGTATCCCATATTTTGATACTTAGTCCAGGTGATATGTGAAAATAATGTTAACTTTTCCATAAAAGCATGAAACTTGGTACACTTTTAAAGTTTGCTGCCCTAAACATTTTCATAAATGGAGCCATTGCAAAAACACCTCATGGTTGCCATGGCGACCATTGTACTTTCTGCCATAACCAAATTATGTATTTTGTGTCATATCTCCTGAAACAAACATGATAACACAGATAAGGTGATGTCTACCCCTATGTTTTGTCAGCAATGAGTATCACAGTATCACAGCATTTACAAAAGTCCATATTTATGGCTATTATTTTTTTATTTCTTTGATAATTAACTAATATTTATTAATTATTAATAAGAAATTATAAAAGATAAATAAATAAATTAAAAGATTTTTTTCAACAATACTATCAATTATATCAGAGAAAATCATCTCAGGTAGTGTGACGGCAATGCTATCAGGCGAACAGTTAATGGTTAATTCAGTGACTTTATGAGAAGGATTACAATGAAATCTCAGAAGATGCAGAATTAAATTTCAAACATATTTCATGTAAACTTAATTTACAATCACTCTCTGGGGCCAGATTTGTCTATTATGTTGTCCACAAGGGGGAAGCCAGAGCAGGTGAATCGCTAATATTTGATGTAACAGGTGGAATAATATTTATGTGTAGGGTGAGGTGCGGGTTGGACGGTGACAAGCACGGGCGGGTTGCAGGTCCATTAACCAAGACTATTTTGAATCGGTCCAGTATACGCTGAGCAATGTAGCCAATCACGCTGCCACTGATTGACAGCTGTAGAGATTATATTAAAGTAAGCGCTCTTTGCTTGCTTTCTGTATTTAATCTATTCACAATTTGAATAAAAGTTTTAATAAATGAGTTTTGTCTACCTCATGTAGGAGATGTAACGCAGGTGCGGTTCGGGTCCCAGTTTTTATGTCAAATGGGTTGGGTATGGGATTAAATTAGTGTTGCTGTCAGATAATGTGTCGGGTGTTCTGTTAATTACTGTGATTGTGGGAAGATCATTTCACCAGCCAGGAAAGGTGAACGAAAATGCCTCTCTGTGATGTTACCACGAGGCATCGCTTACTTACAGATCTCAGGCTTCTGGAGGGGATGAAGATTCGTATGACTGAGTGGAAGTTGGAGGGTGCTGAGCCTGTGGCTGTTCTGTACGCAAACATCAGTGTCTTGAACTTGATGCGAGCCGCAACCGGTAGCCAGTGCAGGGAGATAAAGAGAGGTGTGACACGGGCCCTTTTGGGCTCATGGAAGATCAGTCATGCTGCTGCATTCTGAAACATTTGTCGAGGTTTGATTGCGCATGATGGAAGTCCAGCTAGAAGAGTACTGAAATAGTCCAGCCTAGAAATGACAAGGGCCTGGGCAAGAAGTTGTGCAGCATGCTCTGTTTGGAAGGGCCTGATCCTCCTGATGTTGTGCAATGCAAACCTGCCTGATCGAGCTGTCTTTACAATATGATCCTTGAAGGTCAGCTGGTCACCAAAGAATAACTTTTGATGAACCTAGCAGGATGATGAAATAGTGCTGTAGAGTCGGAGTGGCAGGCAAGATGAGAAGCTCAGTCTTTGCCAGGTTGAGCTGCAGGTGATGATCCTTGATCCATGCCGAGATGTTTGACAGACAGCCTGAGATCCGTGCAGCTACTATTGGATTGAATGATAGAGCTGTGTGTCATCAGTATAACAATGGTAGGAGAAACCATGTGCTTGTATAATGGGTCCCAGTGATATAGTGTATATGGTGAAGAGGAGGGGTCCAAGAACTGATCCCTGAGGAAACCCTGTGACCAGTTGATGTTCTTTGGATACCTCTCCTACCCAGAAAACCCTGAAAGACCAACCTGTGAGATAAGATTCAAACCAGTGGAGTGCAGATCCGGTGATGGTAGACAGGACAATCTGATGATTCACAGTGTCAAAAGTGGCAGGTAGATCCAGCAGAATAAGAACTGTTGATTTGGAATCAGCTTTTGCAATCTGCAGGGCTATAGTGACCGACAGTAAAGCAGTCTCAGTTGAAGGGCCGCTTCTGAAACCTGAGTGATTAAAGTTCAGTTGGTCTTTCTGTGAAAGAAATAATGTAACTGTGTCTATAAATGTGTGAACCAAATGGTCCATTCCATTAGAATAACAAAGGACCAGCATTCCTCAGGAACGTCTTGTAGATTGCAGGATCTCCACTGGGAAGGTCCTAACAGTATCTGTTGTTTCTAGCCCTTTTGTCTTCAGGTATAAAATTATATCCCACAGACAGAACTTTGGGAGAAGCTAGGATTCATACAAGGATTAAGATTGTTTGAAGGAAGACATGCTAACATCGCTATTGAAGAACTGCTACACTACCATCTTCAATAAATTGTTCCCCACAAAATTTTGGTCAAGCCTTAATTCCTTGTATTAGAGAAATCTAGTACATTGGTGAGCCACCCAAAAGACTGCTCAGCAAATATACAGTAAATATGATGATACATGGGGCAACTTTTTAGGTTAGAAGGGGTAGTATGCACTGGCCTGTCTAGACAGATATTGTCTTGACAAGAAGTTAAAGTGGATCATAAAGTGTCAGTTGTTGTATTTTCATCCAGAGATGAGAAGTGGGTGGGTGAGGGAAGAGAGGATGACAGAGGAAAGATGGAAGGGTGAAAGGGAGCGTAGGTTTTGCCTAAAAGTAACTGGTAGAGGAATTGGTTTCACACAGGTAGTAATATGTAGGTTAAATGTAATAAAGAAATGATCAGAGATGTCTAGAGGTTTTACCAAATGTTGTCTGTGATACAACTGCATGTGTAAATTAAGTCAAGCTGGTTGCCTGATTTGTTAGTGCTTGTGGTGGTAAGCCATTTGAGATCGAATGAAGCTAGGAGTGGAAGAGGAAGTCTGCAGTGTAAGGCTTCTCCAGATGGATTTTGAAGTCACCAGAGACTACAAGTGGACTGCCATCCACAGAGAATGAGGACAGCAGCCCATACAGCTCCTCTATAAAGGTGCCCAGTTGACCAGGAAGGCGATAAATCATTACAATATGGAGTTTAACAGGAGCTGTTACCATAATAGCATGAAACTCAAAAGAATTTTTATTGCATAGGAAAGAGTGTGTTGAGTATTTCCAATTATTAGAAATGAGAAGACCAGTACCCTTCCAACCTGACAGGAGGGGATGTGAGAGAAAGGGAAGTTGTTAGAGAGAACAGCAGGAGTTGCGGAGTCTTCTGGACGAATCCAGGTCTCAGTCAAGCCAAAGATACTAAGAGTAGACTGAGAAGTAATGGCCAGAATGAAGTTTGTTGACAGCTGACTGACAATTCCAGACACCCACAGAAAATGACAGAGGTGCAGCAGAAGAGGTGCAGATAGGACGCAGGTTAGCAAGATTGCGTTGCCGTCTGCGTGATGTTGAGAGAGAACAAGAAAGTATTGGAAACACACTACCACCTACAGTACCTGACTCTGACTGAGAGGTAAAGAAAAATACACTTACTTGAGATTATATTTTTTTTATATCTCAGAAATATATGATTGTATTCTTGAAAACAATCTTTTATTGTGCTATTGAATAAAATATTAGTTAAGCTGGTGTGTGGTGGGTGTTCTGGCGCAATATGGCTGCTGTCATCCAGGTGGATGCTGCACATTGGTGGTGGTTGAGGAGATTCCCTCTTCCATGTAAAGCGCTTTGAGTACTCAGAAAAGCACTACATAAATGTAACGAATTAACAATTAATTAAATAAAATTTTTTTTATTGTAATATTGAATAAAAAATGTGTTAATTATCAAAGAAAGAAAAAAATAATAGCCATATTATGGACAATTTTAAATGCTGTGATACTGTGATTCTCAGATACTGTTATTTCCTTCTCACATTGCTCTTCACCTTAACAGTTTATGTTTTTGTATATGGTAAGTAAAATGGTCACCATGGCAACCACAAGGTGTTTTTGCGATGGCTCCATTTCTCAAAATGTTCAGGGCCCAAACCTGTACAATTGTGCCAAATTTCATGCTTTTATGAAAAAGTGAACATATCACCTCAAATTTTGCACATATCACCTGGACTAACTTAATGATCTAAATATTCTTAAGAATGAAAAGTTTGCTGTCATTTGAAAGTGTATAGGCCTTCTTGCATTATTATGCTGTTAAATTATGATTATATATATATATTCAGTGGCATAAAATGGTCTTCAAATGACAATAATATCGCTTATCGCAATTATTTCTGGGGCAATATATCGCACAACAAAAAGCTGTTATGGTGACAGGCCTAAGTGTAAACGTGTATTTCGTTTAGATACCAAGTAGCAATACAATAAGCTGAATTCAGATGTAGTCATTTGGGCTTATTGTTCACAACATAGCCTAATTTTTGTTTTGTTTAGGCTGTTTTCACATTATGTTTTCGACTTAAATGCGACTTAAGCTATGAGTTTCTCATGTGCGCTTGAAGGCAGCATAACTTTTCTTAAAGGTGTACTCAGAAGGATTTTATCCGTCCCAATAGCACCAGCTGTTTAGAATGTATACAGACACCTATAGACTAGGATGCACAACGTTTGTATAGCAACTGCTGTTGCTCCACAGTAATGCTGTTTGTTTCTATTTTTCTACCTCACACATTAATGGCTGTTGTTTGATTCAGCGCTAATAAATTTTCACACATTACTTACAGCAATTTGGCAGCTGTGACCTTTGTGTGCACATCATAAGTGCCATATGAAGTATTAGTAAACATTTCTATTAACTGTGGTTGTGGACTGGTAATGTGATGTCACCAAAGTGAAGACCCACTCCATGTAGAATAAATAGCTTTTCCTATTAAACTAATATAAGTGGATATGAGCATACATCGTTTTAAAACATATTCCTCAAAAAGCACTTTTCACACATGCAAAACTTTAAATTGGGAAAAAAAAAATGACTGAGTACACCTTTAACTGAAGACTAACCGCCGCCATGACCCTTCCTTCTTTCCCAAAAGCGTGGCAGCTCTCAGAGTCTAGAAAGCTCTGAGGGGAGGCGCTTTAAGTGGAGCTGCAGCGCCCCCCTGCGTTCACACACAGGAAACACAGGAGGGGACAAAAAGGGGGCGGCGACGTACAGTCAGCAGAAGAGAGGAAGAGAAAAAACATGGCACAGAAAAAATTCAAATGTTCTTCCTGGAAAATCTCTGATCCCGCCACAACTTCACCACATGACATTTCCGAAAGAAAATGCGACACCCTTGCGCGCCCGCAGCAAGGCCCCAATCTCATTCAGCGATTATCTGACATTTAATTATTTACCTGTGTGAAACCCTCACTTACAGCGCGGTTTGATTTACAAACGTTTACACAACTGCGAGATTTGCATTTATTTTTACTTAAAAAAAAAAAAAAAATTATTTTTTTTAATTAAAATTCCACGTCTGTGTACTGTGCTATATTCCCCATAGCGATTGCACAATATTTAACTCCCACAGTCTTCCCGGTTCACGTTAACTATGATCTCACCCGTGTTACTGGTAAAGGGTGGGCAACTTTATCCACCACTCATATGGAAACCCACACTCACTTTCTGTTTGCAACCGACACAAAATGACTGAATTTCATCAACCTGCAAGGAAATTCAAGGCGGGAATGTATCACGCTTCCGATATTAACCCACGCCGGACACATTTCATTGCATTTCACACCTAGTTACACACTGGCAAAGCAAACGGTTATTACAATACAACAGGCGTAAGATGCTCAATCCATATGCAGTGTTTACGTGGTGCATAAAGTCCAGAAAGTGTCTGTCTTTACCTGCTAATGCACGGAGTGTCAAACTGGGAGGTGGCTTCTTCTTCTCGCATGTCCTCATGGTAAAAAATGCAAGCTAAATAAGCAACTGCGCAGTTTCTTTTGCCTCGCGCGGTGAATGAACGGCACTGCGCGCGATCCGCCAGCACCTTCATCATGTCACACATGAGCACATTTGAATCGCACACTGTAAAATGTCGGCGCAGCTGCGTTATGAAACCACTGTAAAGAGGAGAAGATGTGACACAAACATCAGCGCGCAAAATTGTTCCAGAGTCTTCCTCCAAAAAAATGCACGCACGCATCTCGCGACTTCTCTGTGGTCTGCTAATATGATGATGCGGTTTTGGCCAGGCGAGGATGTGGTGCCACGGCGCGAGTCCCTCACGTCCACTCACGAGTTTGATCTGAGCAGGAGATGCGCGTTTGGAAATTGCGCAGTTTTTAATCCGCTGCAAACGCAGGCACTCCCCTCTCTCTCTCTCTTTGCTCTCCCGTATGTTTCCCCCTGCACTCTTTCGCTGCTTCTTCTTTCTCCTCCTCCCTCGCAGTCGTTTTCCCCCCTCATGCAGGTTTATTTTCGGTGAACGAGTCTCTCTTGGACCCGCTCCGCCCCGCCTCCGTTTCTCCCGGACGCTCAGGACTTCCAAATTCCACCATCACTCACTCCATCCGAGCAGAGAGCGGGTGTCCGTTCCCAGGGCCAGCAGGCTGCTTTGGGGGATAATGTGGGGCTGTTAGTGTTGATGGGGTTGGATTGATTTTGTGTCATCTCTAGTGAATTAACCCTTCTATTGTTTTAAGATTATGTATGATATTTGTTCCGTGAAAACAGACTGGAAACAGGTCCTGTGACATTGCTAAGATTGTCTAAAAATAAATAAATAAATATATATATATATATATAAACTTTATATATGTGTTTTTTTTTTTTTTTTATAAATTGCAATACATTTTTAATAAATTGTAATAAATGGTTAATAAACAAATTTAATAAATTGTTAAAAGTGTTTATAAAATAACTACATTATGGTCATGTGGGTTCATTTTGAACCATATTGGGTGAGCCATGGGCTATTCATCTTAAAATAGATAGCTTTTAATAGAAGCATTGATCAAATCTGACTCAAAAATATTTGACAATATCTCCTCATTCCGTTCTTTGTAAGAGTTTAACCTGAGGCTATTTTCTATCAGAAAAAAAAAAAAAAAAAATACTACAGCACTTTCTACATATCTGTAGTGCAAAAAAATTGAATGAATGGACATGCTGCCGGTGTGCAAACATAGGGGTCAATATTGACTGCTTTATAAAATAGGTAATTTATTTGTGAAATATGAAATTGGTCAAATTCATTATAAAATACCAAAAGTAAAAAGGGACATAGTGCATTTATTAGAAGTGTTACTCAAGAATGTACAGTTTATATAAAAAATAATCATTATTATTAATGCATTATTTATAAATTTGTTTGTGCATAATACAGTTTGGGACCACATTTTCTCTCTTTTTCTCATTACGGGTGTTCTTAAAACCTATTGCACTGCAATCTCGATTTACTAAACGCAAAAGCTTGAACATAACACCCGGATGGATGATCTCACTCAAAATCAATAATAATAATATATATATATATACTATTTACAAATAAAATTTTGCATAATAAGTTTAGGACCAGCTTTTTCATTTGTTTAGGACCAACAATTGGGACCAAGGGTGTTTTAAACCCTTTACACTGCAGTCATTCTAATGCAGTCAATTCATTTTAATGTTAATATTTTTAATTGAATATTTTGTGGGTCAAATGTAATTCAAAGATCACAGGTGGGCATTGTTTCTTAGGCAACAGTTGATTAGGTGTGCAGATGAGGGCCGTGTGTGTGTGTGTGTGTTCAGTGTATTCCTCCTGGAATGTCTGTGGTTGGTGCTTCACTGCCATAATTGAATACACAGATGGAGAACGTTTGATGCAATACTATACAGAGAAGAGCTAACTCAATTATGTCAGTTCAAATGTAGCGAGACTCGGGACTGGTGTCCCTGAGGGACCCAAATCACTCAAAACGCAAATCAGATTGTCCACTTGTCCTCAGCTGGCACTTCCAGATCATTATTAAGTTCTCATCTGGTGTCTGAGAAGAGGGTTCAGACAGAAATCTGGACAGAGCTCGGCCCGTCCAGGTTTTACATTCACGCTTTTCTCTCCACAAGCTGCCCGGGAGCAACAAGTGTCAGATTCATGTGAGGAAATGCAGGTTACTTCTTGTGAATGACCCCTCTCACAGCATCAATGGGTCTGAGGTGGGAACATCGGGGTGATGAATAAACCCTGGGGACTTCATCCTCCATTTTGCGACTCAAAAGATGTCTTTCTCTCCCTTCTTCTTTTTAACTTCCATTTTTTTAAAGAAAAAAATCTGAAGTGCTCTAAACGATTACAATGGCGCCTTGGAGGCCAATTTGAATGTGAATTAGACATGTTGCTATGAGCACCCCAACAACCAGTTAGAGGTACAGAGACACACAGACCTGTGGCTGAATAAAGAGCTCCTTACAGTCTGAGCAAGTCTGGCTCTTTCAGAAGAGGATGGCAGAGTGAATGCAGCCTTACACGGAGGCCACCCTCGCTCTCGCTTTCTCTCTCCCCTTCCCTCAGAACTATTCTTCTGTTCCAGTTTCTCCACTCTCTTGTTCTCTTCTTCCAAGAATTTCCCTCAACTTTATGAGTGTCCTGAGAAGATTGCCTCCGGCTCTAAAGAACAAGTATAGCCGCACACGTCAATCATCGAGGTCCAAGATGACTGGAAAAGTGGAGTAAATGACCACAAGTGTCAAATTTGAAGGAATAATTCCTGTGGATACGGATGATTTGGTGGTAAATTTCAACTAATTGGATTACAGTTGCACAATTTTGAGAATTTTCTGAAATTATAGCACCCTCTATTACTAGAAATTAGGCATGTGAACTTAGATTTCCCTATGCCCTGTTGTTCATCTGCAGACAACTGAGTTAGCTGGACCTACTGATTTGACAATCCTTGTTGTCAAAGCAACAAGTCTGTAAACACAATCCTACTGGGAAACAGGATTAGATCGTGACTTCATCTCCTTATTCTTTCAAGAGCATCCTTCTATATCAAACAGAATAACAAATCAGTCCAACATTTCACTTATTACTATTACATAGTAAAATGTTGAAGCCTCTATAGAACAATATTTTGAACTGTATTCATCAAAGAATGCTGAAAAAGTATCATGGTTTCCACAAAAATATTGAGCAGCAAAACTGTTTCAGCATCGATAACAATAAGAAATTGTAATTTTTTTTTTGAGCAGCAAATCAGCATATTAGAATGATTTCTGAAGGATTGCGTGTAACGGCTGCTGAAAAATCTAATTTGTCATCACAGGAAAAAAATTTAAAAATAAATATATTCAAATGGATCATAGTTACCATGAATTGCAACAATATTTCACAAACTTGAATTTTGATCAAATAAATGCAGCTTTGGTGCTTATAACAGACTTCTTTAAAACGCGCGCGCGCACACACACACACACACACACACAAAAACTCACCCAAACTTTTTAACAGTAGTGAAAATATATTAATAAAAATATTTTTATATTTTAAGAGTATATGATGCCAGCTAATTACATTGCACTGTCTGTCATGGTTTTGAATATCACTATAGAGTATGTGCCCTTACTATTAAACTATTAAAATTTGTATGACCAAATAAAACTTTTACAAACATCAGATGCTGAATCAAGATCTTCTGAATCAAAAGAAACGGCTTAGGTTCCTCCAAAAATTCAAATAGTAGAATGTTGTCACTAAAATGTTAATTCAAAATAAATAAATAAATAAGTAAATAAAATGGCACATTGAAAATTTCAGAAAGAGTTCCGTTCATTTCTGAGATCACAAAAAGTCAATTGTAGTGCCACCTTGTGACCGATTCTCACAGAATTCGATACACAGCATCTTGCTGACATCCTGCAGGCATATACTGAATTTCATGACAATTGTCCCATCAAGTGAAATTATTAGTTGTTAATTTTTTATGTCTGGAAAATCTGCAACACTAATAAATGAGAAAATGCTGAGCTGTTTTATTAAACATTAAAATTAATTCCATAAAACTTAACAAATTGCTAATGTTTTCATTTCATCTCTTGTGATTTAGCGCACATTAAATTCTCTTTTTAAATTAAATTTGCTCAGTGTGTAAAAGGGTATAACAAGTGCTTGTCCTCTTTTGTGCATTGCATAAAATTAGACATGGAGTGTTAATCAACTGTCACTGAAAGTGTGAGTGTGTTGTTAGTTATCAAGGCTCATGAGCAGAGCGGTTCCTCTCTTGATCCAGTGATCATAAGGCACAGCTCCAGACTTCAGATCAACGGCCACCACGAATGATGGCCGACCACTACCACCGGACCGCACAGGGTAGTAGTAGCAGGGACAGGAGTAAATATCTGCACACACACACACACACACACACATAAGAACATCAACAATTACTGAATGTACTGACATAAAGTTGACTCTGTAATACAGGGATGTACGTAAGACTGTGTACTCACTCTTGGCAACCCTCTTACGGCTCTCCACAGGTTTGAAGTGGATTGAGGGCATGGGGCAGACTAGCTGCATGGGCTCTGCCTCTACCAGACAGGAAGCTTTCTTATCCCAGCCCGCCCCCTCCAGATACAGCCCCTGGATGAACACTCCATCCTGGAGTAGAGAAGGGGAAAAACAAGAGGTCGAGTGCAAAACAAAGACATTGAGAGAGGGCACACAGTGGCCTCCAGTGTAAGAATTTAACTGGCAAATAAATGTGTGGAAATGTTAAGCACTAATTGGCCACACTGACGTAAGGACCAGTGACAACCAATCGAAATGTACAAATTCATAGCAAATATCTTAAGTACGTAAATCCCCTATCTAAGCATGCATGGAAATTACGTTACACACAGTAGAGTCAGCAGAGTTTAAGGGGGTGTTCACACAAAATTTGTTCTTACAATCCATCTACATTTTTTTTTTTAAATTGTCAGTCAGCTCACACATGCATGGATGTCTTGCCTGTTCCATCATATTTTGCTGTTTTTTGTTATTAAGGTGCTGTGTTATAATAGTAAAGTTCTGTGATGAAAATAAAGATTATAGTGCTTAAATATTAATTGGGTCTGAGAGTATACAGTCAAGTAAATTAATAAATATTGATGATCCATGCCTTCATAGTAGAAGGATTCATTTGTTCACCAGATAATTATTCTTTACCTACAGTATCTCACAGAATTGAATACACCCCTCATATTTTTGTAAATATTTTATTATATCTTTTCATGTGACACTGAAGAAATGACACTTTGCTGTTAGAGACCTTGCGCTCCTCCACCTTCCGTTTGAGGATGCCCCACAGATGCTCAATAGGGTTTAGGTCTGGAGACATGCTTGGCCAGTCCATCACCTTTACCCTCAGCTTCTTTAGCAAGGCAGTGGTCATCTTGGAGGTGTGTTTGGGGTCATTATCATGTTGGAATACTGCCCTGCGGCCCAGTCTCCATGCTCATGCTCTGCTTCGGTATGTCACAGTACATGTTGGCATTCATGGTTCCCTCAATGAACTGTAGCTCCCCAGTGCCGGCAGCACTCATGCAGCCCCAGACCATGACACTCCCACCACCATGCTTGACTGTAGGCAAGACACACTTGTCTTTGTACTCCTCACCTGGTTGCCGCCACACACGCTTGAGTAATCCAGTAATCCATGTCCTTAGTCTGCTTGTCTTCAGCAAACTGTTTGCAGGCTTTATTGTGCATCATCTTTAGAAGAGGCTTCCTTCTGGGACGACAGCCATGCAGACCAATTTGATGCAGTGTGCAGCGTATGGTCTGAGCACTGACAGGCTGACCCTCCACCCCTTCAACCTCTGCAGCAATGCTGGCAGCACTCATACGTCTATTTCCCAAACACAACCTCTGGATATGACGCTGAGCACGTGCACTAAACTTCTTTGGTCGATCATGGTGAGGCCTGTTCTGAGTGGAACCTGTCCTGTTAAACCGCTGTATGGTCTTGGCCACCGCGCTGCAGCTCAGTTTCAGGGTCTTGGAAATCTTCTTACAGCCTACGCCATCTTTATGTAGAGCAACAATTCTTTTTTTCAGATCCTCAGAGAGTTCTTTGCCATGAGGTGCCATGTTGAACTTCCAGTGACCAGTATGAGAGAGTGAGAGCGATAACACCAAATTTAACACACCTGCTCCCCATTCACACCTGACACCTTGTAACACTAACGAGTCACATGACACCGGGGAGAGAAAATGGCTAATTGGGCCAAATTTGTACATTTTCACTTAGGGGTGTACTCACTTTTGTGGCCAGCGGTTTAGACATTAATGGCTGTGTGTTGAGTTATTTTGAGGGGACAGCAAATTTACACTGTTATACAAGCTGTATACTCACTACATTGTAGCAAAGTGTCATTTCTTCAGTGTTGTCACATGAAAAGCTATAATAAAATATTTACAAAAATGTGAGGGGTGTACTCACTTCTGTGAGATACTGTAAATTAACAGCATATAGACATATTGTTAACACTTTATAATAACTTCGATTATTAGCATTATGGAACACTATATAATGTTACATTATTAGTTTTATACATTTAAATAGTTATGACCACTACAAAAGTTTGTGTTCAGCAGGATTTGTTTTTAAGAAATTAACACTTTTATTCAGCAAGAATGCATAATTGAACAAAAGTGACAGTAAAGACATTTATAATGTTATAAAAAATGTCTTTTATATACATTTCATTTCAAATAAATGCTGTTGTTTTCAACTTTCTATTTATCAGATAATCCTGAAAATGTATCACATTTTTTTACAGAAATATTAAGCATGTGACGTGATACTGAAGACTAGAGTAATTTATTCTGAAAATTCAGCTTTGCCATGACATGAATAAGTTACATATAAATAAATAAATATAAAATTCATTGTAAAGTGTAATAAAATTTCACAATAGAAAACAGTTATTTTACATTTTAATAATAGTTCACAATATTGTATTGTTATATTGCCTTACTGACTCCAAACTTTTTAATAGAATATATTTGAATGTTTATGAACTACTAACAATAGTCAACAAAATATTTAACTGTGCAACCAAAAACTAGCAAACAATTAAAAATGTTAGCATAGAGCCCTGGCATGGGCTGTTTTTCTGCTTTGGAGGGATGCCACATGAGTAGTGAGACAGAGGGAGAGAGAGCGAGAGAGAACAAGTGAGATGCAATGAGAGAGATGCAAATGTCAGGTGCATCAGCTCCTAATGGACAGCGGATGGCAGCAGTTACTCACCTTGGGAGGGGAATGCAGATTCTTGTCATCCATAGTGCTGACAATGAACTCCCAGGATAGAGTGTCTACAGACACCTGCACAGCAAACACAACACTGATATCAGAATCACTGCCAGCAGCAGAAAAAAAAAAAAAAAAAACTCTCTCTCTCTCACACACACACAGTTACAGTACTGCCAAGATATGGCCACTTTAAGTGTATCCTCAGTTCTTACTAGCCACCTGTCGGTGTGTGGGGACATTACACATTAGGACATTTGTTTTTCAGTCCATTTGCTGCAGAATTGGCTGCCCTGAAGCGTCGCAGGTGTCTCTTGATCATCAGATGCAGCTCATTTTGCTGCTGTGCTCCTGAAGCTATTGAGCAGCTGAGCAGAATGTGATTTTGGGGGAGTGTGAGAGCTCCTGTTTGCAGATCCCAAAAGGACCCAAGAATAAACATCATCACTGGGGCATTAGAAAGGTAATGGAGCAGGATTGTGCTGCGTCCCCTGCAGAATGTGTGAGTAAGTGAATGTGAATGCAAAGTGTTAGTAAATGTAATGCGGTAAAAATGTGTTACCGAGCATGTTACTCAAATGAATTATAGACCATCGGTTTGCTGTGATTGAAGTCCATATGAGAAATATAATGCTGCACTTGGGAAGTTTCCACTTGTGAGTTTGGAAATTGTAATTATGATGTGCACTGAATTGATTTTGTTCAGAATAAAATGAACACATAGAGCAATTTCATACTTCTTTCTCTCTCTCTTTAAATCCCCAGGAAGATGTTTTAGAGACTGGAGCACCAAAATGAAGTGCAGAGGACTGACATTAGGTGTGTAATTGATTCTCTATCTGTGTATTTTATCATTCTTGTTCTTCTACAGAGATTGATGGGAAGTATTGCTTAGACACACAAGCATGTTGCCTCATAATCTGGCTTAATGAATTGTAGTTTGGGGCAAGATTTATTGATGTTCATTATTATTTCGCACACACAATGCATAGAAATCAATTGTAAAGTTAACATTCACAGTTACAACTTATTACAATCAACAGGAATTTGTTCGTGCCATGATTCTGTCATTTTTGTTTAGAGGGATAGTTCGCCCAAAAAATAAGTATCTTCTTTAATGTATAAAAGAAGATATTTTCGAAATGATGCGTTGTTCTTTCGACCATACAGTGAAAGTCAGTGGGGTTGAGTGTTTTTTTGGACCCTACTGACTTTGATTACATGGATTCTGAATCTAGTTCAGATAGTTACCTATAGTTATACTACCATTCAAAAGTATGGGGTCAGTAAGATATTGTTAACATTTTTTAAAGAAATTGCTTATGCTCACCAAGGCTGCATTTGATCAAACTACTATTACAATTACTGTTTTCTATTTGAATGTAATTATAAATGTAATTGATGATGACAAATAGAACTAGAAATATAAATATTTTGTAACAATGTTAAAAGTCTTCACTGTGACTTTTGATCAATGTATTGTCTTAAAAGTATTTTTAAAAAATCTTAATCTTACTGACACCAAACTTTTGAACAGTATTGTATCTTTGACTGAGCTCTCTAGTGTGTGTGACTGAGTTAAGTATAAGAGGACACTAAAGAGCCTTCACCACATGTGTTTGATGTCCTGAGAGTGTGCTAAGACTCTGTTAAGTATGTGTGAATATGTATGAGTCTCATGATGTGTTGCTGACTTTGTGTGTGTGTGTGTCTCACGTTGTTCTGGCGTGCAGAGCTCTGTAGTACAGCGGTGAGGAAGCCCGTAGGGAAGGTAAATCCAGACAGCCAGAAGAGGACAGGAGGGCGAGCAGTTTCCGCCCAGCGAGCAAACTGCTCCACGCGCTGGCACAGGTCCCTCGTCCAAGACGCCAAGGGCTTCAGGGACGGGTACGCCTAAGGATGGAGAGCGTCTCATTACTGATGCGTGTCTTTTTTTGTGGTGTAATTAAAATGATCTTACTGTTCTGCAACAGCACTTGCTCTCAGCAGGAACTTGACACTAAATTAATGAAATCTGGTCAAGGGCATAACATCAACTTCAAACGGCACAAAATAGCTTAGTGACATCTATCTCCGCTTACAGTAAGGCCTTTCATTGAGTATTGTGTAACTCCGAGTTCAGCTGGTTTATGAGAACTGCCGCTCAAGGCCATTGAGAGGATACAAAGGAAGAGTTTCTGTGGGTTTGGATGAGATGCATTACTGTCGTTCATGAAGAATATCTTGAGTGATTGAGCCACAGAGTATAATATTACGTCTGGACTCGAAAGAATTTTAAACAAATCTTACATAACCAGTTCGAATTGAGCAATTAAACTAACAGAAATCTGACGGTGCAGAACAGTATGGTGCAATGTTTTCTGGAATTCTTGGGACTCGAGAAATTATTCACCCTTCAATGTTATTTTGGTGTTCAAAGAACAAAGATATTTGGATTTGATTTTTTTTAAAAAAGAAAGAAAAATCAAACGTGAGTGTGGCTTGTGCCAAAGGAATTAGCATTTCAAACGCTGCAACTGCCACACAGCACTAGGAAAATACTCATGATTAGTTTCATTTCACGCTGCGCCATAAAAAACCTTTATGCATTTAGGTTCTCGCTGGCATGAAAATGAAAACGTTTTGAGATATTTCTAGGCAGAATAAATGCTGTCGCTTTTACCCTTTGAAACTGGGACAACATGGAGTGATATAAATGAGGATAAAAGGTTTTGATGGAGTATCTGCTGATGTTTTAATCTGATCTAGCACTCCAGAGCAGTAGTTCCCAAACTTTCCCACCACCCACGCACCAAATTGAAGCTGTGCATGAAAATGGGGTGCCCTAAATAATCAACTAAACCCTTGCTCCGACGAATTAATCAATCATGGGAACCAAGTGTATGATGTCCATTGTTGATTTTCTTAACTAGGCAGTTTAAAGACAAATCTGGTCGAACAGCAACATTTCAGCATCACTGAACAATGAGTGACAATAAAAAAAATGGGGAGGAAAAAACTGTCATATAGCATGCTATTAGAAATGACAAAACCAGTTTACTGGCATGCAGAGATCAGCTAGCGTTAAGGGCACATACATTAATGAATTGCACATAAATTAATTAGCTTTTATTAACATAACCTTGTGCATTCCGCACAGGTAATTAAACTTTTGAACTTTTGAACATACACAAGATTTAAAACAAAAAAAAAAAAACCCTGAAAGTTAACTGAAATAATATGAGTTTAAATGGGAGTACTAAATTTACCAAAATTAAAACTAGAATACACAAATTAAATCTAAATGGAAATATTAAAAAGGTAATAAAAATATCCAAAGAAAAAAAATTAATAAGTGTAAACTAAAATTAAAATGAAAAATGAAATTATAAAAATAAAAGCTTATTCAAAATTTTTAATAATTACTAAAAGTTTGCAAATAGTACAAAAATTACACACCTATGGACTTAAATTGTGCATCAAAGTAATGGAGGTTATGCTCTCCTAATTAGTTTTTAGTAAGGAAAATTATACTTTTGATAATTATGAAAATAAGCAGGGGCATTTGAACAAAAGTGTTTTTAAAACTCTAATTTTGTTCTGTCAGTAATGCTTGTAATGTCAGATTTTTTAAATCAATAAGCTAACATGAATGACATTAAAGTAATTTTCCACCATTACATCTATTTTCTTCAGTGCATCACAGGTACGGAAGCCTAGGGCTAACTGTGACAGAGACACATTATGAGACATAAAATCTCAATTGTGAAATATAAAGTCATTATTCTTAGATATAAAGCCACCATTATGAGAGATGAAATTGCAGGAAACAAAGTCACAATTATAATTAATTTATTTTTACTCAGAAATGGCCTTCCACAGATTGGAAACCACTGATCCCAGGTCAGTTAAAAAAGAAGACCAGATTGAATAAATGGTGTGAGTGTTATCTTTTAATAGCCTTTGAGGTCACAACGGGTTATGTCAACAGTGTCAATGTAACATATGAGGCCTGACACCTCCACCACTCACAAACTAGCAGTTATAAAGAGCATGAAAGAAAGGAAGATGGGAGAAAAAAAGAGAAATGATGAGTGAAGAACAGCAGAGAGAGTCAGCGGCAAATGAAAGTCATACATCTCAGCAAAGATACAACGATTCACTGCCAAAATATAACACTGGACAGAGACAGAGGAACTGCGCATTCCGTGTTAAAGATAGGCTGATGGATGGAGAGAGAAAGAAAGAGAAAAAGAGAAGACAGTAATGAGGCACCGCAGACGGTAGAAGGACAGTCCCAGCTGGAGAGGAAGTCTTAATGGATGCTCTCCACTTATTTTGTAAAAGAGGCGCAGAAAGATGGAAAACGAGACAGAATAGAGGGATGGATGGATTGGCATTTGGATTAGTATATAGGCCATACGCTTACCAAAGATCTTCAAGTAAACATGGTTTTGTTTATTCAGTTTATTTGAGTCCAGTTATCCTTAGAAATGAACCAAGAAGCCCCCCCCCGCCCCCACACACACACACACACACAAATCTACATCAGAATAATACAAGGTCTAACATCTACTCTTGTTGACCTAAAAACACACACAAGGGCATTAGTAACACAATCTTGTGGACCGAGGCCTGTGCATTCTTGACATGATTCGGGCAGCTCTCAGTCTATAACAAACACTAAGAGTGTTTAAACCCAAGATGAGTGTGTGTTTAATCCTCTAAATGTTGCTCTGTTCACCTCATCTTTCACAGAGCAATCCTCTCAACCATTCATTCACACACTCCTGTTGCTCTCCGCTGAACACACACCTCTGACCTCACAGCCCACTTTCACACACTCACGCAGGGCTGTATTACAACTACAACATGACCTGGTGTGTGTGATTCACAGAGTTATAAGCACTCCTCCAAAACCTAGTGAGATGCTTACCTAGATAGCATTTCAGAGGGAGCATATGTCACCTCTAAGATAACTTGTTTTGGCTAAATTGTAAGCATTGCATGTATTCTGTGCAGAGAAGGCAATCCCAGATATACAGTGTATGTACACTTCCATTCAAAAGTTTGGGCTTAGTAAGAAATTAATACTTTTATTCATCAATAATGCATTAAACTAACTTTCTATTCTTCAAGGAATCCTAAAAGAAAGTAAAACAGTTTTTACAAATGTTTCTAGAGCACCAAATTAACATATTAGAATGATTTGTGAAGGATCATGTGACACGGAATGGCTGCTGAAATACAGCTTTGTCATCAAGTAATAAACTACATTTTAAAATATGAACAAATATCCACTTGAGCACTTATTTCAAATTGTAATACCGGTAATATTTCATAGCATAATCATTTTTTTGTATGTTTGATCAAATAAATGCAGCCTTGGTGAGCATAAGAGACTCAAAACGTTTATATATGTGTATAGATGTCCTCTCTTACCTTTTCCCAGAGAGGAGGTACACGAGCATCATGGATATTGTGAAATATCTCCTCTAGATTGCTGGACATCACAACCAGACCTTTAATGCCCTTCTCTAGCTCTAAGAGAGACAATCTACACACACAAATAGAGCACGGTTAGCATGTCAATATTCATAATCAAATATGACTATTATGCTCCCACACACAGACCTGATGGTGTGCAGAAGTGCGTTGTATCTTTGGATCTCCTGCAGCAGTACTACATTTAGAGGTGAAAGGTCATCCTTTAGCAACTTTCTAGTACCCTCATAGTCAATCTCAGAAGGAATCTTTTGCAGAACATCAGCAGAAAGTTCCAACACCTAAACACAAAGAGTTACACATTCAATTCTAAGTGTCACATATGCTTAAAGATCTTTAAAAAATGCCATCAGAACAGTAAATCCAATCTATTTTTTATACACACCTTATCTTCCCTGCTGGCTCCAGTGCTGGTGGCATCGGTGCTGGTGACTTGTGGCTGCAGAGACAGCAGTGTGTGGAAGAGGGTTCGAGCCTCTGTGATCTGGCTGGCGATGTCAGCATTGGGGTGTTGTCCAAATAGTTCTGGGTGCTCCAGTGCTGGCAACTGACCAATGAAGTCCAAATATGAGGACTGAGGCCCATCACGAGGAACATAGTAATGCACCAACGAGGAGACCCTATACATGCAAACAAACAGCTTTTAAAGGCTCAAAAAACCTAATTAAAACGGAAATAAAATAAGTTGAATCACTAAAATTTCTAAAACTGAAATTAAAAAAAAGCTAAATAGAGATTACAGATTATTAAAAAAAAAACAACTAATAAAAATGACAAAAAAAAAAAAAAAAAAGTTAAAAACTACAGCAGTATATAAATAATACTAAAATAACACCGATTATGAATGTCATACTTTATCATGTAGTCACATGGCAGTATTTAACAAAGGATTTGATGTGAATCGTTAAATAGTTGTTAAAGCTTGTAAATATGCACAGTAATATATATTTCTGTGTTATTTAGTTGCACTGGATTTGTTGTGAATAGTGTAGGTGCCAAAAGAAAAATCAGAATCAAGTTGGGAATGCTATACTTCTGCGCCAGACTTGGTGTGAACAATCCTTGTATTGGCTCATAAAAATGTAAAGCTATAGGGCAATTTCATACACATTCTCAAAATAACACTTTCTTTAGTTTTCATCTACAGGTCATATCAAATTACTGATAGTAGCTAAACTGTTTGTCAGTAAAACTTCACAGATACTATAATTACTGCCGATTCCTATTTCACCCTCCAAGTCCAGTAAATCCATGCTATTTCATTTCTATTACTGCCTAAAACTTTAGAGCTGCCTCTGCTGTGCACTCAAGCCACCATGAAGGCACTGATTGAGTGTAATTATAGGATGTGGTTGCTATAGTAACAAATGTTCCATCCATGTATGCAGTATTGCTGGGTTCTGAAAGACCAGGGGACTCGGATGAAATGGAGCACTTAACTCGGACGCTATGAGATTCATCTTTCGGCCCCATGGGGGAGCTGTTGGTCTTCGTTAGATCAGAACTGTGGCAGCAGACTTACCGGCTGAAGAGGACACATGGGAATCCTCACAGCAGGGTAAAGAGGGGTGTCAGGGATCAAAGGGTGTGTGTGTGTGATGGCTTGACATATATTCAATGCAAAGTTTGTGTGTGAGCGAGTAATGAGAAGATCTGTCCGTGAGAGTGTGTGAGATTGTCTTGCTCTTTTGCAACCAGGCAAACAGTCTCGCCATATGGGGACGCTCTCTTCATAATGTTCAAAAACTGGGACTAAGAGTGACGATCATACAAACACTAAAGACTCTGTACAGTGTTTGGACTGAACAGAGAGTACATTAGAGATTCTGTGCGTGTGGTTGGGTTTACTAGGCTGTATTTTGGGGACAAATTTGTCTCCAGAAATGACTTTACTTTACTTTAGGGATATTAATAAATTAAATTACTCATGTTTTAGTATAAAAATGCAAAAGTTCTCTTTAAGATGTAAGGTCAGGGTTTGATTTAATTAAAACAATTTTTAACAACGGATGTTCCCATTTAACTTCATAAAAAAATGTTATGTGTGTGAACTCACTTAAAGAATGGCGTATCGATAACAGCAGGACAGAAATATTGGTTGATGTAGGTGGTAAGTAAACGTCGGTCCCAGTCGTCAGTCACATGTCCTCCATAGTTGATCCCAGCGATGAGAAACTTGAGAGCATCCCAGGGGATTTCCTCATACTCATCCAAATAAAGACTCAGAAGATTCTCACTCACCTGAAAAACAAAGAGAGAGGAATAATTACTAAACAGTCAGTCTTCACAAACCCATACATTTGTCAGAGATGCACACGAGTTCACAGATTTATTTATGGTATATTTTTAAAACATGTTTTTTCAACAACAATTTCATAGCCATAGGCAATACCTATTAAATATGCAGCTCATCTTGAGCTTAAAATATGATGTGAAATTTAGGCTACAGCATCACCAGGACGCAAAGGTGAACACACAGCTTCATTGAGGGTATGTGCGCAGATAAGATGCATGCTTTCACCTATAATGACTTTGACAAGCTGCCAAAGTCCTAACAATTTTGCTGCCTACAAAAATGAGTAGTGGACCAAATAAAATAAGATTGGCTACAGACAAAAAAAAGGAAAACCAGTTTTTCTCCTAAATCAATGTGAAGAAGTCAATGTTTAATTTATTATTAAATTATAAAAAATAATTGTACTATTATTTTTCTTTAAAAATGTGTGAAGTTTAGTGATTTTGAGGAGTAATTTTAATAGCTTTCCCTATACATTAAATATATTTTGGGTATATGTTTATTTATTTTTACTTTTAGATATATATATTTATTATATGATTGAAGTATACAACATGTTTTTTTCGATTGATTTAGAAGTAGTATGGTGAAAGCTCTTTAATGAGATCAGGGGTCTAATCTACACGTAGTCACTGATGATGGTATGATATTGAAAAAGTTGTCTTTTCACTGTGCATTTTTTTGTACTTTTATGAACAAAGACTTTTGAAGATTTTTTTTTCTTTTGTGTGCAGGATTTCATACTTTTTTACAACTATTGTATTGTAAAATAAAAACAAAATCATATTTAATATAAATAATCATAAAAAGTGCAAATAAATAATTACTGTTATTTGGGAAAAGGGTATGCAAGTTTGCAATTTCAAATGCAAGATATAAGCGACCCATGTGGAGTTTATGTGGAAGCTATAAAATAAATGCACTAATAAATGCATGAAATAAATATACTTTAAATGTAAATGAAATAGATTTTTTTTTACTTAAATGTAAGCAATTCACATTGGTCATACTTTGGAAAACACAGAAATCCACATAACCATTGAAAATTCACATCCTTGTCTCTTTCTCTACCTCAAAGTCAGAGTCGTTGAAGCTGTAGACAATGTTCCAGCCGAGCTGTAGGAACTTCTTCCTTTCCAGGATGATGCTGTGGAAGAAGCAGAGAGTGAAGAGCAGCTTACGGTACAGCAGCGGCCGCGAGCAGCGCGAGAACTGAGAGTCAGACACCCGCTGATAGAGACGCTTCATATTCCACTTCACCCCCTACAGAGACACACACACACACACAAAGACCACTTTAATTACAGTACACACCATTTTAAACATCTCACTATACTGTGCAAAGTATGTATATGTGTACCCTAGGAGGCTCAGTAGTGATTTTGATGCCTGTCTGCAGGATGGCAATGGGGAATTCTGGGTGAGGGGAGGAGCTTAGCCACAGTCGGAAATCTGGATGACATTCTTGGATTTGTAACTCATCTACTAACTTATCCAGCTCACACATCCAAGAGAGAGACAGGTGGCAATTAGCCAAGAACACCCAATGACCTGCCAAAGAGAATGAGAGTTTGATTAGTAGACTTAGTAAATGTACATTAGATTAGAAATTTTCTGAAGAAAATGTGAGTTGTGTTTGCCGGTATTATTATTTATTTATTTATTTTTTAATGAGACTGCTAAGCTACTTTTAAAACATGTTAGCGTGTTGCTATGAAGTTGCTAGGTCGTTGCTTATTGGCTAAAGACAAAATTCCCAAGTCTCTATGCTATTCATTCACTCTGATAGTCCCTAAATATGGATCACCCCTAGTATTTTGTGACATCACAACCATGAGCTAATTTACATATGACCACCACACAATATCTATTCAGTATTCAGCAACCTTGTGAAGCACTGTTTTTCATTGCATATGAGAAGAGGCTAGTCAGTCCTAGATGTCATTTAGAGACTAGAGACTACAGAGGCTACAGCTAAAGCTATTAAAGCTACAGTAGCAACATTACTAATCTCAATCAGCAGAGCATGGCACTAGCAATGCCAAGGGCATGGGTTCCCTGCGAATGCAAGAACTAATAACATCTATAAGCTGAATGCAATGTAAGTCTCTTTGGATAAAAGCATCTGCCAAATGCATAAATGTAAATGTAAGCAACAAATGGTTTAATTCTCAGGGTCACAGAAAGTGTGGGAAATACTCCTGTAAAAGTAAAATAAAACTGATTTCGGTGCAAAAAGTAGAATATATACAGTATACTACCATCAAAAAGTTGGTTGGTCGGATTTTTTAGTGATTTTGAAAGAAATCTCTTATGCTCATCAAGGCTGCATTAATTTGATCAAAAATACAGTAAAAAAATTATGAGTAATTATGAAATCAATGTCGACACACCATCCTCTTAAACATCTACAAACACTCAAGTCTCATTTAAGCTCAAGCACTCAGAAGTGCATAAGTAAACCAATATCCTTCAAAAAGGTCTCTTCTATGTCCCCATCTCATTTATGAAACACCTGTGATTCAGCAACTAGCTGCTAAAGCTGGCTGCACACTAGACGATTTTCAAATCTTAAACAATTTTAAAACCATGGGAGACCACAGTTCAACCGATTTTTAGCCTTATAATCCTCTGAACGCACACACCAGACAATTCAACCAGACCGCGAGACCACATACTTGAAGACTGTAGGAACAATTTCACAATCACACGACTGACACTCGCGAGATCAAACGTGACTAGAGAAGAAAAACAAATAGAGGACAATCAATGTTGTCAGCTGGCTCTCCTGGCGCGCGTTCTGTGTCACAGTGAAAAACAAAGTATAGAAAAGAATATGGGTGATATTCTCTGCTTTCATGTCATGTTTGTGGCTGCCAAGTTTCAGCTATAGAAGCACGCAACATCCGGTAGGTGACGCTTGCTCGCTCTCATTGGCTATCGCGATTGACTAAGACATTGACTAAGACACACAAGACCTTCAGTGCCCTAGATGGTGATATCACTTCTTTTGTAGCAGAAATAAACTGCTGTAGAAAAAGTTAGGTGCCATGCAAAATGTAATGTGTAACAGTATTACTCGTCAGAAACATAGTAAAGTAAAGAGTACATATACTTATTCAAAAATGTAGTCAAGTAGAGAGTAAAAGTTGCTAATGTCTTTGATTAAGTACTTAAGTAATTAGATTTACTCCAACACTTTACACCACTGCCATTACTCCAGTATTCAGTGTAATATGATCCTTCAGAAACCATTTTAATATGCTGATTTGGTGCTTCCCTATTAATATCAATGTTGAAAACAGTTGTTAGAAGTTATCAGAAGAAGCTATAAACAGGGAGATAAATAGTGGCAAAAACACAGGCAGTGAGATCACCTCACCATTTGCTACTCCCTCTTTGATCAGCCGTGTTGCGATGGGTGCCTGGCCTTGACCCAGCGAGAGGGCAAAGAAGCGCTGACCCATGCCTGACGTCTCTGCCAGCTGAACCAGGGCTGCTGTTGGGTCCACACCAGCGGACAGCACAAAGATCAGAGGAGTCCTTGTGGTGCTGTCCGCTAAAACCTAAGGCACGCACGCACACGCACGCACACACACACACACACACAGTAAATGGGTTTTGGTACAAATGCAGATGATTTTGACTGCTTCTATTTTCTAAATGCAAAAGTCAAAATGCATACTAAAAAACTGAGAGAAAAATGAAAAAAGGGGGAAAAAAATCAATTGCATTTAGGTAACCCTGAAGCATATCTGATTTATTTCATGCAGTCTCTTACTCTCTGTCTAGAGGGAGACGTATGCCGGCAAAAAAAAAGCCCTGGTGTTGGTAAATTGTGTTGGTTGTTATGCTCCAGAGAGGTAAGAGTTAAAAAGCAGTCTCACATTCAATTTTCTGAGTTCAAAAGCTGAAAATGTCAGCTTCTTATAGAAAGGTGTCAATGACAATCTGAGTACATTTCACCTTAATGTAACACAAAACTTTGCAATTTTCACATCTCACCCAAGAGCCTCTATGACAAGGGTGCCCAATCCTGCTCCTGGCGATTGACTGTCCTGCAAAGTTCAGCTCCAACTCTAATCAAACACATGTGAAGCAACTAATTAAGGTCTTCAGGATCGCTTGAAAATTAAAGGAAGGTGAGTTTGATTAGAGTTGGAGCTGAACTTTGCAGGACAGTCGATCGCCAGGAGCAGGATTGGGCACCCCTGCTCTATGATATAAAGAACTAAAAAAATGTATTTCTTTGTTCGTTGATTCATTTTCATACTAAGCTTTAAGGTGAGCAGACATCTTTGTGTGTTTGTCACTTACAGCCTTCATATCGAGAATGGGTGGCTCTATGAACTGAGAGCCCAGGTTATTGATGACGAAAGTCGTGACGCAGAGAGAGACGCGATCCTGTCGGAGAGATCGTACAATCAGCATCCTCTGCAGCTCATTGCAGTTTTTTTGCCATTCCCCTGTGCAGAGAGCGAAAGAGAGAAAAAACAAAACAAAGAGGCAGATTGTGGCATTCAGGTCAGGAAGGGAGAGAGGGAAGAGAAATGAAGAGGGAAATTAAGAAACAAGGTGATAATGTGTTTCACTTCACTAACTTTAAAAGGGGAATTTTCATTGACTTGTATTGTTTTCGTATTGCTCTAATGATATTTTCTATTCCCTAACTAGGATCTCTGAACCATGAACCATTTTTTTAAGTATTGACACCTTTTTTTAAGTACCAGAACTGAATTATATTTGCGTCAGGATAATGGTATATGCATTCTTCTGCCAGTGTGGACAGAACACCATTTTAAATCCATACAACTCTGATATTGGCTCTGATTCCCATTAAGAACCATTAAGGAGCCAGAATCATTCTGATTGTAGGATTCCTAACCCAAACCAATACTTATATCCTAAAATTAGGTTCCCACAATGTACACAAAACTTGACGCCCACACACACACACACACACACACACACACACACACACACACACACACACACACATTACCAGGAAGCGGTGCTTTCTCTGGTTCTGGATTGGTGTACCAGAGGTGCCAGTCTCGAGGGTACTGCTCAAACGAGGCCATGAGTCCATGGAAATTAGTCAGTTTATCCAGTTCAGTTATGTTGTCCCAGTTAGAGTCCGACAGCCAGCTAGAGCAGGGGTTATCCATCTGTTTCTCCTTATCCAGAACCTAACACACACCATACAGATTGCTTTATGTAACATGAGGACTTTTTGTTTTATTTTTAAACAAGTCAAAACAATCTTTTCCAAAAATCCACTTTCAGAACCAGAACACACACACAAACACACTCCCTCTTGCAGCTCTCACCAGTCCCCCCCGGAGAAAGAAGCTGTATTCATCAATGTTGAGCTTTCTGGACGCCTCCAGGATCTTGGCGCACATGTGGAAACTGAACAGGAGCTTGTGACACTCAAACAGTCCTCGACAGGTGTATCTGCAAACAGATCAAACTCTCTGACATCACTCTGAAAGTCAGCTTAGTATGATTTAAAAAATCATAAAAAACGTGAGATGACAACGAGCAAGCACTACATGGTGATTTTATATGTGGCTGTATATGTGTGTGCATCATTTATGAAAAATTTCCTATGAGTAAATAAACATATTTACATTTGCATGAGACATATGAAGTTTTGTGTGAGGGATGTCATAAAGGAATTAATAGTCAACTATGGAAAGAATTTGACTGGAAAGTAAAAATTTGATATTTTAATACACCTTATGTGATTTCTACATATGTAAAAGAACCATCTGTAGCATTGTGTTGGAGAAAATGTGGTAAAATAGGAGACCATTGCCCAAAGATTCAAGAATTTTGGAAAAATTTAAAAAAAAGAAATAGACAAGATACTAGAGGTAGAAATAACTCTAGATCCAGTGGTGTTTTTATTGGGAGCATTGCCTAAAGAAATTTACAATGAAGAAAAAAGATATGTGCTACGGATATTGTTACTGATAGCTAAAAAAATGATAACAGTACATTGGAATGAAGAAGGTTCTCCAAGTTTGGTACAATGGACTGAAACAGGTTTATATAATGGAAAAAAATTACTGCATGTCTACAAAGCTGCATTGCAAAGGTGGAAAAGTATTACAAACTATTTAGATATGTAATTTAGAATTGGTCAACTAATGTATAATATTTAAGTAACACTGATGTTTCCTCCGCAAAGAAAAAGTATGACAGCTTTGTTTTTTGTTTTTTTTCCTCGCTCATTTGTAAGGGATTTGAATGTTGGGGATAGGGATGTTCTGTAAAAATAAAAAAAAATCATAAATAAAATGTTACAAAAATATATATCTATATATATATATATATTGTGTAATGCTACATAAGTGCTATGTACATGCACAACTGTTCAAAAGTTTTGAGTTTTTTTAAAAGAAATTAATACTTCTATTTAGCAATGACCCACTAAACTAATCAAAAGTAACAGTGACATTTCAAAATAAATGTGGTTCTTTAAATTTTCTAGTTCAAAAAGAATCCTGAAAAAAATATTACGGTTTCCACAAAATATTTTAAGCACAACTGTTTTCAGTTGTGGTAATAAGAAATGTGAATGATTTCTGAAGGATCATGTGACACTGAAGACTGGAGTTACAGCTGCTTTGCCATCATCAAATATTTGTATTTATTAACAGTTATTTAAATTATAATAATATTTCACAATATTACTGTTTTTATTGCATTTTTTTTCATCAAATAAATGCAGCCTTGGTGAGCATAAGAGTCTTCTTTCAAAAACATTAAAAAATCGTACTGATCCCAAACTTTTCAATTGGCAGTGGAGACAGTATATATAATTTTCACAGAAATATTAAAATAGCTTTTATATTTAATTTTTGTTACAATTAAAATAGTTTGAATAAAAATGTAATAATTTTTAAAAGAGATTTTCATGCTTTAAGACACAATAAAACTTGAAATTAGAAAAAGTACATGCTACAGGCATCTGTAAGTTTTAATAAAAATCAACCTCTGGGGCATAAGAGTGCAAGTACAGTGAAAAAACTCCAAAAACTGCACAGTAACAAAGTAACACCTCTGTAAATATATGCATGTGTATGAGTGTGTGAGTTTGTGTTTCAGACCTGTAGACGGCATAAGTGTGGTGTCTGTTGAGGTTGTTTATCCTCTCCTCCAGTTTGTGGCTGCGGGGGCTGCTCTCTATACTCAGGGTGAACAGGTTGATGTAGGCGTCCAGAGAGAACTGATACATGGGATCTATACAGCCCAGATCATTCAGTACAAAGAAAAGGATGGACGCCCTCTGGGCGCAGGGGCGGTAGGCCTGAACACACACAAACACACACAGAGTGGTGTCTATAGCTTTATCTGCCTCTCCTGCTATCAACATCCTCATCTCAGCAGTCTTTTATCTCTCTGCCTTATTCAGAGGCGCAATCTTTAATCCAATCTGGCAACCCTTTCAGCACCCTCCCTCACACCATCTCTCTCTCCTTGACCTCCCCCTCATCCCCTCTCTCTCTCTCTCACCTCTCTGGCGGTATCGATTTGGCTCTCGGTCAGTTCGCTGATCTCCAGTTGTTCTGCGACCTCCGTGGCCGTGACTTTGGAGGTCTGCAGGGTGTTCACCAGCTGAACGTCATCCAGCAGGGAGCCAGACGCCTCATTCAGCAATCTGTACACACACACAAACAAAATGGATAAGTGCAAAATGTGAGACTTGCTAGTATAAATACACTGTTGATTAGAATTACTGATGTGTTAGTGGCACTTGTATGAAGGTGCTAATGCAGAGCTGTGACATGTGCGAGTGTGTGTGCCGCCCACCGCAGGATCTCGTCCTCCAGCTCCTGCAGTTTCCTCTTGCCAGAGGCAATGTTGATCACCAAAGAGTCCTTCTGTTCCTCCAGCTCAGGACGCTCCTTCCTCACCACGATCCCCAGCAGCTGGGCCTCCAGACCCTGATGCACACAGAGTTATGTTTCATCCTCAAAGACCTCTCGTCATGGGAACAAGTTCATTAACACACACACTGACCTGTTCTTTAACAGCAAAGTTGACGATGGTGGTTTTGGAAGAGATTTCAGGAGTGTAATGTGGATTGGACAGTTTGGTGGTCATGTAGAAACGGAATTCAGGACTGTATTCCAATTCTTTATCTCCCAGTTTTAACAAAAAACGCCCACCTGCAGAACACACACAAGAGATATGCAATATTTCCACAGATCATTCCTTGTGGAATTCACACCTACAACCTTGCCAGGCCAAATCTTTAATCACTGTGCCAAATTTTACTTGCCCTGGTGACATTTTCTCTGGCCATGAGACATTTTTTCTTATGCTATTTTTAAGTATTAGAAAAAAAAAAATACAGATTTTTTAAAGCTATTTTATTTCATTAAATTTATTATGGTTTGCATGATGTAAAGATAATTTTATAGCAAAAATACTTTTTCAAATAAAATAAGCTTTAATTAGCATCATACCAGTAAATTACACTGCTATAACATCAAAAAATGCTTTTAACAGACACATATTCATATATATACACAACCTGAACCCATTACATCCTGCATATTCTGTCATCCTGATTGTTAAGCGATGTTATCAGTCAATGGTGAGTCGTGTGTGTTTGTGTGTGTATAGAGGGGACTGACCAACTCTTGTAAGGGACTTGTTGAGAATGGGGGCTAGTGAAGGATCTAGTTCCTCTTGGATGTTCTGCAAAAGAACTGGGGAACCAAACTGCACCGCATTCTCCAGGATCCGCAAAAAATCTGGCATCTGCAGGTCTATTACCTTCAAGCCCTGAGAGAGAGAGAGACAACATGAGACTAGAAGAGAACATGAAGGACACACAGAGGACGAGATAATGACATCAACTAAGAAGAAAAAAAGTAAAGGTAGCAGAGAGGATAAATATGATTCAAAAGTGATAAATGGACATTGAAGAAAGAAAATGGGATGTGAAAGAGACGGAGAAGAGCTGGAGGAGGCAGAAAAGAGGCTTCGGCTCTGTCATTTTGTTATTGTTCGTAAATGTCAACGTTTAACTGTAGCGTGTGAACGGCACTCGCCGCTCCAGACACTCACCACTACAGATGAGAAAAGACCTGCAAAGAGGAGGAAAAGGTCACAGACAGAGAGAGAGAAGAAGAACAGAGGCTGAAGCAGAACAGCAAATTATCCCAAGAGATGAATCGAAAGTGTACGTCCTCCTATGTCTCCTTTTGAACATACCTGACAGCCTATCCGCACATCCATCCATCCTTCTGTTTATCTGTCTTTCGATCTATCTATCTGTCTGTCTGTCTGTCTGTCTATCTATCTGTCTATCTATCTATCTATCTATCTATCTATCTATCTATCTATCTCGTTCGTTCAGCAAACAAAACCATCTCTGCCCCAGCACAGAGACAGAGAGCGAGAGCGAGTGTATTAATGTGCATCTGTGTTCAGAGGGAGTGATAAATGGAAGGTGTATTCTGCTGAAGGAGAGCAGGTGAGGAGATGCGGCCTCACAGGGGACGCAGTTTCCAACTCACAGGAGAATTGAGTTCTTGTATTCTAATTAAGGCTCTGAAAACGGCTCGTCTGTGGGTTAGACGGTGAGTCATGTGATGAGGCATCGTGACTCTGAGCAGGTAATGTTGGCACTGAATATGGGTTATGTTTTTCTCCATGGAGAAGTAGATCTAACACTGTCTAATAATCACGGCAGTCTCAGTTTCCATTGTTTCTGCCCTGCTCTGATGTCTGTATTTTTTACCAAGACATTTACAGCAAAATAATGTAGTCTGAGTTCAGTACAAATATCCTATGAATTCATATATATGGGATATGTGTATGTGTATGTGTGTGTGTGTGTGTGTGTGTGTGTGTGAGTGTGAGTGTGTGTGTGTGTGTGTGTGTGTGTGTGTGTGTGTACTTGTTTTTCTATTCAGGTGGGGACTTAAACCTGAATACACACAGACTCATGGGGACTCGTGTCATGGTGGGGACCTAAATTGAGGTCCCCATGGGCAAACAAGCTAATAAATCACACAGAATGAAGTTTTTTGAAAATCTAAAAATGCAAAGTCTCCTGAAAGGGGTAGGTTTAGGTGTAGGGCAATAGCACATACGGTAAGTAAAGTATAAAAACCATTACGCCTATGAATGTCCCCACAAGGATAGCGAAACAAGTGTGTGTGTGTGTGTAATATTCACCCGTTTGGACTCCATGTTCTTAATCCACTTTAGCGCTTGTCCTTGAGGGTCCACCATTAGTGGCCATCTGTGAGGAAGGACAGGGAGAGAGAAACATTAGCTCTCACTATAAATGCATGTCACATTATCCATAAATAGGCTATTTCCTAATAATCCATAATCTCAAAATGCCATTAATCTGTTTGGGGTGTGTGTGTATGTGTGAGGGAGGAAATTAGCATTAGCTATAAATGAACAATCAAAGAAAACTGAGCTTACTATTATCTTTAGCTAATTATTCTCCAATCACTATTCATTACTGCTCATTATTCATGAGATATCATCATTATTCTAATTAGCGTTAAGGGATTGGCTCTCCGGGCCTGACCGGTTGCCACGGGTGACGATGACTCCGTTCTCAGTGGAGAAGGCATCAGACGGAAGGCCTTGGATATTCCATTCGCGCACTGCCGTGGGTTTAGACAGGAACATTGCAAAGCTGAACCCCGGAGAACACGGCACCCCCAATTCTCTCACCTAGAGATGAAAAGGGTAGCGGAGGATTCGGGCAAGGACATTTGAATGAGAGGAAAGAGAAATTAAGTGTTAGAGCTGTCACCTGCATAATGTCATAATATTCTAACCTGTGAAGTGTGCAATACTATGCAATACTGAACCAGTTTTCAATGCAAAACTATAAATTAACTTACAGCAAATGCTCTAGATCAGTGTTTTTTTTCTTTTAATTTGACGCAACCCTATCTATCTATCTATCTATCTATCTATCTATCTATCTATCTATCTATCTATATCAATACAATTAATTAGCACCAAGTTTATACTGGGTGCTAAAGATGAGCTAAGGCAAGACAGACAGACAAAAGAAAATGACAGTCAAAACAACAGAATAACATAAAAAACAATAGTCAGAGAAAGACAGGCAGACAAACAGATAGATAGAATGACAGAAAGAAAAACGCAGACAGAAAGATTGCCAGAATGATACAATGAAAGAAAGACAGACAGGTAAGAAAGAAAAAAAGACCGTCAAAAAATAAAAAATAATAATAATAAAATGATAGACAGTTTAACAAACAGGTAGACAGATACCTGTTTCATCCAGATATTTGTGACCAGCTCATCTCTGTAGTTGGACAGGAAAGGGCCCATGTAGGACAGGAAAGCAGCAGCCAGCAGGCAGTCTCCCACCAGACAGGACATGTTCTTCTCCAGACCCTGAGCCATCACACACACTCACAATCACATCAGAGACCCCTGGCTGCATTTTCACATCCACATATAAAACATCAAGGTGACTGGAGGGTGACTATGTGTGTGTTTGTGCGTACAGCCACTGTCTCCTCCCAGCGAACTCTCTCTCCTGCCAGTCCAGACACCAGCTTGCCGGCCCGGTCCAGTTTGAGCTCCATATCCTCAGATTTCCTCCTTAGCTCCTCTTTCTGGGCCAGCTTTTCATCATATTGCCGCTTCAGCTGATCCAGTTTCTCTCCTACCTATAGACACACATATACAAACATGTTTTTAGCACTATATAACTCGAATATTATTAACATCATGCCCACATGCATGCACAAATATAGTGCAGGACAGACTGACACATGCTGACCTCTCTGAGTTTGCCCTGGGCCTCAGCCAGTGAGGCCTGTTTCTCAGCCAGCTGAGTCATTGCTCCATGCAGCCTGGCTCTCTTTGGCTCAACCACCCTGTAGATACGACCGTATACCTAATATTTTCACACACAAAGGTATGAGAACATAAAACAAGTTTCAGTGTCAAGGCCCCTTTATATCAAGAATGATAACTTTAACAATATCTAAAAAACATTTATTTTTGACATGTTGAGACATTTTGCAGGCAAAAAACATTATAGTTTCAAAGGTGTAGCAAGACGTATAACTCAAATAATAGTCACTTTAAAAAACAAGGCAAACAGGGCAAATTTGCATGACAAACTTGAAAATCTGTGGGGAACTTTTTCACTCTTACACAAAACTTTTATCGCACATTTCTACTGAAATTACAAAAATTCGCCAAGAAACAGTAGATTTGACTGCACTTAGAAGAGCCCACTATTTCAGGAAAGATATTATAGGAATTTATGTAGGATCGATTGTTTTACCAGCTAAAGAACAATAAAAATATTGAAAAACAATAAAAATCAGAATAAAACAGAAATTGTGATTGTCTTATTGTGCTTCCTTCCCTATTGTGACTTATATCTAAGAGAAACAGCTTTTCGAATGAAAAAAATAAATAAAAAAGTGGGACTTGATTTTGTCTATTTGGAATTAATTGGATGGTTGCTGTTTTCTAATTACTGCGATCTCATGTAAGTGACAGGTGACAGGAATTTATTGGCCAGTCATTGCGCCAATGCACACGCTATCAGAGACAAGACATTGTTGTGAGGGGGTGGGGAAGTTAATGTGCATGGATAAATAATTTATAATAAACACTGAAATACATACAAAAAATAAAAGATATACAATAAGAATTGTCCATTTGGATTTCATGGTGACTTTAAAGTGCTTTGAATAAACCACTGGTGCTGATGGTAATATAGTTACCATTATAGTTTTTGTTTTTGGTGTGAACTTGCCTTAAAATATATATATAATATATATATATATATATATATATATATATATATATATCTTTTATAACAAGGGCAGCATAACACCATTCTGTAACCGCTGTAATTGATCATGATTGCTGTACCTCCATGGCCCTGACCCACATGCAGAGGGACTTTGCAGCGAGCGAAACCCGTCCGATGATCTCAGGCTGGAAGTCAGGCTGCGTGCAGTACTGTCCAATGGTCTTCAGCACGCGGTCGGAGATGTTGTTCTTATCGAAATTCACCAACTGCTTAATGAAGTTGCCCTCTCCTAAAACAAATGGCTTGAATTCAGCCTCAGGCAAGCACATACAGTATTTCATTTTTTTCTGCAATCTGTTCTGTGGTTATGTGCTTTCTACCGCATTGTGCTGACCTTTTTAAATATATCCTGGCATGCTAATGAATCACCCAACCCTCCCCTTTCTCTGTCTGGCTCATGTGATTTTGGTTATACAGTAGTCTGGTATGGATTTCATGCCTGAGCCAGTGCCTGAATCCATGTGTGACATCAGTGTGATGGAGTGATTTAATAAAGATCTGGAACTTTCTCTTTCTCGTACCCAGTTGTCTCTTGGCCTCCGCCCAAGTTGGATCACATCCTCTGAGGATCATAACTGCCTGCATGACGGTTTCCACAAGAGCTGGAGGTCTGCCATAAGACTTGATCTCCGTCATATCTTTCTTATTCAGTGACTCCAGAGCCTGAAGACAGTCCAACAAGATTACCACAGTTTTTTCATGTGCTGATGAAAACATTATGTATCACATATTCAGTTGGCGCTGTAGCTGTATGATGTCGTATTGAAAGTAATAGTCGCATGAATGCAGAATGACCTTCATGGCTTCCTCTAGAGCAGGAAGTGCTTCATCTAGGTCTCTCTGAGCGTTCTCAGCCATGGCCTTACATTTGATTTCTTCAGCTTCTATTTTCTCACTGTGAGCACCCACCGCCTACACAAAGACACACATTAAGAAACACACCAATCTTAGAAGGTTATAAATATTCCAAGAATGCACACTACCTAACACATACAAAGAAAAACAACAACACACAAATACACACAGACACGATCATTTTACCAAACAAACATCAGTATGCAATAACAACAAAAGACGATTGCTGAGCAGTATGATTATATATACCATCTGATGGCAGAAATGTGTCAACAAGTACTGTATATTTACACATATTTATGATGTACAATAAATAGAAAGTACTATAAATATTCTATTATATATTATAATATAATACATAATAAATCTTTTGTGTTTAACTCTAATGTTACAAAGCTAAACTGTTTGAAAATCTTACTTTAAAAAAAGATTAAGTCTTTACTACGAAATCCCCTATTAATATATGATTTAAAACATTTCAAGGCTGATTTTCCACAAAAATTAGTAGATCACAATGTATAATGTTACCACGTAAGCTGTAATTATTCATACCATAATATAAGAGTTCGGTCCTAATAAAGAGCCTCAACATTAGACAGACCGACACACGCACCTTCTGCTGTTCATCTGCCTCTCTCTTCTGCTGCACAATGACAACCAAATATTCCTCACACTGTTTCTGGAACTCAGCCACTTTCTTCTTGGCCTCTTCCAACTCTACAGACATGGCCTCCACCTTACTGCGTGTGTCGTCGATCTTAAACAAGCCATTTCTCAACTTAGACACTTGCTCTCCAAGCTCATCACGCTTCTCAGACAACAACCTGAGAAAAAAGAGAGTTTCAGAATAAATACTCTGTCTTATTCAGAGTTACCATTAACAGACAACAGTAAAATGGAAACAGGAAACTACCACGTCTTTTAAATCTTCATGGCAGCTAAAAAAAAGCAAACAACAGGAAAGATAAAACTGTGTTTGATTCCTACTTCTTGTATCCAGAAACCAGCTCCAGGTAGTTGGTGGGTGTGACGTAATTGTGTCTCTTCAGTTCTACTTTCATCCTGTGAGAGAACTGGGCCACAGACTGGTGCATGGTCACAAAGATACTGGCAACATTAGTCTGGATCTGTGAAGCCACCAGAGAAATGACAAGATGTGGAAGCCTCCATTTAAAACAAACCTTGCACAAGGTCACAACAGAAACATGATAAACCCAAACTAACCCTAAAACAGACAAAAACAAAACTAGGCTTGAACTCGCTCTAAACAACAGAGAGTCTCAATGGAGAACCTCAAGTCAAAGTGATTTGCAATTCAAAAACAGTGAGCAAAAAGAAACACGGTTTGTGTGACATCTCTCTCAAAGGAAACCATACAGAAATGAAGGATGAGAGAGTCAAAGACTCTTGATGAATCTCGACACTTGAAATTCAATTAAACTATGATTCAATAACAGCTATTAAGAGATGAAGCATCTCAAAAAGACTCCAAATTAAAGCCCAGGGGTGGGTGTCACTGATTTTATTGGACTTACAGAGTGTATGAAAGGAATATTCTAAGCATTAATTTGTCCCTCTTTAAAAAAGTTTTACGATATCGTTCAAAAGTTTGGGTCGGTAAGATTTTTTAAATGTCAAAATTTCAAATCAATCAAAGCTGCATTTATTTGATGAAACATATAGTAAATACAGAAATATTGCTACAATTTAAAATAACTGTTTTCTATTTTAATATATTTTAAAATATATTTTATGCCTGTAATGGAAAAGCTGAATTTTCACCAGTACTCCAGTCTTCAGTGTCACATGATTCTTCAGAAATCATTCTAATATGCTGATTTGGTTCTCAAGAAACATTTCTTATTATTATGTTGAAAACAGCTGTACTGCTGTACTGCTGAATGTTTTGTGGAAAACTAAAATAATGTAGTCTGACAATGATTTGCACATTTCAACAATGGTCTTGTTAAGAAAAAAACTGCATTAAAAACTACATTCACACCACTACAGGTATAAGTCCAAGTTGACGGACAACACAACAAACAAAAATAAACTGAGTAATGCACTTTCAATGGAAATCTGGGAGGGTGGCAACTGTTGTACCCTTACCCTTAGACTTTCATTGTAAGTACATCTGCTTTTTATTTATTTATTTGTTTATCAAACTAATATACATGTCAGAAATAATTTAATAGGGTGGAGTTTAACTTATTTAAACCATAATATACCTTTGTGGATTTGTGTGTAATACATTGACAGCATTTGTAAAACCATCATTGGATCATTTTTCTGTTGATGTGTCTCACCCCATCCTCGCTCCCTAAAGAGAGTCCATCCAAAAATCTTTCAGCCACTTCCAATAGAGCGTCACGTGGCCATTCAGAGAACCAGTCTATCGTTGTGCAGTTCACAAGTGCTGGGTACTGTCGAATATGGTTCCTTAACAAATACACACACACACACATACACAAACAAACATACCCATAAACCCTCTATTTTGTAGACAGTTCAAGATGGTTTGCATTGATTTGTCACAAACACTAATATCACCCACCGGTCCAATCAAGCTTATTAAAGTCAGACCACAGCCAGACCAATCAGAGTGAGTGCTCAGATGATTCGGGCTGTCATATTTAATGAGTCAGGGCCCTACGGGTCACATTACGCACAACCGCCTCCTTCATGTGACGGCAGATGCAAATGAGTGATTAACGAGAACATTTCCCATGCATGGTTCTATAGTGCTGCAAGTGTGACAGGCATAATTACAAAGCAAGAATGTTTTTGCCAGCCGGTGTCTCGGGGCCAGTGAGCAATGTACTGCGTTTACTTATCATCGTCTCTCATTTAACCTAATATTTACCTGTATTATAGCTCTTCCTTGTTATTTTCATTGTCATATTTTATCATTATTGATTTGGCACACTATAACTATGGACTGCAGCTAAGAAGCTACTGCTTTGGCAATACAAATGCACTGTTGTTCGTCATGCCAATAAAGCCCCTGAAGCTGAAATTGACTGAGACACAGCAAGCTAAAGATGGAAAAGTAAACAGAAAGAGAGAAAGGCGAAGCCAAATTTACTACATCGTTTATGAAGACACTTGTGAGTTTACGACAGCACACGGTAAAGAGATTGTAGATGGAGGACAGAGTTTTGTCTTCCTGATGTGTGTGAAATGACAGTGGCAGAGAGGTTTACTCCTGTCGTTTCCTCTAATTTCACACAGTTGTATCTTGCATCCACTTTGAATCGGTTGATTCATAAGCAGCTATACTGTGTGCGGGTCTGTTCAGTTAAACCGTATATTGCCGTTCACTGTGAATCAAGCCTACAGAGAGAGATCTTAAGCCATAAGAAGCCACAGGATGGATCTCAATGTTAGCATGGTAATCAAGGCTGACTCACTATTTGAGAACATTAGATTATAAGCAGTAGGCATGCATGTGTGCTGCATTACAGTCAGCTATTGAATCCACGCACATGGGATTTTGTGGAGACTGAATGAGTGGTGGCGGGTTACAATCATGCCTTTACATGTGATATCCATAGTATGTACAGTAACTAGCACAGTATGTCTGCCACACTATGAAGGACACTGATTGGATTTTCTCATTGTCTTTATGTACTCTCCTTTATGTTCATTATTAATACTAATTGCCACATTGCTCAGTACTAGTTCTGTCTGAATACTCGATTCTGATTGGCTGGCAGGTGTTGATTAAATTAGTTTAAATGCACAGGTAGCTCCAGGTCAGTTTAATCACGTTCTATATTAATGTGCTTCCTATAAACATTGGTAACCATAGTAACATACAGTTACAGTTGAATAGTAATACAGAGTGACTGTGAGACAGTTACAGTAAACATTTCCGATTTACTTAGCTAGGCTAAATGGATGATTTTCGCGTGTCATTTAATATGTGAATGCTGGCAAATTACCATGGCATAAGTGGGATAATCAACGGCTAGCTGTGCATTAAACGATTTGAATGCATGACGTGGAGGCGAAGAACCACCTGACGTGCAGCGGAGCCGTTGATTATCCCTTACTTGATACTTTTACATGTATTATTTGTTACATGTCTGCTTAGTTTTACATATTTCATTTATTTTAATAATTAGGCATGTGCTCAGCTGCTGTTTTTCTTACTGTTAATATTATTTATTATTATTATTATTGCAATCTTATTGAATATCATATTGAAAAACAGTAGCTGATCACATGCCTAATAAATAAAATTGTTAAATTAATTCAGTATGACTACACATTAATAATAATAATAATAATAATAATTTTATTATTATTTAAATTATAAAATGGAATCAATAAAGATAAAAATAACTATTGCAATACAATTATACTGTAAAATAAAGTATTATTATTATTATTATATTAATAACAATAATAATAATAATTCGATTTTACAGAACAACAGTCAAATTACACAGCAATTTATTTAATTGGATTTATGCAATTCTTGTGGATCATACAGAAAATTCACAACCCAGTATAATTAAATTGAAAATGTTTTCATTTTATAAGTGATATACATTTTTTTATTCCATTTGCACTGTTGTTTGCTCCATTTCTTATTGTATGAAGCTTTGCTGCAAATGCTTAGCAATATCAATGCAGTTTTTTGTCATGCAAATAAAACACGCTAAAACAAAATTGCACCTGAATGGATCTCCTACAGGGCTCATGCACAGCACAATGTGCAGGTTGTTTCTGACGCGCTCTATCAGGTAGTTAAACATGGCGTCTGATGTGTCCAGGATATTGTCCTTTCTGGCTGAGTCTGACAGAGCATTGTGAATCTACACAAACAAAACATGTTAAAAATCTGCTCTCATTGTCACTTAGAAGACTAACCCTAACAGTCACACACATTAAAAATGTATACAAACACACACACCTCATCGAGCTCATCCGCTTTATAGAGATTGGGCACCTCCCCTGAGCTCAGAATGTTGTTAATGTCTTCAAGAAAGGACTCGTCCACGATCTGTGTGTCATTAAATAGGAACACAGTGGTCTTGTTTTCCACTCCTGTCAGCCGATAGAGCTTTTTAATATCTGTATGGGGAGAAGAAATATGTCAAATATTCCATTGAGGCCACATTAAACTGTGTTGAGAAGGCTACAATGTGCATAACATAATAGATCCTTTGGTCCTGAGCGCTAGGGCAAGAGGCGTTATTCCTCAGCATTTGGAAACATTTACGACAACATGCCACAGGACAAAATATCAAAGCCTTTGGTATATATCAAAAGAGCTTTATATTCGAGATCTGAAATTGAAAATATAACTCAGCCAACTGCCTTACATTAGTTGGTCTTGAAATACAATTTAACATGCCCGAATGTTAATATAACCCTTTAAACTACTGGCAAAATGGCTTTAGATGCTGGTTTGCTGGCGTCCCAACCAGGCTACTTAATTAACTTTTGCTTGGTCAAGTAGCTGGACTGAGAGAAGACATGACTGTATGAAATAGCTCATGAGATGTTTTGAGAGGCTTCTTATCTGTTGTTGGTACTAGCAATGCCAATGTCACGGTTTGACTCCCAGTAATATGTATACCTTCAATGTACTGTGAGTCGCTTTGGATAAAATCAACTGCCACATGAGTAAATGTAAGTTATAAATTGTGTGCAGAACTCACCCTCTCTGAACTCTTGTTTGCGGTACTGTTTGGTGACCTCCACCTGGAAGACTGTAAACTTACAGATGTAGGCGGCGAGTCTGGTTAAACTCTGTCTGCCTGAGCCACCGATACCGACTAGCAACATGTTCCCCCGGAGCTGACTGATCACACGCACCAAACGCGTTACTGAGGGGGCAGAAAGAGGGCGCTGTTTCCATCATAAGAATCATAACAGTTCATTTACTTGCATGAATCATGTGTGTCATTTGGTCAATGCAACATTTACAAACACAAAGTATAACACATTAAAATGTCAATGCATACAAACACACAGGCACACATCATTGCTGCAGGAGGCCAAATAAACATCTGATCACAAAGGAAACTAATTGGCACAAAACCATAATTAGTTACGAACACATAGGCATATAAACATACACGTTATGCTTGCTAATTTCGTAATCAATCAGCTATGCGCAGCGGCATGTCATTGAACTGAGTGCTTGTGACGTGCGAGGCGCATTCACCAAGCTGAATGTGAGACCGCTTTAATGTCACAGTGCGGCGTGCGTGACAGGATGCATATAAAGCATTCTTATATGCGCCTTTGACAGTAAATGCCTGCATGCGGGTGAGTGACATATAGGCTTGGGAACCGGCCGCCTAATTATTCTCCCTGCTGAGGGGTTTGTAATGCGATTGCGTTCTTCATTGTGGGAATGAGAAGGGTAATTATTCATGCTTGTGGGGGATCTGAGGGCTGAAGTGCGCGTGATTTTGAAGAAAGTTATATTTGTGCGAGCACTGAATGAGAACTGAGGAGACTGGTCACTGAATTATGGGACTTGAGAGTGCGCACTGAATCATGGGTATTGAGATATGGATGTAAGCAAATGATGAGAGCTGTAATATAACTGTACCATGAATACCGATGGCTCCAAAAGAACAGAACTAGTGGAATTTGTTTTTTATATGTCATAATTCAATGGCACCTTGATATAGTCACCCAAAAGCAACTTCGCTCAAATGCACAATGGTGATAGCTCATGGAGTTCCCACTGTAGGCTCACACACTAGATCTTTAACCACTATGCTAAACTACTGTGCTCTTACCATGTTCTATAGCATCTCTAAAGAGCACCAGGCTCATGGGCACCACACCAGGCGTGAGGTTATAATCCTCCAGTTCGTTCTCCATATGAACCTTAAGAGCTTTAAAGTCCAACAGGTCCTCATACACATGTGGCTCCCTCAGGAAGTCACCTACAATAAAAACACACGTACAAACTGTAATTAGGGCCAGGAGTGCCCAGTGAAACACAAATTAGCAATGTGTGTATGTGTGTGTACCAAATAAAGGAGGCTGTTTGTTGGGGCAAATTGTGTGGTAGGGGACATCGAAATAAGAAGCCAGTTTTTCTGACAGAAGTCCCACAAAAGTCTCCATGTCTGCATGATCCACCAGTCGATCAGAGAAGACCCTGAAACATACACAAAACGTTATTGGTTTCTCCCTCTAACACAAGTATCTGTATGTGCAGGTCTGTGCCTGTTTGTACCTGAAGCACTCATGAATCCAGAGGCGGGTGATGCTCTGTTTGGTGTCGTGAAAGTCTTTGTGTGCTCGCAATAAACCCTGGAACACCTACATTGGAGGACATATTGAACATGGACAAAGCCTTCAGTCTAATTTCTTGTTAGGTATAAAAAAATGTGTTTGTCTGATCAAGCTCAAAAGAAATAAACTAAGTGTCCTTGCAGTCTCAGATGCTTTCAAAGCGTGTTCTGAAAAGGTGTTATTTTGTACGACCATGTACGTGTCTCTGATTAAAAGTGAGAGACAGTCTTTTTTGGTCAGTCACTCCTTTCCTCAAACACATCTGAATCTTAGGCATGCGGTCTTGAAGTGGCAAAGTGGACTGATATGTTTTGTTTCATCTTCCTGGAATCAATCAGTCTGAATAGAAGTGATATTACACTCAGATTGGGTGTACCTATACCACAATTTGCTCCTTTTCCAGATGAGAGACAATCACATATGACGCATGATGTTAAGTACCTTGGAGATGTCTCTGAGGTTGAAGAGATAATGTATTTTTGCGGGCGTGGGTAAGAAGCGGGCGGTGATGGCGTGGTAGAGCTCCAGGGTGGCTTGAGTCAGAACCCCCCCGATGGGCTTCACCTCCTCCTCAAACTCCTGCAGCTTCTGACTGATCATGGTGCCATAGATACGCTTTATCTGAGACTCCTGGAGAGAATAGAAGAGGAGAGGGAATTACAGGGGCGGATAAAACAGAAGATAAATAGAGCAGATAAGACAAAAGAGGAAAAGTGATTGGTGAATTTGATGCACAGAAACATCATATTAAACCGCCATCTGAGAAAGGAGAGTGCTTCACTTATGAGGTTTAGACATTATTGCATATTTCACTGAAGCAGGTTCAAATGGGTGGTGAGCAAGATTTTAAGAGACTGACTCAAATTTTAGTCTGTTCTTTGCACACAGCTATCATATGACTTCATAAGACTTGGAATATAGCACAAGATATTTGGACCCCTTTTATGGTGCTTTTATGATGCAGTGCTTTTATGTGCTTTTTGGAGCTTGACAGTCACAATCATCATCCTCTCATCCCTCATGCATCTCATCCCTTTTGTTTTTTACAGGAGAAAGAAAGAACTACATATGGGTGAGTAAATGATGACAGATTTTTCATTTTGGGGTGAATATACTGCTTCAAGTAAAACCGTATCCCTTTTATGTATTTATTTATATAGATATATATCAAAAGCCATTTTTTATAATGAAATGTTTAATGCAATTTTGCAACAAAAAAATTATAAAGGAATAATATGTTAAGAATGATATATTCAGAATTTAACCACTGAAATAATGTATGCAGTTTTCATTATTTTTTTAATAAAACTGTTTTCATTATTCAGAAGGTGTGACATAAAACTGAAATAAAATAGTTAATAATAACTCACTCCTAATATTATTGACTCTTTTATGATAAATTGCTTGTGTTTGTTCTTATTTGCAAGTGGCTTTAAACTAGTTTCAAACTAGGCTGCGACAAAAACAATAACTATCTGTAGTCATGTGCTTTAAAGCATGGTTTATTATTGCTTGCTATACGAGAACTGTTTTGAAATTCCTATTACTTTCTTCTTCTTATGCCTATTTTTCTGTACAGCTGGAATAAAATCCAGTTCAAACCACTTAATGTAGACACTCCATTTAAACTTGCAGATTGTTTCATCCTTGCATGTGCTATCTCAACAATATGATTAAAGTTTTCATACATCATTGCAGAGTTTTCAGTATTTTAACAACAGCTATAGCATCATCATAATATTTTAATACTGAATTGTGATTAGTCCTTTTACTTTCTAATTTATTTGCATAAAAAATGACATTTTTCTTTCCTTTTTAGTTATTTGTCAATAGCTGCTTTACACTATAAAGCTGTTATATGCTGTGCACCAACGGGAAAGCATTGCAGTCATACTTCCATCATAAGTTCATCGATTTACACGTAGTTTAGAGTCAGTCTCTACTCACTGTAGGGAATGTCATGTTGATAAGATTAAAGCGACTCTGAAGGCGTCCTGATATCTGAGTCCTCCCTCCACCAGGGGGCCCCATGGCAGCCAGCAGAAAAATGTCCTTTTAGATCAAGGCAAAAAAGAGAGAAGACATGTATTTTTATGCACATCTAAAACATAAACTCTTGTATATAAAAACTAATAAAATGCGCACACACAGTCTTACCTTGATACACTTGAGGATCTGTTTCTGGCGGTCGTACCAGAAGCCATAGTCGATCCAGAGGCGGAGCAGCTCCAGAGGAGGCTGGGAGCCAAAGTCGTCCATGGCGGGCATGTTGAGATCATCCAGGAAAACAACCATTCTTTTGCCTCCCACTGGAACATACACACCTTTAATCCTCTTCTCCACTCGAGATTCGATGATCTCCTGCACGTTATTAGAGCTAGTCTGAAAGAAAGACAGAAAAATAATGTTATGAAGACAAGAGCGTTAGCAAGTAAACCCAAAGACGATCAAATATTCAGTGAGCGTGACTGCAGATTTGTAGATTAGTGGAAAACTCTTTATTACAATAACAAATGATGATGATGATGATGATAGTTGGAGATTGATGATGATGATGGTAGAGCTCTCACCATGTGTTCTAATATTTGCTCGTCAGGTTGGGCCATCTGAGCAATGACTCAGCTCATTACAGATGTGAGAGTGGACTACTAAAATATCACTGCACACACTGATTAACCACACACACACACTCACAGAGAGTGAGAGCGCTCTGAGCATCCTGGAGGTGACTAAATATAAAAGTTATAAGCACTATGAATAAAGAATAAACACTCACACACAGAATAAAAGTTCTGTGTGTGAGTGTACAGTACTGTTCAGTTTGGGGTCTGTAAAATTTGTTTTTGTTTTTGAAAGAAATTAATACTTTATTCAGCAAGGATGCATTAAATTAATCAAAAGTGACAGTAAATACATTTATAAAAGAATGGTATATAAAATAAATGCTGTTCATTTGAACTTTCTATCAAAGAATCCTTAAAAAATGTATCACAGTTTCCATAGAAACTGTTTTCAATATTGATAATAAGAAGAAATGTTTCTTGAATGCCAAATCAGCATTTTAGAATGATTTCTGAAGAATCATGTGACACTGAAGACTGGAGTATTCAGCTTTGCCATCACAGGAATCAATTACAGTTTACAATACATTAAAATAGAAAACAATTTTAAATTATAATACTATTTCATAATATTACTGTTTCTACTATATTTTTTGGTCAAATGAATGCACCCCTGATGAGCAAACATAAACTTAAAAAAATAATAATAATAAATACAAAATCTTACCAACCTCAAACTCTTAAAAGTAATAATACACTTCATTTTTGTTCTCTGGAGATATTTTTATTCTAAGCACCAGAACTCATAACTATTTTAATATGTCAGTCTTTTATGCTACGAAATATTCTTAACAAAACTAAAATGACCTATTATTCATTCATTATTACTCATTCTTTTATTCAACCCAAATTACAGCTCACTTATAACAGGAGCAGTCCCCCTGGAGACACCTGGTGATGGTTCATGAATAGCCATTTTCAACGTTTCTTCTTTCAGTCCAATCTTTCAACCTTAACTTTTGCTTCTCAAATATCTTTTCCTGAAGATACTTATATATTATATATTTTATTGATTTATTTTTTGAGATCATCCTTGGGATTTATCAAGTGCTTCTACTGAGATCAAAATTCACCTTATTACTAATACTAAAAGTGTTTCTCATCACCTGTGAGGACATGTTGATGGTGAGCATGGCCCACGTGACTGAGTCCAGGCTCTGCAGGACATTCTGGGCCACTGAAGTCTTTCCTGTCCCCACTGGACCCGTCAGGAGCACAGGGTGCTGAGTGGACACCAGAGCCTTGACCAGATAATGATAGCGCACAGTGTCCACTGTGGGGACCATGATCTTATAGAACGGAGCGCTGCAGAGAGACAGATGATAATTAAAAAGACGCCAGAAAGAAAGTTGAAAAGTGGGACGGCTAAGAATGAGACATGCTTTAAAAAGAGGACAAAAATGAAGAAAAAAAGTAGAATACAGAGCAAGAGAGAGAGAAAGAAAGAGCAAAAATGGGTGGGAGGAAATAGAGTTGAGAGAGCAGAATGAATGAGAATACCGAGGAGGAAGAGGAGGTGAAAAGTCTTGATTGAAAGCCTGAAAATTGAAAGATGTAGCGAGACATTTCAAATGAACAGAGGGATAAAAAAAGAGTCAGGTAAGAAAAAAAAAGGAAAAATGGACAGCCGACAAAAAGGGAGCAAAGAGAGCCAAGAGGACAAAGGACAATGAAGGGGAAAGAGTTGGACTGACATGACAAATGAGAGCAGGGGAGAGAAGAGAGAGATGAAGAAGGATGAAAAAGATGAGAAATATGAATAGACGGGGAATTCAGAAGTCTGGGAGGGAGCCAGGCGAGGGGCCTTTGACTGAGCCCGTAGGCGGCTGGCAGAGACCCCTGAATAGGGGGAGGATGGGGGCACACACACACACACATCTCACTTGGAGGCGTAGCGCCAGCCTTTGGGCAGCTTGTCCTCAAATGACGCCCACGTTTTGTTCTTGGTGTCCACGTAGTATTCGTAGATGGTGTCCTGAGGTTTAACACAAGGTGATTATTTCTCTAGTAATATATTTGTTTCTGTAGGCAAAAAGGCTTGAACATTTATTCTAGATCCAGAGCATCAGTACTTTTCATGTAACATTAGCATGTGTGAGTATGTGCGTGCATACATTTACATTAATTACACAAGCATGTTATCTATTTCACACTGTATGTAGACTACTGTGCCCCCAAAAAGTATTTGGATACTTAAAAACGTGTGAACTAGATAACAAAAAATGAAATGACTTCACATGTATTTAAGTCAATATTTTGCAATTCTATTTGGTGACATTAATGGCACAGAAATTACACACTTCATACACATTTTGGCCCACTGTATACCTTGTTAGGGAAAGTTCCCTCTATTTCCCGCAGGAAGTTGTCAATCTTCTTGCGTCCATCTTCATCTACGGAGGCGCACACAGACCATATGAGACTGAAGATGAACCAGAGCTCCACCATACGGCCAAAGTTTTCAGAGTCCGCTGGGTTCACCTGACCAGCCAGAGAGAGTTAGGGCCAGTTTTACTAACAGCTTTTACAGCTTTTTACGCCAGCGCAAACCATCTTTTGGTGTTAAAATAGTACTGTCAGGTTTTACTAAAGACACGCAGTGAAGAATTAGCGCTGAAAAGTGCTTTTAAAGAACTAGTTTACCCATTAATAAAAATCTCATGTCATTCTAAATGTTTTAGTAATACACTGATGTTCCATGAATGATGGTCAGTTGCAATATTAGCTGTACACATCAAAGAAGTGAAAGTGTTCTGACCCCGTTCTCTCGAGTGGCCAGCGAGTTGTAGAGCCTACAGAGCGACGCCACTCCGTTCAGTTCAGTGATGGGCACCAGCTCCTTACAGTGAGTCTTCTTAAAGGTGAGGGTCTTGTCTATGTGGCGGTCAAACAGCTGCCTGAGATGATCCATTTCAACCTGAGAGCGAAAGAGAGAGAGATATGTAGCATTTTGCCAAATGTATAACACGATGCTTCACATTGTGTCCCAAACCTTCTGCCGTTTTTCCATCCAGGACTGAACATAAGGCTTCCAGGTCAAATCAGAGTAGTCGTTGTAAACCATTCCACAGCGAGACACAGTAGCAGGAGATGCCACAGCTAGATCCTCCACTTCAAACAATAATGAGACCTGCAACACACTCTCTCATTAATGTTTAAACCCAACCAAATAAGCACAGAACTGTCACTGAGCTGAAAAGTGAATCTCACGAAACCTGTCAAGAACATGACAGCATCCCATTTCACACTAAAACAAAATAAATAATTAAGAAATGTCATTTTGCATACAGTATATGAAAAGAAATCTATTTTAGGGCCATTAGGATTATTTTATGTATTGCGAAAAAATTTTCTATGACATTTAAGCTGATTTTCCCACCTAAATTCTAATATTAATAAATTGGTAACACTTTACAATAAGGTTCATTAGTTCACATTAGTTAACTACATTAGTTAACATGAACTAACAATGGACAATACTTCTACAGCATTTATTAATCTTAGTGAATGTTAATTTCAGCATTTACTAATGCATTATTAAAATCACGAGTTGTGCTTGTTAACATTAGTTAATGCACTGTGAACTAACATGAACAAACAATATAAACAACTCTATTTTTATTAACTAACATTAACAAAGACATAAATAATGTAATAAATGTATTGTTCATTGTTTGTTCATATTAGTTAATACATTAACTAATGTTAACAAATGACACCTTATTGTAAAGTGTTACCAATAAATTAATAATCATCATCATCATCACTATAATAGAAAAATATAATTGTATGTAAATAGAGTGGTGGAACTATGATGTCACTTTCTAGGCAAAAACCCGGAAGCGATCTTAGCACTTCCGGTTCCATCGTCCCAGAGTCAATGGGTTTTCTGAATGGGAGTTTGATTAAATCCCCTAAAATAAGGTCGAATGGATGGAAGATGGAAGATGCTCGTTTTATCGCTTTCCTACTGATATGGAGACTCTGGGGTCGCACCATAAGATAAACTCATATTACGATTATTCCATGTAAACACCACATTTATCGGCTTTAACTTTAACGATGCATAGCGCTTAAAGCCACATTAAAATTAAATGATTACGGCCACATGAAGCTGTTATAGATTGAGGATTTTCTAGAAGCAAGGATAAAATAACATTATGTGTACCCTACCTAACAAAATGATAGCTGAAATGTGGTACTTTATTCACTAAAATAAGTTTAATCTTACCATATCCAAAAACTCGCTCACTCTGCTGTTATTTAATAGATTAAATGCACTAGAATTTTATTGAATAGTACGTGGAGACACGTTTTTAATTAAAATATTCATATTAATCAAGGATTTATCGACTTTTAATGCACCTTATTTCAAAAAGTACAGAAACACATGCATTCATGTGTCCTTTAGTTATGATTATTTCATTTATTCACTATACTATTTATTACTAATGTCTCATTTCAGTTTTAGTTCGGCTCTAGTTTTGTATTTATTCCATTAATTATTTTTATGAAAAGGTTCATGTAGCATGGATTAAAATTCATCCACAGAGTAAATCCTTTTCACTAAACATGATAAAAATAAGTTTGAAAAAATTGTGGGGAGCGTGGTGGTGGTGACGTTGAAGGCGAGCAACCGTGGTGCTGTAGTTCGTTTATAGCCTAAGTTTAGCTTTTATTTGGGCTTCAAAAATTCATAAAAGTTATATTATTTTGTGAAGATTATCTCGATGGACAAAAAGTGTAAGTTTCATGAACTATGATTGAACACAGAGCTTATTTTTTGCGATAATCCAAAAGTCTATGGAAAAATCCTATTGGCTTTTTGTCGAGGGAACCAGTGTGCTAACAGCCGATCCGCCTACAAAGTGACGTCATAGTTCCCCCACTCTATTAATTATTAAATAAAAAAGTAAAATTGTACAGCATAAGTGCATTACAGAGATTTAATTTTTCATTACAGGAACATTTTTTTTTAGTATTATAGCAATGCATAATTGTAATGAGATTTTAGGGAGAAAATATGCTTGTCATAAAAATAATGTCAGTATGCAAAACAATTTAATAGTTTTTAAAAATAAGCTTCCTTTTCTTGATGCAAAATACACTACCATTCAAAAGTATGGGTTTGTTAAGATTTATTTATTTATTTTAGCTTTTGAAAGTTTTTTTTTGAGTCTCACCTTGTCTGCATTTATTTAAGCAGCAATACTGTAAAATGTTATTACAATAAAATAATAGAATAAACCTTTATTTATACTTTATCCATTTAAAGTGTCCTTGCTAAATAAAATTATTAATTTATTAAAAAATTAAAAATTCTTACTGAACCCAAACCTTTGAATAATGGCTTTTTTTCATATGCCTTAGGCATTTCTTCACGAGATTCACCCAATAACTGATGAAAAAGGTTATAAGTGAAGGAAATACTAAATAGTACTCTGTAGTACCCTGATGGGTTAGTGAGGTGAAGTGCAAGGTATCAGGTCTGGAATCAGAAATGAAATAACCCTGGGCGGGCAGCATTAGAGGTTTTAGTGTGTGCCGAGTATCGTATGGCACCGGTACCTGTTCAGGCATGGAGATTCTCTCTCCGTTGATGAGTGTGAGAACTTTGTTGTCATCCATTACAGAGTTCATGCTCTCGATCCACAGCGTGTCCACTGGCCCGTCAAACACAATCCACTTCTCATCAGGCTTCTCATCTTAGTTCGGCCACACACACACACACACACAGAATGAATGTGAATTTCCTAATACACCCTGGATCTCTTTGTCTCTCTATTTTTCATTTTCCCTTTCTCTTCTTCTCTCTGTCAGTCTCATTTCCCTACTTTGGTTTCACAGACACCAGAGAGACTTGCAGGCAATTGTGGTGAAGCCTCTAATTGATCATTTATCTTTTCCTGTCCCTTTATCAGCCCATGTGTGTCTCATTTACTGAACTCAAAACAATAAAACACAAACACGGCACACAGCCCATCTGTCTTATACACACACATACAAACGCGCCCTGTCTGGAAGCAGCAGGCTTGCTGGCTGCCTGGGTAAGCGAATAACACCAGACCTGTCACACACAGCTACAGGAAGTGTCACATCTCCTCTGGGCCATCTTCCCTCTCTGAACAGGGAGGAGGGGACACAGGCAACAGATACAAGCCGCATTGAGCCACTGCAAACCGTGAGCTTACATTCAAAATGATTTCAGAAAAGCATTCACACACACATATCAAACAACAGCTTAAAGGGATAGTTCATCCATAAATTAAAATATTGTCATCATTTACTCATCTACATGTCGTTTTAAACCCAAAAGACAAAAAATAAATGCCAAGTTCTGTCATGAAACTATAGATGGCGCAGGCTGATAGGTCCTCAACACAAATCAATGATATTCACAGTGTTAAACTACTTGGCACAAGCTGATTGGTTCATGTTGCATATGCAGCTAATGAGCTTGCTGCTTTACATTTAAATGGCTGTTTAGCATTTAACAGAGCATTTCACAGCACACTTTCAGAGTTCCTCTGAAACCCTCCACCTTCACCAGCTCCACCTGTATAGATCTGCTATGGGTTATTTTATATGCTATTTGAGGAGCAGATGTATTCTTAAATACTCACAGCACCATATCGGCATATGTACTGGCAGTAGCAAGGTCTTGTACTTGCTTTGCTTTGCAGCAGCAATAAGCAACAACAGCAATAAGCAGCAGCAGCAGCAATTTAGCAGCGTAGCAAATCTATTCCTCCAAGACCAAAAACATTAACATTGTCACATCCATTACCATGCTAAAATCCTCCGAGGGTTGTCATGATAGAAATGAAGATATATTTAACAACCTGAGACTTCTGTCTCTCTATTTAAAGTCCATTCCACCTAAACTTTTACAGTACATGCAACATTGTAACAGAAATATAAATGATGACAGAACTTTCATTTTTGGGTAACCTATACCTTTAAAGGGATAAACCTACCACAAAGTAAAATTCTGTCATCATTTACTCACCCTCATGTTGTTCCAAATGTGACTTCCTTTCTTCTGCGGAATGTAAAAGAAGATATTTTGAAGAATGCTGGTAACCAAACTGTTTCAGTTTCCCATTTACTTACACTTTATGAACAAAAAATGCAGTGGAAGTCAATGGTAACCAAAACTATTGGGCACCCAACATTCTTCAAAATATCTATTTTTGGTTTCTAGAAAGAAACGCATACAGGTTTGAAACAAATTATGACAGATTTTACATTTTTGGGTGAACTGTTCCTCTAAGATCAGTTTAAGACCCCTACTGATACTTGGGATAGAAAAGAAACTGAAGGAGCCCCTTAAAAATAGAGAAAAAATTGGGCTGCAAAAAGAACAATCACTTTTGATTGGACTGATCACTGGCAGGAGAATGGTTGCGAATTGAGTCTTCTTCTTGGTCAGCATGGTCACAGAGTTCAGGACTGATAGGCAACTCCTGTCTGTGTGATGGAAAGAGTTTAATGTATACAGTATAAGGGCTACAGACAAAATGGCTCTACAAATTAGGTTAAAAGTATGAGGAAGAAGTTAGGCACAAACTAAAGGAAAATTTAATTGCAGGGGAAGCAGGAGAAAAAGAGAGTTCTAAGCAAAATTAAATAAACAAACAGCCTGAGGTGTTCAAATCAGCTATTGAGATCAGAATCCATTAGATCTCTGCATTACCGCACAAGAGCTTCAAGACAAAACGACCACATTAAAAAGCAAATGCACTAGAGCTAAATGTACTAATTCCAGTCTGCTCTCCAAAACCTATTCAATATGGCTCTTGAAGGGGGAATGAATTTATCCGTAATAATGACTAAAGCATTTGTGTGGGAGGTAACTAGGGAAGGCTGTTTTGTAGTAATCAATACCAGACTCTTAGAATTCCTGAAAAAGCACACAATCTCCTGAGTAGAAGTAAAAATGACTTTTTAATACCAAAATTACAGCACATCTGATTATACTTCTAACATTCACTGAAATTAATATCAAACAAAAAATGTTGCCATAACTTTATAAAAGCCTTACATTCTATCTGCTGTTTGACATTAAAAATTATGACATTATTGCATAACTGTCTGGAATATTTGATCCTGACTGATTGATCGTTGCACTCTGAAGTCAAAATTTTTGTATAATGGCCGCTAAACTGCATTGTCCATCGGCCCAACCAATTTCCGACATCACTCTTTGACTTCAACTCAGACTCAATATTCCAACTAAAATCTATATTCCATGTCCATTCATTAATTTATCTGGTAAGGAACCGTTTAATAACAGCTGACTGCACATTGTCTTATAATTCTAATTTTAAGTATTGAAGGGGTTAATTCACAATAAATTTATTGTTGACAGAAAGCATGAACTAAATGAAAATATTTGAATAAAATTACAGCTATAAAAGAAAAACAAAATCCCTGCAGCATAGAGAGTTGTTGCTTGAGCCTAGAATTTTCAAACCACTTTCAATCAGCATCTGTAGTTTCTGGTATCACTCAGTTTGGCTCAGACCTGCTTCTGATTCAGGATCACAGCAAAAGTTGGACCTACTAGAACAATACTGACAGACTGGACCATTTACCCTGGCAGTAAACCTAAAATTAAAAACTCGAATATTGACCTTTAAGATCCAGATGTACGTGCATGAAAAACATATTCATATCCAATTATATCACACATTCATCAAAGTACAATTAGGCCTGAAACTCAGGTCCACAGGCAACATCAACCCTGCGGTGAAAGAATTGAGAAGAATGGCTCACAGGGCCCACTGTGTCGTAAAAAGGCAATGTCCTGTTGAGATTTCAATTAAACTGAGGCTGAAAATATTAGAATCAGTAATTGAGGCCATTGCTTTTTATGGCAGCGAGGTGTGTGGTCCACTAACAAACCAAGAACTCGCCAAATAGGAAAAACACCCAACTGAGACCTTGCTTGTTGAATTCTGTAAAAAAATAAAATAAAATAAAAAAAGTAAATGGAACTCCAGAAAGAATGCATGCAGGGTATAATTAGGCTGATATCCATTAACTATGATGACACAAAACAGGCAATTAAACTCTGAAACCATTTAGAACTTTACATACCAGTATAAAATCCTGTAAATTCAAGAGTTTAGCAAAACAAGTCTCTCACTACAGACTGAGGTTCAAGAGCAGAATAATCCTGTGATTGGACTAAACCACACTAGAACACAAATGAAATGTGATTAAAATAAACACACTGGGAAACCTAAACAAATGCAAAGCTATCTGGCCCAGAAATGTACACCTGTCCTCTGTGAAAAATGGGAATCATCTTGACCAGGTCCACACTCAGCAAACAACCCAGCAACAGGAACAAACGGGCTGAAAACATGGCAAAATAAACCAAACCAAACAAAACTCAGCTAGAGCTGTATTTCACGTTGACTCAATACACAAAGTTCAATGAAAACAGAAAAAGTATTTACAAATATCACAATTTAACAACTAAACAACAAAAAGAATGCTGGGTAGAGGCAGCACAATATTTGCCACTGTATGAGGAACAGTAGGTAAGCAACCCAATGACAGATTTTTCATTTTTGGGTAAAATACTATACCTTTAATAAATTTTTTTAATGAAAAAAATGAGACTCCGTAATAAACACTTGTGTCCTAATTGTTTTATATAAGCATTAAGGCACTCGAGGCTGTGCTGTATTATTCACAATTTAGCAGTCTGTTGTACCTTACTGCTTAATTAAAATGTTCTCCTTTTTATTTTGTATTTTTCCTTTTAATACTCACTGACTCATTCTCATTGGCAAATGCACCATTACTTGTCATGCCAATGAAGCCCATTGAAACATTCAAAGGGAAAGAGAGGGAGGAAGGGACTGCAGAAGTCCAGAGAGAAACACAAGCATCCGGGGAAAGGCACATTTTTGGCTCTGTCAGACAGTTTCAAAAGAACAATGCAGTGCACACACACAAACTCCAATGTTAACCATCAGAGACCCACTGTAGTAATACTTTTTTTTTCCATTCGTGCAAAAGTCAGCTCTGTAAAATCATGTTCAACTTAGCCTAATAACACTCTTAAGAAGTATGTATTGAAGATTCAACAATCTATTTTAGAGAGAACACTTCTATATTAAGCTGTAGAGACAGAGATGAAGTGAGAGACAGGGAACATCAAAAAGACCAGATCAGTGTGACAGCAGCTACAAATGAAAAAACACAGAGATACACTACAATAAAGAACAAAAATGACACACTATTTTAATATAATTAATTAAAATAATAAAAATTGATATTTTTGAGAGACACGACAACCAAAGACGTAACTCTGCATGAGTACATAGACCAATAATTAAGAAATATCAGAATAACAACGCATCCTTTGTGAACGACTTGAGAGTCTACTTCGGACAGATTGACAAACTTCATATTGGACTGCACACAGAAAACGAGTACAAAAACTGACAAAACACACACACAAGTGCCTCCAATCCCTGCTGTTTTAGCTGTATAGTGATCAAAGAGAAAGGCTGGAAAAAACAAGCTCTGTGATTTCCTGTGATACTCAAGAGACTGGCAGAGAGACAGAGAGGGTTTGTGGAAAGAGACCAGGCTGGACGGGATGGCAAAAAGAAAACAAATCAGCAAACTTTTCTACAACCATTTTCACTCGTTCTTTGCCTCTTTCTTTCTCTCTTCTGTGTTTTTTTTTTTTTGTCACATCAGGATTCATTGACTCATTATCTTTCCTCTGTCTCTGTCAGTGCTTCAGCTGACATCGCACCTGCTATCTGTGACTGCTATTTCGGTCAGCAAATTTCTAAACTTATTAGCTTACCTTAAAGCCACCATGAAACCACATTCACAGCCTTTTACTTATGTAATGTGTCACTCAGAAATAAATTTAATGAGAAAATAAATTATTTTATCCAACATGAATTGAAAGTGGGCATCCTATATGAAAAACTATGAAAGATCTAAATGCAAGACCTATTTCTACTGTTATTTGCAATTATCGCTGTAACCTTTACTGAATGAATGTTGACCAGCATTAAACTACTGTGTTAACCGGAATCTGAGAGGCTAGTATGTACATCAGTGGCCAAAAACTATGCACCTCCACAGCCCCATCAGTAAGACCACACCAGAAATGTGTTTCTTTAAACTTCAATTAAACTGGTAATCATTCAGCATTATGATTAATATCATTAAAGTGTGTATTATTACAATGATACTCTTTCAAACTAAAAACAAATCAATACTAAGGCTGTAAAACAGACTCACCAAGTAGCTTCCTCTCCCTTTAATGAGACACCTGAACTTGTTTTTCTTTAACAAGTTTTGACAGTTCTGGAGGCAAATGTATTTGACGTTGTATTGATGTGAAGAAGAGAGAAGTGCAAGAGTAACGATTAAAGTGCACTGCTGCAGAAATCTACAGCAGACTGCTGTCTTTATATGCACATATATTTGACTACGAGTGTGATTCAAACAAATGGCTGAATCCAAATGTTACACAATATTTTGTTTCCTACCTTTAAACTCAAGTTAAGTTGACATTTACACAGCTTACACATGGTACACATAAACACACACACACACACACACACACACACAAAAACTATAAATTTAACAAATTAAATCAAAACAAAACAAAAAACCATACCTGCACAGGCTGTCCTCATAAGCGAGGAGAGGACGCCGTCTGTCCACTCATTGGTGGAGAGGTTGTATTCTCCATACAGCTCTCCCAGGCTCACTGCCTTGGGGTTTAGTGGACACTCCTAAAGAGTCATGAGCAAAGTTCAAAGGTCAGAGTTCAAAGAAAGAGAGAATGACTCAACTTCAGGAGAGGAATCAAATAGAGATGGAATCATACATTGATGAGACACTGATACACAGGAGACTCAAGGGTGTGTGTGTGTGTGTGTGTGTGTGTTATATGGAGTGGAGGTAATGAGGAAACAGGGTGAGGTGATGTTTGCATGGAGAGTTAGAGATAGACACCAGAAATAGATATGCAAAGAGGGGGGTTGAGTCAGATATGAAAGAGTGAGGAGACAGGCATCGAGAGATGGAGAGACAGAAGGAAGGAGGGAGAAATAAAGGGAGGATGCAAATAGAAATGGCAGCTGGAAGATGGACCCCCAAAAATGTAAAGAATTACACACACTAGGCAGAAAGTATCTAGAGACGTTAACCAACAGAGACTTAGACTCACACACACTCATATGCTAACACTAGGACACCAAACCCACAAAGACACACAGTCACCACAGGTACCCAAACCCACAGAGAATTAGACAGTGACAGGGACAGAGGCAAAAACACTGGAGGGAAAGAGAGAGAATTAGGCTATGTTCAGAATGGAACACTACCTTACTACTTACTGAATCCTACACTGTATGTAGTGTACTCTTACTACAATTTTACAAATAGTACATAAAAAGGTTATGGAATAAGTTAAGGATAGAATACTAGTGTAGTCCTAACTGCATACTACTCTCATACTTCCTAAAAATGAGAAACATAATGCAATAATTCAGAATATGTTTGGAATGGAAAAGATTGTAACAGAACATATTATGCAATAGTATCATCCATTGTCACATGACTTTCAGTGAGTGCAATACAGTGGTCATTAAATCAGCATATTAGAATGATTTCTGAAGGATCATGTGACACCGAAGATCATTTAAAAAACTGGCTGATGAAAATTCAGCTTCGCATGACAGGAATAAATTATATCTTGAAGTATATTAAAATAGAAAATTGTTATTTTAAATTGCAATAATATTTTGCAATACTACTGGTTTTTCCTTATTTTTCATAAAATAAATTCAGCCTTGATGAGCAACATTAAAAAGCTTACTGATCTCAAACTTTTGAACAGCAGTATATATATCACAGGAATAATAAAAAAAAAAATTACAATATACTACATTTTAAAATACATTAAAATAGAAAAAAGTTATTTGAAATCTATCAATGATATTTATTTTTATTTATATTTTATATCAAATAAATCCAGCAATGGTTTGTAGCCAAAAAGCCTTTAAAATTTTTCAAAAATCTTACCGACCCCCAAATATTTAATGGTAGTATATATAATAAACAAACACATTTGTCATATGTTAGGTGATAACTGGAAGCCACTTATTCAAGATTATGTGACAATAATGTACTCTTTTTCTTTTTTTAAATCTGATTTTGTTTTGTTTCCTCACCTTTTTATATAGAACTTCATACAATACAGATTGTTTCAAAGCAGCTTTACAGGGATAAACAGGAAAATAATGATTCAGTGATGACATATTAATTCTGCTGTAAAGAAACTCATTGTTCAGCTGTTCTCAACATTTTGTAATGGGTAATGTGCTATTCTCAATACTAAAAAAAATTAATATGCTGTCACCTGACCTCATTATGTTAAATGTTTAATTTAGCAAGTACAGTGTTCCCCATTTCTCGTCCCAGCAGAGGTTAGTTTCAACTCTAATTAAACCCACCTGAACAAACTAATCAAGGTCTTTAGGGTTCCTTGAAAATTGCAGCCAGGTGTGTTGGAACATGGCTGGAACTAAACTCAGTAAGAGTAGTATACTATTCCTAGCATGTTATAGAGTGCAGTACAAAAGGGGGAAATTTGGATGGCATCTAAACAGAGAAACAAGAGACTTTGACAACATCAACAAAGCATAAAAACAGTCTGTCAGACCTCACCTGCCTCTCTCTCGCACACACACACACACACACACACACTCCAGGAACATCATTAAAGAAGGAAAACCTGAGAAACACATATTCCCCCACCCCTACCCCACTCTTCTATTTTTACCCACATCAGGATGAGACACGTGAAAAGGGTTACAAAGAATGAAGGAGATGAGGAAAAACAACAGAAGTGAAAACAAAAAAGATCAGAACAAACATGAACGCTAAACACACGGTTTTAGACATGAGGAGTCTCAGCCGACTGGGTGAAAAGACGACTGTGTTAAAAGCACAGCGTGGAGTGGCGCTCCTTTAGCCGCAGCCAAACCAACTGTGAAAAGAAAGAGATCATAAGCTGCGGCAATTAGTGCTAGCTGCCGTCTTGACTACGCCATCATTTTCAAAACACCCACGAGTGAGCCGAGAGTCTGTCAGGGGGGCTTTTAATGAGTGTTAAGTCCTTGTTGCCACATGTTCTCTAAACAGCGAAGAGTGTTTAAGGGAAACACTGTTGTCTTGGTGGTAAATGTATCGGGTGCTGAATAAGCGTGGCCGCTGACGGCGGTTCATTTTCATGGTAATGAGGGATAGAAGGTTGGCGTAGCCTTTTAGGCTCTAGAACAGCTGCTGCAAAGACATTTGTTTCAGAGGCAAGCTCTTTGCCCTTAAAACTACTCATGAATGGAAACAACTCATTTCGATAAAGCTAACGGGGCCGCTTTGTTATTGAGGAACCTTGCGTTGACCTGTTGCCCTTTAGACAACGTGAAAAGCAAGACTGCTAGCTGTTGATCCAGAGAAAGGATGGAGAGACAGAGGTTGAGATAAAGGAGAAGGTCTTACACGTATGATGTTGAATTCCGATTCTCCCTTGCGGTGCAGGGTGCTGAGTGCGTTTTGAAGGGTTCTCCATGTGACCGTCTTGCCGCTGCCCGTCTTCCCCACGATCATCGAGGAGTGTCGGGAGTTTTTGGTCTCGTACAGTTGAATTACCTTGGTCACGGTGAAGGGGGTCACCTGGAGACCGTTCTGTCGAAGTTCTGCCTCTATAGCTTCTTTCAGCTGGCGATAAAAAGAAAGAAAATTTTTACAAGTTCTTATAACCAAATGTGTGCTAATTGCTTCATAACATTGCATAAACTCTTTCGAAGTTGGAAAAAACATCCCTTCGGTGGAGGTGAATCACACTGAAGCACTAAAGACAAATGAACTGGCAAGAGGTGGGCGGCCATCTTAATAAAAACACCCGCTGATACTGCACCCCTGAGTGAAGTCGCACCAACCAGAACTGCTCCAGGGGCACTAAAGCAGCCATGCTAAACTCTCAGGTTAATTTAATCTCCCTCTCTAAGTTCTCTCTCGACTCGTTAAACAGATGGAGAGGAGGAATAAAGGGAACGGCTCTGAGGCGTTTGTGCTGGAGTAAGGTGGAGATGAAGATGCAGGATGGGTAATATAAAACAGCAATAAAAACACTGTATGATGTGCATGAGTGGAGGCAGAACAGGAGAAATACAGTACTACTTTTTGTCTATGTGTGTGTGTATCACACTCTGCCTTCAATTTTGTCCTTGTCGCATTTGATTGCGGAAGAAGCAGGAAGCAGCTGTGCAGACGTTCTGAGGTATCTGCCTTATTTCTCCAAACCTTTTCCGCAAACACCATAAACTCTTCCTCAGAAAGAGCATTTCTCTCTTAGACAGTGTGTATTCAGCAGAACAGCTTTAAACACTCCATAATTCATGTGACTTTTAGAATCTTTTGCCATTTTTTTTTACAAAGTAAACTGTGTATTTGGACAATGCATTAATCACAACAGTCAAAACAACAGAAGGCAGTTTAGTAAGAGGTTTAGCCAAGTTTTGAAGTTCTTGAAGATGGTTATCAAGTATTTTGATAATCATATATATCAAATACACCTCATAAAAGTTTTGGCTTTCCATTATTCTCTACTTCTTACCTACAGTTATAGTACAGTTTGTATTAGAAGAGAAATCCCTGAAAGCCTTGGAGTCAAACACTGCTCTACAACCAGCCAACAGACCAGGATGACCAGTATGGGAGACCAGCTAAGACAAGTAAACCCACCTAGACTGGGAAGCAGGGAGTGCGGAGAAAACTATAAGTAGGCCATTTCTAGGTGGACTTCTTGAGTTAGAGTTACTGGCACAGAAATTACACACTGCACTTTAAAGACACAAAGTTAAACAGGGATCTCTATAACTCTCCAGCTCACAGATCAGACTGTCTGGGCTTTAAAACAGCAACCTTTGCGGTGCTTGTCAGGATATTTATCCACTAAGCTCCCTCTAACACCTTTGCATTGGCCTTTATCTGTATTAAAGAAGTGGACTGTGTGAATTGTGTACAGACAGGGCAGGAAAATATCCTCAGGCTTTAATGGATCTTTTGAAAGGTGGTACAATGAGAGAGAGCCTGTGTGAGAGCTGTTCTCTGAAAAAATAAGATGGGTGTAATAAAAAACACAAAAAATATGCTTTTAAGGACTGTGAGTCAGAGCACACATTCATACACAAATACTTTCAGTTGGTTTATGAGTCCATTATGAGGCCAGATGCACGGTGGGACAGGCTACCTTTCCGTAGTCAATAGTGGGTGTCTCCACGGCAGGGAAAAGATCCTGGATGATCCCATTAAACAGTGGCAGATCGATGGAGGATAGTTTAGCGATGTTCATGTCCTTCATAGACATCAGCAGGATCTGAGGTCAAAGGGTAAGAAGAAAAAAAATATTATGTTAAACTAGCTAAGCAAAGGAGTACATCTTCAAAGCTAAGGCAGGCTAGCTTCACTTGACCAAATGTCAACCTTAATTTATGGGCAGGAAACTGTGAAACGGGCCACAGATACATCTGAAAACCCTTCTTGCTCTTCGGCTATCAAAAGCGGTAGCCTTACTGCTTCCGAATGACATTTATTTTAACAAGCATACCTTACATATACTGTATGTGAACCTTTAAATAAACATGGGGCACCTTTTGCATGGGTGATGATATTCAGGTAAAAGGAGAGAGAGAGACAGAGAGTGGTGAGATAAGCACTCATATGTGGTTTATGAGTCCTTTTCAACTTCCCTTTTAAGGTTTTGTCCCCTTTGATTCATTTTTTATCATAGCCAGAGAGGAGCACATTTTAGTGACATGTCCCGGTCATCATTAGTACCCCCCCCCCACACACACAGATAATTCAGTGCACATACACACAAAAACTGTCTGGTTTACTGAGTATACACTGAGATGTATTCAGGTGAAGCGGGCCTCTGAGAGAAATGTTTCTGGATTTATTGGATGCTGCAGGTCTATGTGTCTCACCTCTTCATCGACAATGTCAGGGCGAGCTCTGCGCTTCTTTCCAGCATAGCGAAGCAGAGAGGTGAGAGCCCTCAAGCCAAAGTCATAGTGGTCCTGTTTAGACAACTGCTGTACTGCCAGAGAATACAGAGTGAAGACCTTCTTAGCCAACACCTGACAGAGAGAGAGGAAAAGACAGAGATTAAAAGTGTAATATAATGTCTTTTTGAACAAAATGCAATGAGATTATAATGAGAACGGATAGCATGAAACTGCATTCACAACCCATTCATATTCTCAAAGTGAAAATGAACAAACGGAAGAAAAAAGAAATTAGGATGAGAGCTAATTTTGTTTGTTGAGAATTGGTTTGATTGTGAAAAGTTTCACAGTAAGACCAGGAACATGCGCTAAGAAAGTAATAGTGTCTAAAAGGTTTTCAGTTCCTGTTGACATTAACATTAAAGAAATATCTTATGGGAATAAAAAAATGAATTATGTGACCTTGAACTCCCACAGCTAATAGAAACCATGAGAAGATATAAAGCAATACATCTGACAGTAATTCAGTAATACGTCAGGCAGACAGGTGAGAGAGAGTGAGAGGGGTGTAAACAAACAAATTCAATAACGTTTATTGCATCATTTTTTCATCTATGAAGAAACAGAAGCCAAGAAATAAAAAAAGTCAGAGACTGAAAGACCTCAACAAAACCACAATCAGTATGTTTTGTATTGTATGCCATTGTTTTACAGCAGGGATTTTCGGGAGTTTTTTGAGGTAACTGGTATGGGTCTGTGAGTTGATGAAAAGCTATTATGCCATGGTCTGTCTGAATACTAGATTCTGATTGGCTGGCAGGTGTTGATTAAATTCGTTTAACTGCACAGGTAGTTCCAGGTCAGTTTAATCACGTTCTATATTAATGCGCTTCCTATAAACATTGGTAACCATAGTAACATACAGCTACAGTTGAATAGAAATACAGAAAAAAATAACCATCATTTTTATCGTTCTGGTCAAATATTGCAGCACAAATATTGTTAACATCTTTAATATGTGAATGCTGGGAAATGACCATGGCATAAACGGGATAATCAACGGCTAGCTGTGCATTAAACAATTTGAATGCACTTCGTGGAGGCAACCACCCTCTGCTGCGCGTCGGGCGGTTCTTCGCCTCCACGCCGTGGATTCAAATCGTTTAATGCACAGCTAGCCGTTGATTATCCCTTACATAATTAATTGAAAAAACTACATTTTTTAAATTAAATCAGATAAAAATAAACGTACTAAAAAAACCCCGAAATATTTCATTTCTTTACCGTCATGTCATGTGACCATTAGCTGTCATCAGAGAACCATTATTATCAAGTAAATATTTTAGGTCAAAAGAATTTGGTTGGCAAAAAGGTTTCAGGAAACCCTCTTTTACAGCAAATGTGTGTTGATTAATTTATGGAGTTAAATTATAACCATTACAATTCCGGCAAATTTTCCAAAAGAAAAAAAAAAGGCAAAGAAAACTCATAATGAAAAACTAATATTTCTGGCAAATGTAAAAATGCATAGTGAAAAATAAAAAGTATAAATGTTGGCTTGTCCAGTAAAAATCTGAACATGATTTTGCCAGGAGAGAGAAGCTCTAAATTTGCTTCAGTACATGTGTTAAACGCCCATAATGCAATTGCGTGTCAACAATAATTCATGAAATATAATTGGAAAGACAATAATTGAAAGCACAATTGTTTTTGAATGAAAAATAATGACAGACACACAATGGGTGCAATTTATGTCTGTGATTGAGAGAGAGACAGAATGCAAAAAAAAAGGCTGAAGCATAAAGGTGAGTGCATGTCTGTGCCCATGAATACCGTGAATATGTAACAGAAGGAAGCAGTGTGTGCGAGTCAGGGTAACCGTGTCAGCTCCGTTTCCACACTGCCCGCTAACAGTCTTACTTATACAGACACCAACGCACACACAGAAACACGCGCCAGAGTCACGCTAGGCTGAGCAGACTATGGACTCGCAGGGGACGGTCATCTCGCTGTCAGTTATGGCTCATAACACCAAGACCTGCACACTCCGGTGCGTCATGGCAATACTCTCCCCACTCTCTCTCTCTCTCTACCATGGCCCGGCATTGATATGTCCATTTCCTTTCATTTGCAAAGGTAATAGTTCTCTCTCGGCAGCTCGCGATGATTCTGCCGTATTGACTATGCAGAGGGGCGTCTGGATGAGGGCCGAGTATGCCGGGACAATCAAATCTGCCATTGACATTCTGTGCTTGGCTGGGGCCGGTGCTGGTTCCCTTCCCAGCTCTCTTAATCTCAAGTCCATTATTTGTAATTCTGAGTCCAATTCCCCATGCCAGTGCCGCTGCCAGCCCACCGGGCCTGTGTACGGCATCAACAAATGAGGCTTCCCGTTTGGAGCACGCAGGCAGGGGGAAGAGAGGGGACGCAGCCAGTGGAAACTTGTGGGATTTGGTCAACCACAGGGGTGTGTGTTTGTGGAGTGTGTGTTTGAAGGGGTTGGCATTAGGCATCGGTCGGATGTCTCTCGCGCAAACGCGTGCGTAAACACACAATTGGCATGCCCGCTGCGTGTTGGAGGTAATCCGATGGCAGGATCAGCCCCCTGGAGTGTGTAAGTGTGTGTGTGAGCCAGTTCATCTGTGTTTGCCTAACTGTGTTGATCTCCTCCATCTTCAATAGAATCTAATATCCCATAATAACTAGCACTCTCACCTCCTTTAGCTATAGTTTTCTATTCGTACACACTGAACTCAAAAAATTACTCAATCAAAAATGATTAGTTAGTGGCGTTAGTGGTACAGACATGCATGACGCCTCAAATCTTGCTGCTTTTTGAGGAGAGGTGTGCTATTACTGCACCAAGTGAAGCATACGTTGGACAATAAAATGGCTCCATCATAACGACTTGGTGTGGGCTTTTTTGAATTATGTCTGTAATTAACCACCTAGCAACCTCTCAGAGCACCTGAGAAACCATTTGGCAATGCCCTAGCAACCACTCAGAACATCATAGCAACTGCACTGCAAAACCCTGGAAGCCCCTCTAGAATTGTGTAAAATATACATCCTTTACCATCCAAAGGTTTGGGATCTGTACTTTGTTTTGTTTTTTTGAATGAAAGTAATACTTTTATTCAGTAAGGATGTATTCAATTGATCAAAAATAACATTGTTACAAAAACAAAATCCATATTTCAAACAATTGCTGTTCTTCTGAACTTTCTATTCATCAAAGAATCCTGAAAAAAGGGTTTCCACAAACATATCAAGCAGCACGAAATCAGCATATTAGAATGATTTCTGAAAGATCATGTAGTGCTGAAGACTAGAGTAATGATGCTGAGAATTCAGATTTACCATCACAGGAATAAATTATATTACAGTTACATTAAATCGTAATAAAAAAAGGATTTTAGCATTGACACTTCATCATTAAGTATTAGGCTTTAAGATTGGAAAAAGGTGCATCTCTTTTGCTCTCAAGGTTGTCAGTAGATGAGACCTAATTCTAAATGCTTTAAAAGTTATCCTTTATGTGTCCATTTTTTGTTTAAAATCGTTGGTGTTATTCATGCTGTGCAACCATTTAAAGCTTAAAGAATATAAGAACTTTCAGACTATGAATATGAAGAGTTGTCTGCATACCTTGCAGTTATTGAAACCCTCTGCAAAAAGCGTGATCTCAGCTATAAGGGTGGAATCTGGCACTACCATAGAGATCGGCCGAAACATAGACTTCAAATTATCAGGCAGCTCAGTGCGGCCAGCGTAGCCTACAGAAGAAACATACACACACAGAAACAACAGGAACTGATGGGATGAGAACCACAAACACAGACTGAAACACATATTACTAACCCTATAAAGATATTTAAAGCCATAGATCACCCAATCACCTCTACCCATGTCAGTTTATTCCACATAAAGCTATCATATGGCTTCAGAAAACCTGGAAAATAATGTGAGTCTATTTTTAAGCTACATTTGTGGTGCATTTTTGTCGTTTAGGAGCTTTGCAGCCTCAGTCATCATTTACTTTCAATATATGGGGAAACATTTTTTTGTGTTTCACAAAACAAAGCAAGTTGATGTGATGGAAAAACATAATTGTGAGTAAATAATAACAGAATTTTTATGTCTGAGTTAACTATTCCTCTTAGAACAACAAGCAGATTGCATACCTGGGTTCATAGTGATGAAGATCCCACAAGACCAAACCAAGCTGATCTGTCTCCCCTCAAAGGTGAATTTGTTGAGTCCCGCAGACAGAGCAGACAGGATGGACAGGATCTGCTGAGCAACCACGGACAGCACCTCAATGTTTATACGGTTAAACTCATCAAAACAACCCCACGCACCTGTCTGGAGAGAGAGATAAATGCACATATTCAACAACAATACATTAGTTGTTCTTAAAGTTGGATGTAGTTTACTACATACCTGAGCCAGGCCAGAGTACATACGGCCCATAGATTTGAAGTCCAAGCCTTCTGAGCAGTTGACCACAATCACGTACATGCCCAAAGATTTACCCAGATCTTTAACCGTCTCTGTCTTCCCAGTTCCAGCAGGGCCTTTGGGAGAACCGCCCCGGTGCAGATGCAGCGCTGTGGTAAGAGTCATGTAGCACCTACACAGAAAACAAGCACACTGTCTGTAATACATACAGCACATATACTGACATACTGTATACATTATGACAGTTAGACATTCATACAAGCACTGCAGGCAAGAAACTATAGAAATAAAGAGCTAAGGAAGTGACAAAATCATTCTGTCACAATCATGGCTAGTTATGCCAAAGATATAGACATGCATGGAAGAGACCATATCCATCACTTTCTACTTCATCATGTTTTATTGACTATTTCCAAATCATTTTACCCATACAGGAGGATTTGTAACAATTTTGTTAACTTCTGTGAAAATGTTTTAGCAATCCTTAAACAGAGAAACAGAGATAGACAAACTGGCACACAAACTGACATTCGCTCCAATCACATGCATCCAGAAGAACATACACACATGGAGAAGAGACAGACAGACAGGCTTAAGCACATTGTCCATGTCCTTGAGTGGGCTTAAGATGTCACCCTCTCAACATAATAAACCCGGATTAGATCCTTCCTTTCATTCCACTGGAGGCACATTCTGTGCTGATTTTCAGCGGCCTCTGAAGGCACACAACAGGAAATCCGCCATTGACTCCTGACTCCACTTCCTAGCAGGAATCGCTGCATAATTTCATGTAGAAGAACATTTTTGTTCTATTATCACACAAGAGACATCTGGAGCTCCTCTCTCTCTGCCTCTATGTGCAGGTGTGCTCTGCTGATGGGGAGGTAAGATCTTGACTGATAAGGTTAATGACATGATCTCTGTCTCTCCCTCATAATGACTTGGATAATGGCTGAAGTCAGATAACGCCATCAGAGTCCCCATAATGATCATTATAAACCAGCTGATCGCATCAGTCAAATGCAAGAGTTGACTGTCACACAGGACAGGATATTGATATCTCTAGCAATCTGAGAGTTATGGTATAATATGAGAGTGTAGGTGATTATCTCTCAGCTGAAGGTTATATTTGTTGGTGGTGTTAATACATACAGAGTAAGTCTAACACTACAGGCTTCACTCCCGTTTTACTGTGTGTTGTCTGGTGAACTGGGGGAGCTGGTCATTAGACATTTTGATTTAAAGGTTCCTTCTTAAAAAGCCTGACAAGTTTTTATTTTTTGACAAACGTAAGATGTATGAATTCCAATGGAAAACGTAAAAAAATGAGTTGGACCAGAAAGTGAATTTAAGCAGACAATAAAGTGCCTGGCTTATAGAGGAGATTAAAAAAGCGTCCCGGAGTGCCCTTCATAAAGATGATTGAGAGAATCTTTTAGAGTGTGCAGAGATGTAATTTATAACAAAGAGTGGCTAATTTCTAAAGAACCTAAAATATACATTTCTAATTTGTTCAATCAGTTCATTTTTGGTCACCACATAATAATCATACTTCTAATTTTTTATTTTAACCTTTACTTTTTATTCTAAAATGTGCAAATTAAAAAAGAAATAAAGATCCCACTTTATATTGAGTGGCCTTAACTACTATGTACTTACATCAAAAAATAAGTACAATGTACTTATTGTGTTCATATTGTACCGCAAAACACTTTTGCTGCTATTGATGTGGGATACGGGTAAGGTTAGGGACAGGTTTGGTGGTGTGGGTAGGTTTAAGGGTGGGTTAAGGTGTAAGGGATGGATGTAATTATAAATGTAATTACAGAAAAAATTACAAATGTAATTACATGCAGGTATTTTAAATATAAGTACAATGTAAAAACATGTAGTATGTACACAATAAGTGCACTGTACCAAATTATTAATTTGTCATTTGTCTAAAGACGCATCTTTTTCGCCAGCACCTGACCAACTAATACTAACACTTATCTATTCTATCTATTTAAAAAAAAAAAAAAAAAAAACCCTAGCTACGTGTACTGTGCTGGGCTAACTGAAACTTGTCATGGCACTTGTATACTGCTGCACTCTCGATGGTCTCATTGCTTCTATTGTTCTCATATTGTACGTTGCTTTGGATAAAAGCGTCTGCTAAATGATTAAATGTAAATGTAAATGTACATAGTAGTTAAGGCCACTTAATATAAAGTGGGGCTGAAATAAGAAATAAAGAAAATAAAAGAAAAAAGTGTGTCCTCACTTTAGACTGTTTGATGTTACATTCAAACCACCATGGGGGTCTTTCTTCTTTATATACTGATGTTTTTTATATTCATGACATTTAAATGTTTATGACATTTTTTATTTTTCATTATTTATGACATTTAAAACATTCAAAAATCATGCACCTTTGGAATATCTACTACTATATAATACAGCATTCTGGGCAGAAAATAGATAGTATTTTTTTTATAAGTAGTACAAAACAGTATTTGTTGTGTTTGTGATTTACGTAATAACTCATGCATCTAAAGGTTTTTTATGACCGAAAAAAAATAATCTTTGTTTTAGGATCTACACATTTAAACCCCCTTCAAATACATTGATCATTGATACATTGATTGATGTGTTACCTGTCTGTGAGGGGGGTGATGACCAGACGACCAGAGTTGCCAAGGTACTCGTAGCCATAGCGGAAGTGGGTATTAGTCTGTTTGATGATGCAGTCGTCCACATCCTACACACACAGACACAGAGACATTTAGAGGCTTGTGGTGATCACCTTCTCCATATTCTATATGTTTTCTCCATCCCACTATCCTGACTCCCCTAACCTTGTCCCAGTACAGGCGGAGTTGGCACAGCCAGTCAAAGGCATTGACATCACAACAGCCTGCTTTTGCCAGTTTGCTAATGACATCACGGGCATGGACCTCAACGGTGACCAGGGCGACGATCTTCAAGCGCAAAATCTTTGATAAGTTCCCTCGTATGGCTTCAGAGTACTGACTGAGCATGGACACCTGGGTAACACAATGCAAACACTGATTATTAGAATACAGACACACTCAGACAAAATGCAAACTAATTTAATGGATCAGGGGTTCCAGATCAAACCTAACCACAGTTACTCCAAACACAGTCAGTAAACATCAGCTGAGATGTGTAATGCAAATGTAAATTAACAACAAAAAAATCCTCACCTTCCTAAAGCCCAAGAAGCCATGCTCTGAGACTAAATCTCAACTCTCAAAGGCACAGAGACAGGCCTGAGCCATTCTCAGTGTCTCACTGGCTTTGGCTTATAAGATGTGATTGGATTAAATTCATTTGAGCTGCCGTCCTTAATTAACTTGTGTATCTAGTGCATCCTGTGCTCCAAGTACAAATACACATGAAATGAATAACTCATTTTCAATAAAGGGTTTGAGTGAAGTCAGCAGTGTATGTGGAGTTCATCCACTAGTTATTAACAGACTCGCATTGAATCAGTGCCCGCAGAACTCCACAGAGAGCTCTGCAGATTTCTGCAGAATTCAGAACACCTGTCATTCCTACAATTCTACAAATCCCCCACTGCTCACATGGTTGTTAATTATATATTTGGGCTAATTTTATTTTGCTTCAGCTACTAACAAGAGTATAGTACTCTCAGCTTCATTTAACACCATGTTGTAATCCATTCCACAGAATCCCACATATTTCTACAGATCGACACAGAAAATGGGGGAAAAGTCTGCAGATTCTGTCTAGATGCAGTTATTAGCAAAAATAAAGACTGTTCACACCACATCCAATGTAAAACAAAAATTTTAATGAAAACAGATAGAAATGGAATTTTTAAACACTTTTCCATCTGTCACTGTTTGGACAAAAAGGTAATTGTTGGACTCAACAAAACTTTACTGCGCCTAACTGTCTTTCTCAAGAGGACAACGGCAGCACAATTCAACATAATTCATAAACTGAAAAAATACCTTTTTTGGTGTTTAAACTGGTGACCTTTAGATCACCAGCCCAAATCTGTAACTGCTAAGTTCCTCTCACCTGTTTCTTTTTTAGTGATTTAAGAGCAGCCTTATCAGCTCTCTCTTTGCTGGTCATGAGTGCTCTGGTGACGTCTGTGGTCCACTGGATTTGACTGGCTGTGATCAACATCTGTAAAGACAAGCAAAGCACTTTGAAGTGGAATTACTGCATTCACACAGATACAGAAAGGCATACAGACACACACACTCACCTGTCCAGGCCAGTCTCGTACCCATTTGCCCCTCTTCCCTGGCATCTTCTTGAGAGCCATCGAGCAGTTCTTCAAACAGTCCTTTAGAGTCCAACGCATGGTTCGCTCGACATCACACAACCATGCCTACACGTACAAGATGAAAAGCTCAATGGATTTATTTGTCAAGAAAGACTGTGTTGGACTTTAGGTTGGAAACACACCTCCACTGGCCCCTCCAGAAGAACGGGATGAGTGAAGTCAACAAACTCCCCATCAGCTGAGAACATCCCACTGGCCTCCAACTTGTTGTTATTAATCCCAACCTACATATACACAAGCAGAATATTTAAACTAATGCTCAAGCTTAACCTCATACATTTCCTAAATTTCAAAACATATATATAAATAACATGACATAAAATCATTCAGTATAAGATTTTGGTGCATATGTACCTTGTTGATGCGGAGACTTTTGATGTTGTCAAAGCACTTCTTGAGGTGTGGCTGCACAGCTTCAGGGTTGCGTGACTGGCCCAGGATCTCCAGAAGGTCATCGTTAGACAGAAAGTAAAACCGAGGAAAGATCTGCCGTTTGGTCTCCAGGTACATGTCCAGAGACTTCTGAATCTCCTCTAACTTAGTGTTCATTTCTGAGAGCTTTTCTAGAAGACCTGAAACAACAGAAAAAAAGGATGTGTCTTTTATTGACATTTTTCTGTCTTCCTGTTCAAAGTGTAATAATTTTTTTTTTTACACCAGAACTGGTTACATATATCATCTCAATCTCAGAGGGTACTTCAAGTAAATATTTTAGGTAAAAGAGTTTGGCTAACAAAAAAGTCCCTGTAGTACAGTAATGAGAATCACCACTGAGAATGATGAAAGTTGTCAAAAAAAAGTGAAATGACTGAATGTATTATGTCTGTGCTTAATTGTCATAAAAATAATTCTGCAATGCAAAACATCTTAATAGTTAACAGACCTCAGTTTATTAATGCAAAATTGTTTTGTTTTTTTCAGGTGAAATATGACCTGGACACGTTTCATCCATCTGTCCAGGGTGTTGCCAAGATTGCTGCCAAGTGAACTGACTTGCTCCAGTAAAGGCTTTTTACAGTCGCTGAGGGTGGTGAATTCCAGAACTATCCTTTCATTACCTGGATGGTGTGTTCCTCTGAGAGCATTTTTGTCCTTGTCGAGTCGTTCCATGATGATCTTCCAACTGGAGTTGACATCATCAAATTCAGCCGTCTCACGAACCAACTGCTTACGTATGTCATCTGCCAGAAAGATATTCTAAACAAAGAAAAAAATACAAAAATGTGGTAGCGGATGACCAAAATGAAGAATCGCACAGAAGGGAAGATAAAAACAGTTTGGTGCTTGGTTGGAGCCATCACAGGTGTGTTTACAAACACTCAGACACACAGGAAATCCAGGCTGACAGCCACTGTTTACTCTCCTCATCAGCTACGAGAGAACAGATGTGTGGCTCTGAACTCCGCTATGTGTGTGTCTGTGAGATGCTCATCTTTTACAGTGAGTTTGTGCATCACATGTAGAGAGTGGACCCCACTGTGATCTAACGCAGTGGATTGTGACTGTTGTTTATTAAGAACGAGCACGGTGTGAGGAAGGTCAGGAGTGTGTTGTGTACAGCATATGCCTGGATAATGTAACCACAGACTTTTAAAGCATAAGAGAAGCATTTGGATGAGTAATGTGCTGTATAAAACTGTAGGAAGTGCTGTGTGTGCGTACCTCTAGATACATCCACTGTCTTTGTACAGTGAGGATCATTTCGATGACTTCCAGCACCAGAGACAGACTACGTTCCCAGTGGTCAACTTCCTTTTCAAATGCTTTGACGAAACGAGATGCTTTCATTACAGAGAGTGTCACCTGGTTATCCTCCAGAGCCTGGAACACATCATCTGTTCCCCTGAACACACACACAAACATGCACACAGTTTGGAAGATACATTTGTAAAAACATCTCATAGACCAGTGGTTCTGAACCGGTGGGCTGGGACCCAGTAGGTGGCCTCATAACACTTCCAATGCTGAAAAATGCTAAAATCAATTTTAAAATAAGTTAAACAGCTAAAAATCCAGACATTTCTTATTTTAATTGGTTCTTTCAACAACTGGCATTTTTAATCAAAGGAGACCTATTGTGCCCCTTTTTACAATATGCAATTTATTACAATATGTCTCAGGTGTCCCCAGAATGTATCAGTGAAGTTTCAGCTCAAAATACCCTACAGATCATTTGTTATGTCATTTGTTATGACATGTTTTGAGTGGAAGCAGAAACAGGCTGTTTTCGTGCTTGTCTTTTTAAATGCAAATGAGCTGCTGCTCTCCACCCCCTTTTCCAGAATAGGGCTGTGCCTTTACAGCTGGTACCTCAGATACTCTGCTAAAAAACATCTGTTTGGTTTTGATTATCATGTCTATCGTGCTGAAATCATGCATTTTAAACTATATTAGTTTAAACTTCTGATAGACGATTTTCTGAGCGCACACATCCGACGCACACGCACAAAAAGCGGCTGTCACACTGCATGTGAGTACTGAACTAAGTTCTCTTTCATGTCATATTGCGCTTAAACTGTCAAATACACACAAGTTTATGTTAAAAACACACACAAGTTACAAAAACAGTCGGTTATGTCTGTAAAGGTAAACAGTTGGGAAAGAAATCGCATGTTTATATTAGATCTGTATGGCAGCAGCATAATATACATGTATAAATCAATAAATCCACTGCTCTCTTGTCTCCTCTGAGGCTGGGACTCTAAAAAGTGTTCTGTGCTCATCAGTGCAGCCAAAGACAGAACACTTAGCCTGCCATTTTAAATAACGAAGACTGCTTCAAACATCTGTTTTACTATATTTGTGAATACATTGACCCTCCTAAGTACAGCCAAACCTGAACATGGACCGAAAGCTTATTCAAAAAGGCACAGTCACAATACAATTGAAATAAAGGAAGGCAGTATAAAGAGCTCAAGGTTCAGCCTGTTAATAATTTGGACAAACTATCCCACATCCCTTTCTAGCCCGCGCACACACAGCTAGATGTACGAAGCAAACAAAAGAGAGGACAAAGTGAACAGCAGTGGCTCTCGACCCCCCTCCTTGGCATACTGCGTTGCCATGGCAGCAGCCTCACGCGCTGCCGCAGCCGTCTCCATGCCAACGGTGGAGCTATAGCCTCACTGCGGGGATGAACGGTGACTGCCGGCACCTGATGTCCGCATGCACATGCACAAACACACACTCTAATACATTAACACAAGAACACAAACCCACAGGAAAGACACACGGTGAGTTTTACACTCTCACGGGCACAAAACACGTCACACATCTCTTGATTTCTCAGATTGAAGCCGCAGGTGTGTGTGTGTGTGTGTGTGTGTGTGTGTGTGTGTGTGTGTGTACGTGTCATTCATCTCTGTTTGTCTCTGCCTCTCCATCTCCCCGAGCTCTAACTGATGCCCCTGCATGCAGAGTGTGTTCATATGAGCAATGGAGAAGCACTGCACACACACACTTTGCACATCCAGGACAGCGGTGTTAGTTTGTGAAGGACACAAGGGTGGGATAAGAAAGAAAAAAGAGAAAAGAATGAGTGTAAATACCTCAAAACACCATCTTTCTTTCTCTTAGAGGGAGGAAAAAGGCTGAGAGGGAGCACAGGGCTGATGGGAAGGAGTGAATTTTATTTGTAGTGCATTACTGAGGAAAGAGAAAAAGAAGAAAGGCGAAGAGAGTTCCAGAGAGGAGGCGAGAATAAGAGGAGGTGAGTGACAGTCGTGGGCCACCTGACCTCCAGAGCGACAGCATGAAACGAGGCACAATCTCTCGCCTGCGGCACCTACCGCCACACACTCAGAGGAATAATCTGTCTGTTTTCGAGTCCAAGCAACATGACAGACACATATAGCATTCGACACACATCACTGAACCAGCGCCTGAGGAAAAACACTTTACACACACACACACACACACAAGTGAAGTCCAAGAGCATTTATGGTTGAGGTGAGCCACTTTGTCTGTAATGGCTAATAGTTGCATATCATGAACATTTTTAGGAATGAGATCAACAGGTCAGAGCACATTCTCTCATGCACAGTAGTTTAAACTTTCTGCAAAAACCTTCGGTATATTTTAAATTATATTCAATATTTTTAATGTTTAAGTTACATTAGTTTGGAGTAAGTCAAAAATGTTTGCAAATGACTGCTTTTATTTTATCAAAAATACAGTAAACATTGTGAAATATTACATTGAAATTATATTGAAATAAATATTTTAACATTTAATTTAATTCCTGTGATAGTAAAGCTAAATTTTTGGCAGCCATTACTCCAGTCTTCAGTGTCACAAGATTCTTCAGAAATCATTCTAATATGCTGAATAATGAATAATCTAATGATTTCTTCTTATTACAGTTTTAGCAATTTTTTAAGGATTGTTTTGATTAATATAAAGTTCAAAAGAACAACATTTATTTAAACAATTACCTTTTGTAACACTATAAATGTCTTGACTCACACATTTGATCAATTTAATGCAACCTTGCTGAATGAAAGTATTAATTTCTTCTTCAAAAAAAGTCTTACTGACCCCAAATGTATTAGTGTAAGATCACAGTAAGTATGTTTTTATGTGTTTTTTTTTTTTTTTTTTGCCTTTATTAGAATAGGACACTGTAGAGCAGACAGGAAGCAAAGTGGGAGAGAAAGAGGGGGCGGGACCGGAAAGGTCCTCGAGCCAAGATTCGAACTTGGGACACCCGTAACGCAATAGAGTTGTATGTCAGTGCACTGCCCACTAGGCTATCGCTGCCAATAATTACAGTATGTTCTATTTAAATGTTTCATACTATAATATACACCATCATATTAATATAATATAATATAATATTCACATATTGCTATATTAATGTAATATAATATATCCCCTGCTCCGTGTGTAGAGAACACGACGTAAGAACCCTTTGAATCATAACACAGCTTTAATCAAGTTTAAGTGCACTTATGAGCACTTGGTGTTTTGCCCCGAAGCCACCATAAAAATATAGCACAATAAACGCGAATGATGATGGTTGAGAAAGAAGAAATCATGTTAGTACGCTCTACATTTCTGCATGTTATGGTATATGAAAAAATGACCCATGAAGAGCTCCTCTGCTGACAAATTTTGGATTATGATCATCAAAGAAGGCATTAAAAACATATATCAGAATATAACAGGATATATCTGAAGATGAATGGCAGAGAACCTGCTTAAATCCCCAAACCCAGACAGTTAATATGAGCTTTAAGCTATTACAGTATAAGTGGATTATCAGGGTGCATATAACTCCAGAAATATTACATAACTTTAATCCCATCTGATCAATGTACAAAATGTGACTAAAACTGGCCATTGTTTGGTTGTGGTTCAATACTTCAACAGGTGTTCAGTTGAAGTTTTTTTTATACTTTTATTCAGCAAAGGCACATTAAATTGATCAAAAGTGACAGTAAAGACATTTAACAAAAGGTTTCTTTTTCAAATAAATGCTGATCTTTTAAACTTTCTATTAATCAGAGAAACCTGAAAAAATGTCTCCAAAATTATTAAGTTTTATCAGTTTATCAGTTAGTTTATTATTAAATGTTTCTTGATATTTGAATGTTTTCTGATCCCTTACCAACCCCAAACGTTTGACCGATAGTGTAGACAATTAGTATATTTATACTTTTTACTTATTTTCTTAAATATATTGGTGTTTTGTCTATTATTTTTTACCATTGCAATCATTTTAATAATATTGTTCTGACAGACATCTGTTGTTATGGGAAAAAAACAAAGATATTGTTAAATGTGGATGAAAGCATACAGCACGGCAGCTATGAGAGGCGGCGTCTCTCTCACACACTCAGAAAGGCTGTAAATTATCACCTCTGCTATAAGTGATCACACATTCCACCTGCCTGCCACAGGCCTCTGATTCAGACCAATCACCGGAGACCTGCTCAATCTCCTGTGCTCTCAATTCTTTCTTTCTCTCTGCCTCACACACACATGAACATTAGCAGAGGGAACGGTGCAGTGATGAGAGGATTCATTCTCTCGGTCTCTCTCATATATACACACACAGCACAGCAGCTCTTGATCTGTCATATTCATCACTCTCATCACATCATCTAACTGTGTGTCTTCACTGCAGGCTGTTCGCCGAGGAGCAGCAGGTGAGAGAGAGGACTGAAAATCCCTGACTACATTACTACTGCCACAGCATTATCACATACGCACATACAGTTATCAAAATAAGGGACCGTGTCATTTTAAAAAATCTTTTTAAGCAGCAATATTTGCAACCTGGAATTGATTTTCACTTTTATAATGGCATTTATTTTTTATTTTTTTACATCATAAAAAAACATGTAAGTTGTCCATTTATGACAGTTACTTGAACTGAATCAACTGCAATAAATGCTCTGCACAATTATGGCTGTTATCTGTAAAATCAACATCACCATACAATACAAAAGCAGCTACAAATAATGCACAAAATATCAATAAAATAAAAATTCTGTTAGAATGCATGTTTTCAAAAAGCTGATTATATTTTTTTTCTATTGAAACCAACTTAATTTTAGCTACACACTCACCAGTAGTTGCCTCTGAGACAGTAAATGCAGATATTTGACAGTTACAGCTACAGTTACAGTGTCTGCAGAGACACTAAACCCATTATTACAACAAAATATGAAAATATCTTAAATTACATAACAGACAAATTCACTAGCATGCTATTAACATTTACATATCTAGGACATTTTTGTCACTTCCAGTGACATTTTTCCTCCAAGCCATGGTTCATTTCTGACTCTTTTCTGATTATAAATACTTGAATCATAATTACTACAGACTAATCCAAAGTTTCAAAATGCTTGTAACTGCTTTAAAAAAGGTTAAAATGTTATATACAAAACAAAACAACCAAAAATTATATAGGGGACATCCTTTTGAATTCTGTCAGATTTAGATGACTTCAGTAAAAGATAAACAAGCAAGAAGGATAAATAAAGAGAACCACAAACTAAAGATTCCTTCCATATCTCCATTATTAAATGCTTTTTAAAAACAAGACTTCAAACATCTCCATAGATCAAGAGTATTTCTTTATCTCTCCCTCTGTTTCATAGCAAACACAATTCCATAACCTCTTCAAATAAGTCTACTGTTTGGGTGTGTGTGCGTGTGTGTTTGATCAATGACTTTTCCATTCGCCCTGCTTTCATGCGGAGAGTTCATCAGAGAATGCTGAAACTCATATTTACTGCAGGGTAGTAACTCCTGCAATGGCCTTTATCTCTCTTCCAATCTCTCTCTTTCTCTCTGAGCCCAATCAGGGGGCTTGTGGATGTTAATTGAATTGGGCTGAGGGTCTCTTTCTAATGTGCAGCAGATGGTCAGGGCATTCCTGCTTCCTTTATCTCACACACATGCACACATCGTACACGTGTATATGCACACATAAGCGCATATAAACACACACATATGCACACACACTAGGTGGCAGTGTTGTACTACCCTGGCCCAATGAGTCACAGTTATAGCCCTAAAGCCATTATAAAGCAATGAATGCTGATCATTTAGAGAAAGTGACCATGTGTGAGAATGTGAAGCTTTGCTCTATGGCTATAGAGTAAACTCAGTCTGCTTACCAAGTAAAGTGCCAACTTAGGCTGTTTCTTAAACGCATATTGATGTTCAAATTGAAGCCACTAATGTCTAAAAATGCTGTCTATGTAGGCATCTCACTACATTTTGAACAGCCTATAGGTACTAAATCACACAAATTCGCACATACACTAACAAACTTACAGTGTACTAACAGAAAAACACATAGATGAGGACATGACCTCTCAAAATAGGTAGTCATCAGCAAAACTAGGCTGGGACGTTCATCTGCAGCTGTGTGTGTGCGTCCAAACAGCAGCATATGCACGTCAGGACAAAAATGTGCACTGTAGCAAGCTGTAAATAAAATACAGTGTTGGTAAGGAAAGTGTATGTATCTAATTTAATTACAGAAACTAGCATATGCTAAAAGTGTTTGCATACACATTTTGTCCCACGTCATTAAAGACCAGTTACGACTGCTCGGAGAGTACATCGGTCAGTCGAACCTTCAGTGCAGGACAGTTTTACCACATATTCAGCAGAACTGTCACTCGTGCAACTGCAGAGCAGGCAAAGAGATGCTTCTATGCGCCGGGTTTATACAATGGGTGTGTGTGTGTGTAGCGCGTACAATCCGGGGCTGTAGGTGGTAATTACAGGTGATTTGCACTCCGTCCTGCTAAATGTGTGGAAACGCTCAATTATAAGTACACGGCAGCAAACAGAAAGCCTCTTCACTGCAGGACCATTAACGCACACACAGCTCCATCTGTGTGTGCGAACACTTCAGCTTCTATCATGAATACTATCATCATTAATCATCTTTTCTCCTTGCGGACGGGGCTGTCCGTTATTGAGAGCCTGAGTAATTTGGAATTGATTCTGTCCCCTGTATACAACCCCACCACTGAATACTAAACACACAGTGTTTGTTGATATGGCATACACCCCTGCACCGACAAAAAAACAGAGGAAGAAATAGAGTGATCAAAGACGAGTGAGAGAGGGAGAACTAAAGATAAAGCATATGTCCACCTTTTGTTGCAGCACTGACGGGGACGAACAATACCAGCAGGTATGTGTGCTAAAGAGGGGAGAGAGAGACCACGTCCTTTCTCTGTTCTGCAGGATCTAAGCTTCTAGAAATATGCAATAAGAATCTTCCCCCTCTTTCTCTATATATCTGTTCGCTTGCTTTTTTCTCCCTATGCCTACCTGTCAGCAAGACACCACCCCCTGTGATTCTCTCTCTCTCTCACAGGTGGGTGTGAGACACTGATGCATATGACAGCTTATAGCACAGAGAGCTGCAGTCTTTATGACTCTGTGTATTAGTGCATTACTAAACATGCACACAGTCACGTTTCCAACTGAGCTGCTTCCTACACAGACTTTTTAGGCAGTATGGGAATGTATGGGGCATTTAATTTGATCTAAATGAAAACAAGACTATGAAGGACAGAAGTACAGGCAAATCAATATCTTAATGGAGACCAGACAAAAATTAATGGCTAATTCAGAGCCCCAAAAGAAACTTTTTTTGAATTTATAAATATATAAATTAATTTATAAATATGTTTGCTTTATTTATGCTTTGATTTTCAAATTGATAATATCTCCACAGGAAGGTTTTGTCAGATTTAGTTAACATTAATGAAAATTTTTGCCCCAAAACTGCAGCTAAGTACAAACACATTTACTTATCCATCAAGAAGGATAACATAGCTTTTACTGTTTTATACTGTATATAACATTTATTTAAAATGACTACAGACTAACCATCCCCCTAAAAAAAGTTTTAAATGAAATGTTCAGCTTTTTTGTTTTTACTTCACTATTAATTTACTTGTAAATTTTATGTGTCTATATATAGTTTTTTCTTAATGTTATTTATATATATACACACACACACACACACACGAAGTGGGGGAAAAAATTATTTGCTCCCCTGCTGATTATGTACATTTGCCCACTGACAAAGAAATGATCAGTCTATAATTTTAATGGTAGGTTTATTTGAACAGTGAGAGACAGAATAACAACAACAACAAAAAACAAAAAAAACGCATTTTCAAAAAAGTTATAAAATTGATTTGCTTTTTCCGCTTCGCAAAACATGACTTAGTACTTCGTGGCAAAACCCTTGTTGGCAATCACAGAGGTCAGACGTTTCTTGTAGTTGGCCACCAGGTTTGCACACATCTCAGGAGGGATTTTGTCCCACTCCTCTTTGCAGATCCTCTCCAAGTAATTAAGGTTTCGAGGCTGACGTTTGGCAACTCGAACCTTCAGCTCCCTCCACAGATTTTCTATGGGATTAAGGTCTGGAGACTGGCTAGGCCACTTCAGGACCTTAATGTGCTTCTTCTTGAGCCACTCCTTTGTTGCCTTGGCCGTGTGTTTTGGGTCATGCTGGAATACCCATCCACGACCCATTTTCAATGCCCTGGCTGGCTTCAGTGCCCTGGCCCTGAAAGTATATGGCCCCGTCCATCATCCCTTTGATGCGGTGCAGTTGTCCTGTCCCCTTAGCAGAAAAACACCCCCAAAGCATAATGTTTCCGCCTCCATGTTTGACGGTGGGGATGGTGTTCTTGGGGTCATAGGCAGCATTCCTCCTCCTCCAAACATGTTGAGTTGATGCCAAAGAGCTGGATTTTGGTCTCATCTGACCACAACACTTACACCCAGTTCTCCTCTGAATCATTGGCAAACTTCAGACAGGCCTGTACATGTGCTTTCTTGAGCAGGGGGACCTTGCGGCCGCTGCAGGGTTTCAGTCCTTCATGGCGTAGCGTGTTACCAATTGTTTTCTTGGTGATTATGGTCCCAGCTGCCTTGAGATCATTGACAAGATCCTCCTGTGTAATTCTGGGCTAATTCCTCACCGTTCTCATGATCAATGAAACTCCAAGAGGTGAGATCTTGCATGGAGCCCCAGTCAGAGGGAGATTGACAGTTATTTTGTGTTTCTTCCATTTGCGAATATTCGCACCAATTGTTGTCACCTTCTCACCAAACTGCTTGGCGATGGTCTTGTAGCCCATTCCAGCCTTGTGTAGGTCTACAATCTTGTCCCTGACATCGGACAGCTCTTTGGTGTTGGCCATGGTGGAGAGTTTGGAATCTGATTCATTGATTTCTTCTGTGGACAGATTAGGAGCACTCCCTCAGCTCCTTACCTGTATAAAAGACATCTGGGAGCCAGAAATCTTGCTGATTGATAGGGGATCAAATACTTATTTCACTCATTAAAATGCAAATCAATTTATAACTTTTTTGAAATGCAAAAATTTTTTTATTCTGTCTCTCACTATTCAAATAAACCTACCATTAAAATTATAGATGGATCATTTCTTTGTCAGTGGGCAAACGTACAAAATCAGCATGGGATCAAATAGTTTTTCCCCCACTGTGTGTATATATATATATATATATATATATATATATATATATATATATATATATTCATATTAGGGCTGTCAGTCGATTAAAAATTTTAATCTAATTAATTACACGACAAGACAAAATCTCAGGAGCATTTTTGCACCAATCTCTTGAATTTTAGGGCGTAAATGCATTGAGCACCATATTTGTCAACAGTGAACTGTATGAAATGTAAGATGACGTACAGGTCTCGGGGCGGGACCGGTGCGTTAACTGTGATAAAATATTTTAAAATCAAATTTTTTCATAACTAATTATTAAGTTAATGCATTAAACTAACAGCCCTAATATATATTTATATATGGTTGTGTGTGTACGTAAGCGTATATGAGCAAATTCACATGAGAAATATCATAGACCAATTTGACCAACCCAGAGGTAAACTCTCAGTATTGACGTAAAATTACATAAGCACGCAAAAATCTATATGAGAAGTCTCCGTAGAGACATATAAAAAACAAGCTAACACTATGGAACTGCTCTTACATCAAAACGGACAAACAGCTAAAGAATTTCACAAACAACGCTTTTGACCCGTTTCCGATTCATCCACGCAACTTGCACATAAACACGCTGATACACGCACACACACACTGCTTCCAGCTAAATACGAACAGGCCTGAAGGCATTTTCAGAAAACTTTCAGCCCTTGGGAAGGAGGCTGCTTGTACAAATGATTCTATTAGATTAGAGCTTTTGTGCGGCTGCCATATGCACAAAGCATCCTCTCCAGTTCTTATCTGCTCACAGCTCGTTTGTATAATTGTGAGCACTAAACACTTTGTGAAACTCCCGAACGGTCTCAATCAAACCCAAAAGAGCAACAGCATCATTTGAGCTCATCTAAACACTAGAATGGCTTTTCCCGCTAGTATTTATTTGTTCATAGACAGTCAGTTTATGTTCTTTATTGGACCCTTGACTTGTTTGCCTAGAAGGCTTAAAGCAGCCATTCTGAGTCCTGCTCTCTAAGGAGATTGATAGTAATTATGTTTGTGTCAGAGCTCAAGGTGCCCTGGCATTGATAAGCCATTTAGTCTGTGTATAAAAACATGGCTTGCTGTCAAACACGGATTTGAACCGGACTCTGAGAGAGCGATGCTGTCCGGCCAGTGGCTGTGATTCACACCCTGGTGAACTGCCTACCCAGACAGCGTTTTTGGGCATCAAAGGTGCATTTAAACACTGGATGTGTTTCAAAACCTACTGGGCTTCACACCTAGCCAGAAATTTTGGATATCAAAGGTCCATTCGAACACTGGCTGTCTTTCAAAACCTAGTGAGCTGCTTATCTAAACAGCATTTTTCCACATCATAGGCGCATTAAATCCGATAAGAGCATTTAAATATGCCTGTAATGCCCAAATTTCTGTCCAGTAGGCAGTAGGCGGCTCACTAGGTTTTTAAAACACAGCCAGTGTTTTGTCTCATTTGCTCGTTCTTTCTGTGTGTCACACAGAGTAATATGATAATGTGGAGTTACTGGCTTCTCACGCGTGGCGGTTCTCCCCTGCAGCAGGGCGCTCCATCATGTTGAGGAATGGTGTTTTTTAGGCTATGGCTTGTTTTTGGCACTAATATATTCACATTACGGTGCTGTAACAGCATGGATGAAGCCACTAACAGTCCCTAGGTGGACAGGGAGTCAAAAAACAAAAAAACAATTCAGCAATTACCCCTCGACTGGACAACCATGAAAGTTATGGTACAATTACATCTTAGTAAAAAAAAAAAAAAAAAAATATCAATTAGGCAAAGTCAATTAGGACAACTCCCCAATTAGGATGGAAAATCTGCTGGTGGAAGCTGTAGGCTGTAGCAAGCTGCTAGGAAAGACACGTGTTTCAGACACTTTGTTCTTGTGTTTTCTTTTTCTAAAGGAAATTATGCTGCAAATGAAATCTATTGTGAAAATAAAATACTTTCTTGTTTAGTTGCATCAACTGTTGTGTGAACAGGCCCTCAAGCCAGGGACTTAGAGAGAAATACCTGCCACCTCAGGACGCTGAATCATCATTATCATCTTTTTAAGATTCTGCTTATTGAGCACCTCTGCAACCTTTTGACGTTTGACATTCTGGAACCTCTGGCTCCTCACCTCAGTTTGTGGTGACCTTTGTCTTTGTAGGGTGTGATGTCCAGGGACGTTTCCTCCCATGTCTTCGTGATGCCTTCCAGTGTCTGTGAATCAGAGGACAGCATTAGGCTTTTTAATGTTAGCACTAATCTTTCCAGACACATTCCACCTCAGCACTGAACGCCACATTGTATTAGAGCTGGAAGAGCAGCCATCGGTCTCGTGGGGATGTTAGACTGCTAGTGACAGGGAAAGAACATTGATTGGGGCCCCTGCAAAGTTCCCCCCACAATAAACGTCATAGATAGAGTCTTTATAGAAACACCAGACATGTGCCATTGATACTTCTCATTTACTGTATATATTTGAAAACCTAGCAAGCAGCCTACCTAGACAGCATTTTTGGACATCATTCAAACATTTAAACACTGGTTGTCTTTTAAATCCCAGTGAGCTCTTCACCTAGACAACATTTATCGCATCACAGACATGTCCGAAAATTTGCTATGCTTCAAATATAGTGCCAAATATATTTTGGCCATTATAAGTGCATTCAAACATTTAAACACTGTTTTTTTTTTTAAAGCCTAGAGAGCTGCACACCTACAAAGCATGCTTGGCATCATAGGAGCATTTAGAGATTCAAGCTATAGCGGAATTAAAAAAGTTTTTTCCTCAAAATATGAGCTGCCTTTTTAGGCAGGATTTTGTTGTAGTCAACATAAAGCTGTTTGGTTTAAAAGTAACTTCTGTATGAGCTGTAAATCATACATCGCTATACTATTAGCAATAGACAATGAACCATTTCTGTCTGCAAAATTTGGCCAAAAATTACATGTGACCACACCTTTAAAGCTAAAACGGGAGCCACCTATATTGTGAGGTTGTTGGGCGAAAAATATCATTAATTGTGGCCCCTGCAAAGTTCCCCCAAAATAAACGTCAGAGACGGGGTCTTTCCAGAAATACCAGTCATGCACCATGCCAGCGGTGCTTCTCATTTACACTCTATCTGTCTTTCTCTTCTTCTCTCTCTGCGAGTGACTTCTAGGTGAACCGCTCTGTGCTTTGGGGGTTATGAGGGTTTGCTCTCCCATTGCCGCTCTCGAACCAAAGCTGTGTTGTTGTAACCTCTGCGAGCGCAGAGCAGAACGTCTGGGAATCTCCCTGGGCCGAAAGCGAGAAGAAAGAGAGGAAGAAAGTAGGAGAGAGGGGAGGAGTACAGCCTCCCACAGTCTGACAGCTGGACAGGGCAGCTCTCCTCTGCAGGGGCAGTAAAGGCTGCGCTGAAGGAAATTAAGCGCAAGGCTCATTTCCCCTGTGGCCGCCACACATGACCTGCGACTGCAGCCTGGGGACAGACGCCTCCAGCAGCACTGCGCTCAAACTGTACTGCACTATTACTGAACACAGTCCAGGAAATTTTCCTTTTCAAGTCTAAAATAGGACAGTAAACCAGTCGACTCATAGGCCTGTTTCACACATCCTGTGTCTTCAACACGTAGCTTGTGCTTTTACACTAACGGCATTTCTGCTGTGTAACAGCTCTATGCCGAAAATAAAGTGACTGCTGGTTTACTACTTCGCATATTTCTTCCAATAACAGCCATGAATTAATACAATAATATAATGGATATCGGAAGTGGGCCATTGAGAATCATTACAAACTTGATAGCCATGAAATCTAATTTACATGAGGAGGTGGAATGACATTTATATCCAAATGGTTTACACAGAACCCAAAGCATAGCTATAAACTGCTTAAAGTGTCTGGATTCAGTCAAACTTTACTGAATAAAGTGCTCTTTGTGAAGTTGCATCAGCTAACATGGAGGTGTTTTTCAAGCAACGGGGCACTTATTCTTCTCTCAGTTGCTTCATAAAAGCCAATATTACAAAAAATATAGTTTTAATAAAATGTTTACAGTACATGTTCTACATTGTTTTCTGATGAGTTTTATAAAAGCCTGTTTGTTTCTACATCAAAGAATAAAATTAATAAACACACTACAGTTCTGAAGCTGGTAAGCTTTTTTAAATGCTTTTGAAAAAAGTCTCATGATTATCAAGGCTGCATTTATTTGATCAAAATTTGTAAAATATTATATGTTAAATATTGTGAAATATTATTACAATTTAAATTAACTTTCATATCTGAATATATTTTAGAATGTAATTTATACATGTGCATGCTTAATAATTTTGTGGAAAATATGATGTATTTTTTAAGATTCTTTGATTAATAGAAATTTAAGAGAATAGAATTTTTGTTATAACTTTGTAAAGGTGTTTTAATTTATTGCTTTCTTGCTAAATAAAAACATTAACTTCTTCAAAAACTAAACATCAGAGCAGTAGAGTAAAAAAGTTAACTGTGACTCGATATCTTGTGATTGTGACTTTAATTCACTCAATGTGATTTTAAAACTCAAAATTGTAAATATATTTGTCATAATAGTGACTTATTTCATGGTGATTATTTTATTTACCTTTTTTTTTTTTTTTTTTTGATTTTTTTTTACTCTGAGACAGAAACCAGTAATGACATGCAGCAAAACAAAACTTATCACTGAAGTGCTACTTTTATTGCTGCTCGTGTGCTGAAATGCTGTAATGTGGGCGCCAAATGGGAACCAAAAAAATGTGCCTGTAGTGCCACAAATGCAATGAGTGAAACAGGCCTATGTTTTAAAATAATTAAAAATCTTACTGTAGTATAACCCTAGAGCAGTCTGATAGCTTTGTACTCATGAACACCACTGCCTTTATATTCAAACTGTTTGACTAATGAAAACCACATCTGCTCTGTTGCCAGACTCTTAGACTGGGGCTCTCTGCTGTGATTCTCTGCTGGGTTTGGTCTGACTACCGGATGTCACCCTGAGGATATCATCTTTGACCTTCTAAACCTGACCTCTGACCATAATCCTCCTGACAGTGACTTTTCTTTTCTCTTTAACATACCAAACCTCTGAGGAGCTTATGCACTGTGAGAGGAGCAGAGAGAATTGAACCTTGATGAACTTACAGTCCTACACAGAGACAAAAGAGATAGAAACAAAAGTGAATAAGGAAGACACTCTTAAAAATAAAGGTTTCAGTTATAATCGAAAAGGGTTTTACAGCCTCATACTATTTTAATCATATGATATGCTTTTTAATCATTTAATTAAAATGTCATAATTTGGCTTTCAGGTTTCCACAATGTTTTAAGTGAAAGTTTCAGTACATTTTCAAATACTCCTTCGAAGGATCAGGGACAATTTGATTTATCTTTTGCTTTAAAAAACCCCGAATCCAATACTCTGATCTGAAGGACCTAACAACTAATAAAAAGGACATTGTTAATTTCGAATAAACCATACACAGTGGCAAAACCAATGAGAAAATGGGTTCTTTGTTGCACTTTCGTTACAGAAAAGAACTTTTCTTATAAACTGTTCTCTGTAAAATCTATCACTGAAGAATCTTTTCAAATCTGAAGTGACAAAGGAAATAAATGAACCCAAATGAGAAAGAGAGAGTTCTGAAGAGGAATATCTTACCTGTTCTATTGAGAGCTCTTTGCTGGCCGCTCCTGATATGTCACTGATCCGCTCTGCATGGTGGTCCAGACCCAAAGCCACAATCTTCTCCAGAGTGAAGTCTGCACTGGTTGGGTCAAATGTTTGCTGCACTTCTTGCCTTATTTGATCCCAATGTCTAAAATAAACAGATCCACACCATCTTTTGAAGATAAAATCTGACTGGCCAAGACGCTTTGACATTGACACATGAATCTGAGCTCATAGGGTGGAAAAACCTTTTATCAAAGCCATTTGATCTATTCCAAAACCTAATGAGCTGCTTACGGGCCAGCATTTTAAGACAACATAGACGCAGTTTCTGAGATGAAGGCTTTTCCAAAAAGAAGACAACTTAATTATGCTGCCTCCTAAAATTTGTCCAAATTCTAAACTTGCATAGAAAGGCAATCCCAGAATACATTGCGTTGAAATAAAATAAAAGATAAATACTTATATTAGAATACATATGCAATAATTTTCAGTATTATATATGTAAGAAAAAGTTGTAATTAAAAATAAATGATCTTATCCAATGTTTATATATGTCAATATGTCTATATATACATGCTTGTATAGCCCAATAGGTTATGAAATAGAGCTATTGTGTAGGTCATTAGGAGAAATGATGTTAGTAATTCATTAAGTACTAAGCTAAAATTACAGAGAATGTGTGTTATTTGGAGTATTTCAAGAGCTGAAGAAAAACAGTCCACTGCGCTGTTTTGTCACAAAAGACTGGTCATGTTGACGGTCAGATTTTGTCATAATAAACAGGTGTGACAGGCGACGACAGCGCAAGGATTGAATTCTCCCATGAGAGATCCCGCAGCCATGACGCACAGCTTGTTGTCTTCTCTCAAAGAAATCCACAGAGACCGTCAGTACATCTGATCCACAACAAAACACAACACCGCCATTTAAAAAAAACATCCTGCCAATGACTGGCCCCTCTGAGATCAGGCCCGAGCATTCTGGGACGTGATCTCTCCTACGAGTGCCTGTTTTTCTTTCGCTCCTCTTGTCTCCCATTCTGTCGGTCATGGACTTCTGAGGCTGGAGCTCTGTTTATTTTCATCTGCTTCCCCGATGTGCTGCGCCGGCCAGCGGGAGACGCTAACAGGGATCTTTCAGAGGGTTACATCAGTGTGATTAGCCGGCTGTCATCAGGGGAACGTGAGCCCTGTCTCTGTCGTCTCCACCAGGGCTGTTGTAGCACGCCTGATTGGGGCCGATGGGCTGTTGTTTTGGGAATGCCAGATCCAATCAGATGGCTTAGGGAGCGAATGACAGGGCTGAAGAAAAACGAAGAGCGGAAAACGTCGCGTTTCTCTCGGCAGGGATGGCGCCGGAGTGCACAAACGCTCTGCGTGATAGAAAGGAGAGCGGTGACGAGCTGCAACTGAGGGCTGGCTGTCAAGGTGTGGGATTACAGCTGATCCTAGAACAGCAAACTCTGCTGCTGATGATTATCAGCCAGACTTTACAGGAGACCTCAGGTCACAAGCTACAGAGGGCAATATCCCGAACAGAGAGTAGTTACAAAGAGAGATTGTCCGCTGAAGAGACAACATGAAAGACGACAGTGTCATTTTGTCAGGAACCACTCTTGATAAGGAGGATTAGTGTGAGAATGACACTTCATTATGCTGAGGACACTGATTTGTGTGTGTGTGTGTGTGTGTGTGTGTGTGAGAGACCCCCACCTCTCTCTCATGGCTGGATTTCTGAGGTCTGTGATCAGTGGGATGATTTTCTTAAACTGCATGATCCTGCTCTTAGAGACGTCCACAACCTCCCAGTGCTTGTCCTGAAAGAACACACACACATTTGGAATAGTCAGGATCCCACTGCAAGCTGCAGTGTAAAATGCTGAGTGCTGTGTTGTGATGGACTGATCTCCTGTCAGTGGAAAAGCACCCAAAGGGTCTGAATCAAGCAGGTGTTTCTAATCTGCTTAAAGCTAAATGTCAGGATAATGAGAAGCTGGTGAGAAGAGAAGCTAAATTAGCTTTAAAGGGTAATTAGCTACACAAAAGGGCTTTTATCACAGTTACAAAGAGAAACGAAGAAATGAGAGTCTCTGCTGGACCCTAATGAAGTAGCATCAGTATGTGTGTGAGTACAGTAGAAGATGAGTGAGAGACTGAGACATCACTGACGCCGCTGATAGCAGTTAAGTGGGTCCTGATGGCTGCTATTTTTTTTATGTGAAGGTCTTAGTACTCAACCTGTTAATTGTGGTGCTTAATTAAATTTTAAATTAAAAGTGCATATATTATTTGTATTATTTTTATATATTATACATAATACGACACCTGGAAAGAAACAAGAATCTGTGCTGAAAACATAAAATATAAAGATGAAACACGTGCATCACTTCCAGGTATATTAGCAAATCAAAGTGTAAAAAAAAAATGTTTATTAAAAAATATATAAATAGTGTTATATTTTGACAATTTGTTTGTGTAATTGTCGTAAAACTACTAGCTTAAACAATAAATTCTGTACTATTCTGAAGACTAACATTGTTTATTGGAAACTCCCATAAATGTCAGTTTGGCCATGGAACTGACTAAAGTTGAGTTAACACCAAAGGTGTAGGATGTGTTGCGCTGGCTTGCCTTGAACTCTCTGCTGAGTGTGTGGAGTCTCTTGAACATGGTCTGGGAGGTGTTATCCATGGCCTCGGTCTGTAGAGAGGCCAAATGACCCCCCTTCCACTCATCCCACAGAGCCTCCCACTGCTGAGCGATCTCCCATACCTGCTGCAGGTAATTCATGTCCTACAAACACACACATACACACAAACACAATCTAAACATCAGTGCATACTGAACCAGAAGTGACCTTCACCAACAGTTTCAATATTGTTCAATTTGCTGTCACGCAGGACCAATGAATCGCCCTTAGCCAGTTTGCGCTCTGTTGTGCTGCTTTGTGTTGTGTGTCTGTGATGTATTGTATGAAGAAAGGTTTTTATTACTGTAACAGCAGTGAATAGGCACCTTCTCAAGAGTGAGGATGTCTTTAGAGGCTGGTTGTTCAATATTAAAGATGTTGAGACCGTAGCATATGTTCTGCTGCTCTTCTTTAAGAGCCTCCAACTGGGCACGCAGCTCTGACACCTGCTGCAGTGCAGAATCTGGGGTTACACTGCTGCCAAATGGACCTGCACATACATATACACACAAATAAGACCATATACATGAAGACAAAGATAAGACCACACACACACACACAACTATACAGATGCATATGGTTAATGATTAAAAAACTGCACATTCAGCTGTCATTTCCCCGGAGAGCAGCTTGTCGCTCTAAAAAAAGCTCAGTGGACTCTTATTGCCCAGAAAGTTAGCGAAGTGAGCATGTTTCTCACAATGTGCTATTAATGTGGTTTCACAGTTGGGAGCTCAGCAGGTCAGTAGGTCTCTTTCCTGAGCAGAGTGTGAGTTCTGGCTCGGACCCAGCTCCGCTCACAAGCCCGGACTCCCACGATCCACGCGCACTTGCGACAGCTTTGATTTACGAGATATTTGATCTTTTGAAAAGCGCCTCATTCATCTCAGGACGGCAACACACACCGTTTACAGTAACACACAGAAACGTTCTCGCACAGACACCAGCAGGGCACATTATCTGCCCCAGAGGCCTCTGTGATATGTTTATAGGCGCGACTGTTTACGTCTGTCAGCGTTTATAATGGATTCCATCAAACACACTGGCTAAATCGCACACTTGCATCTCCAGCAATTACAAAAAACACACATTTACACAATTCAACATTAAGGCGAGCCATTAAGCAGCATGAGAAGATCCATCGGGGATCTCCAGTCAATATTTGCGTAAAGGCTGATTTACTGAAGCATTTAGCACATGTTGAAGTGCGTCGGTGGAGCAGAACGAATTCAGGAGCACGGGTGTTGAGAGGTTTGATGACGCCCATTCTCTCTCTCCGTTGTGCCTGAGTAAAACGTAAAGAAAATCTAATTAGCAAATGTTAAAATGTGCTAAATTTTTGATAAATCTGCCTTGGAGACTTCAACCAATCATACATGTTTAATTGGCTCTGCGCTGAGAAACGCAATGTTGTATTTTTTCTCGGCGCCGTATCTGAGAGGGAAAGTCACGCTGGGTCCATGGAGAACAGGAGATGAGATTTTGAAGGGGCACCTTGGCAGGGGCCAGTAGTATGTGTTTGGACTGAATGAGTGTGATATTATTGAAACTGTCTCTCTCTCTTGAATACAAATTTCTCCCTGCACAAAGCTGCTTCCTGGCCTCATTAACCTGAAGGAGCCCGCCATTGTTTGCAGGAACAATACAAACAATCCCGCCGTTCTCAACAAGTTGCAGCTGCCGCCCACGTTCGGAAATTCTGGGGTTGTGGGAAATAATGACGGTGAGCGTTGAGCGTGTTTGCCACGTGTTGATTTAGCGCAAAGCTTTCACGTTAATCGGCTGTGCCCAAACTCCAACTTTGTCTGAATCAAGACGGAAAGGCTTTTGGACTCATTCTGGGAGGAGAAGAACATAGGAGTAAAAGACAGGGAAGGAATGGCAGGAGATCAAACTGAAAAACAACAGACTTCACAGAGCTATCAACGATCACAAGGTAACGCAAACACAATGGAAACGAGATGGGGAGCGAGTGAGCAAAGAAGTGCAAGAAAAAGGGAAGAATGAAAGAAGGGGGAAGGAAAAGTAGGACGAAAACTCTGTCCTCTTTGATACAGTTCGGCACAACGTGACTTTGTTCGTGAAGAGAGGTGGCAGCGCGAGACAGAAAAAAGAATTTTTCAATCCCGTTTTTAATAGAGCAGAGAATAAACAGCGCAGAGACTCCAGCAGGAGGTGGAGCAACATTACGGGACAATGAGAGAGAGAGAGAAAGAAAGAAACAGGGCGGCAGACAGGCTGAGAGTGCAGTCAAGGGCAGGATGTCAGCGTGACGGTCACTTCTGCCGTAGGTGAGGCTCCATGGCGTTCTGAAACATTATCTCAAGGCTAATTGGTTGTGATGTGCCATGGGGCATGTGGGAGGTTGATGGCTCTACCCAGCACTCCCCACCACGCAGAACACCCACGGTCCCAGAAAGCAAAGGCCTGTGGTGCCGCCCATGTAGCGAACTGACCTACAGAAAAAGAGGCATGCTGGGATGTGAAGCTCACAGTAGGGTCTGAGACAGCACTGGCAGTCATCCTTCTGACCGCGTGTTTGTGTGTGTGTGTTTTCCCATTCTGTAACATTCAAATCTCTCACGTTGATGTGTATGTGTGCGTTCACCATTGCTATTGAAGCTCTGCAGGGCAGACTGTGTCTTCTTCTTAAACTCCTCAGAGGAGAGGATCAGCCCACTCTTCATCATGTCTTTGTGTTTCTTCAACATGATGTCACTGTCAATCACAACCTGCTGGAACCACACCCACTCTGAATTCAGAGCCTCCAGCAACTCCAACACCTACAGAGACGGAAAGAAAGAGCAAGAGAAAAAGAAAATCTAAGAGCGCTGAGTCAAATAAAAGCACAGTCAAATATGGAATGGAGGCAAAAGATGAAAGTGTATTTAGAAGACGATTTGACTGGAACACCTGAGGGAGTGTATGTGTGTGTGTGTGTGTGTGTGGCGCGACACTCACAGCGGGGTCGACGGCAACCTCGTATTTCTCAAGGATGGCAAACTGCTCGTGGATGGGCGGAATCTGACTTTCTATCTTACTCAGATCTGCCTGCAGAGTTTCCAGAAGTTTTAGACTCTCTCCCAACTCCGGCAGAGTCTGAGGAGGCTGAGACACCCTGAAAACACACACACAGCCAATGACTCTATGCGCATGGTAAATATTTTATGCCTATCGAATGAAGTGAATTACACACAACAACTCAGAACTAGTCACATATAGATGCTCTGTTTCAAAACTTATTGAGCTGCCTACCAATGTAACTTTTTAGTATATGTCGCTATGGAGTTGATAAGGAATTCTGAGTGGTTTTGGCATTATGAAATTCTGTGGCAAGGGTGTTGCTACACAACAAAATTGCTCAAATTTGAACTACAATAAAATGAAAACAGAAATAAAAACTACTGCTAATTCAAAATATTAATAAAAAACTATAACAGTATCTCAATGATACCAAAATAACACTGGCTCAAGTCAAAAAAGCTCATGCCTGAATCTCCACGATATTCTCTTGCTTGTCGATGGAACTATTCATTAGACTGTCTGTCAGGCCATTAGCTTAGCAACAAGCTAATGCCAGGCTCTATTGGAATCAACAGAGAGGTTTGTCAAGTCTCTTATGCTCTTCACGTGAGGGGTGTTAATTGCTGTGGCATGCATGAGTGACCATTAAAAGGGTCGCTGCCCATGAAGAGCGTTTCAAATTGGTCACTTATGAGGTTTCATTTCAGTTAGGATCCCAGCTGCTTATATAGAGAGCAGTCAGCGAGGCACGATTTTGGAACAGAGCTCTCACACACACCTGAGAGTGTTTTCCTGCAGGAAGCTGTGCAATTCCTTTAGTTTGGCACTGGCCATAAGGCTGAGCAGCTGTGTGAACTTGCTCTGCCACTCGTTACAATGTTGCAACAGAGAGAATTTGAGTGGAGAACAGTCCAGCAACACGAACTGCAGACTTAACACTGTCTCCTCCTTCTGGACGTTATTCGCCACCTCTGTGTATCTGCACAAAGAGAGAGAGACAGAGCATAAATGAAGTACATGATTCTCATGAAACTAATCTTAAACCACAGCACAATGAAAATTTATATATAAAAAATTATATTATGTACATTTTAACACAAGAGATGTGCTCCTTCTTAAACAAAGATTACCAATCATTTAATGTCTTATTTTGACTTAAAAAATTGTTTGGTGTTGTGAAAAAACAAATTTCTAACATGACTACCTAGATAATATAATAAAAACCACCTTGCATTTATCAAGCAAGTTTTCAAAATGGCAACACTTTATGCTGTTTCGTGAAAGCACCAATTTTGCATATAAAGATGTATTTTCCCATGATAAATCTGTAATTGGAGTTCAAAAAAGTTCAAAGATAGACACTTGGATGCTTGTCTCTTCATTTTTTCTTCCTATTGTAATTGTATCTGTACTTCATATTCTCTACACTACATATTCTCATTACTGCTATTGTTGGTACATTTTAAAAGACAATGATTTTAATTATTACTAATGGCCACTAAATTACTTTTGTTTAAATTGATCTGTGAGATCATGTAATTTGATTATGTTTTTTGCTCACTCATAATGGTTGCCCTATTAATAGCAATTTAATTTGTCATCTCAGTACAACATACCTACTGTAAATGAAATTAGTTTTTCAAGAAAAAAAAAAAACAGTGTTCAGCATCATTTGATTTTGTGAGTGAGTGTGAAGATAAAGCAAGAAGTTACATTAACCATAATCATTTAAAATAAAATGTGTCTGTGCATGCATTAATTGATGTGAAAAAAACTTCAAACATTAATGGGGGCGGCAGGCAACACACAAGTGTCCTCCCAGCAAGCACAAGGTCATTAATGCACAATCACACACAAAGTCTCTGTCTCACTACACACACTCACTTTCTGATCCACACACACACCCAAGCATCCATTGTTGACATGATAACGATTTGGCGAGTGCAGATCAAATCTATAGGGAAGAGATGTTGACCCTGCCCTCAGGACTGGCACCTATGTGCTACAGACACGTCAATAGTCTGAAAGGCCATTACATCGTTTCTCACGTGACCTCAAACACAGCCCTCTAGTGTGCTATCACGACTCATGCATTTTAAATGAAAAGAGATGCATGTATGATGGTGAGAGAAACATGGTGAATCCTTTAGTGGATTTGTTCACTAAAGAAACTTTTATTTTACTAGTAGCACTGCAAATAATTCATAAGCTTACAAATCTTACTAGCGCATACTTTTTAGACCATTTAGACCTTGCTTTTACAACCTTAAAAACTAATTTTCATAAAAGAAAATGAAGGAAAGTTACAGACCTGGCTATGTCAGCGTCAAAGGAGGTTACTGTAGGGTTGAGCCGCTGGTAGCGCTGTATAAAGCCGTCTTTTTCGATTTCCCAGATCTCTCTGTGTTTGTCCCAGGTCTTCAGGTAGGTCTGAAGGTAAGATGCATTAGTCACCATTCCTGCAGCTATGGCTCCCTGGATCTTACATATCTCTTCATCTTGCTCTGAAACAGAAAAAGAGGAAAGCATTGTTGATCTGAAACAACCGCTGATTACTTTAAGCAATACACAAATGATGATGTGAATGGATTTTTTTACCCAAAAATGAAAATTCTCATCATCAATTAGTCACCCATGTGTCATTCACTTCATTCATTCAGTGGAACACAAAAGGAGGATTTTGAATAAAGAGAGTGGATCCATACAATTCTTCATAATTTCTCCTTTTGTGTCCCACAGAAGAAATTTATGAGTTTGGAATGGCATGAAGGTGAGGAAACAGGAATAAAAAGAGGGCATACATAGTAAATGTAGGGGGGATATGGATGAATGAGATGGAGAGAGGGTGTACCGATGATGCTGTGGATAGGTTTTTGCTGTGAGTGCTGGCGGGTCAGCAGGTCTGGCAGACGTTTGAACCCTGACATGGTCTTGATGAGCTGAGAGCTAATGCTGTTCACTATGTGGGCCAGTTTCTGGAGAGAAGGGGAAAAATCCACCTGGACAAACAAACACAAACACATATAGTTGGGGGAAAAAAAGAGGAACAAACAGTGAAAAGATTTTCAAGGACAGAATCATTATATTCATTAAATAAAAACTAGGGCTGCCAAATGATTACAACAGTTACATGGTATTAATTTTATGATTTATTTATATTTCAAAAGTTTGTTGCCAGTATGTTTTGTTAATACTTTTATTCAGCAAGGATGCATTAAATTGATCAAAAGTTATAGTAAAGACATTTTGCAACAGAGTAATGTTACAAATGATTTCTATGTTGAAAATAAATACTGTTTTGTGAACTTTCAAAGAATATATATATATTCAAAGAATCAAAAAAAACTTTTCTTGATCACCAAATCAGCCTATAAGCATAAGCATATAATTTCTGAAGGATCATGTGACAATGAAGACTGGATTACTGGTTGCTGAAAATTCAGCTAAGCCATCATAGGAATTAATTACATTTTAAAAAATATATTAAAGCTATTTTGAATTGTAAATATTTACTTTTTTTAACTAAATTTTGACCAAATAAACCTCCCACAAACTTTTAGTGTATCTTTCCTATTGTAGTGAACACATTAACACACAGCTTTAAGGAAAAAACATGTAAATGAATTGAAAGGAATTGTTCACAAAATTATTCACAAAAATGCAATTAATCAAAGTATGTTAATGAGGACTGCATCACTTTGCATGTTGATAGCCCAAAAATATTTTGACTGTTCTCATGTGAAGTTTCATCACAAAAGTATGTAAATGTTACTCTGACTCTGCTAATGTAGGAAAGTTTTCAAATATGGAATCATGAGTCTCAGAATCCATTTTTATTTTTATTGCTGAAATATAACACAATCTTGATCTTGCTAGCTTGTCCAGTGTCTTGTGGTTTCCGTGACCGTTTATAATTGTCACTGTGAGAGCTGGAAAAGGTGTGTCGCAGCAACTTTTGTACCAGCGTGAATTCGGTTGTCGATCAGCCTGACGGATATTCGTTTCGCTCTTGGTGTGAACAGACCATTCATCAATGATTTGTTTTGCTTATTCATTTTGCATTCAGTGTGAAAGGGCCTTTAATGGTGTGTCCTGAGCTAGCATTAATGCATTTCCCTTCCCTCTGGCACTGAGAGCGCTTTGCCTGAGGCAGTCTGTCTCCACAGACCAATGCAACCACTGTCCCTAAAATACATTCAATTAAGTCACACTAACGTTTCTGCTTTTTCTTTCTCACTGTGTTTAGCTGACTAAGCATCATGGGACATTACCCATAGGCCTTAGTCCAAATATACCTCTGTAGAGCTGAGCAGTAGGGTAGTATGCTGAATAACGCAGCAGTGCTGCCACAGCTGTGATTTATAGAGGTTGTGGTGTTCTGAATGCCCTCTGCTTGATGTATGATAGTGTCTTTATGCTGTATGTAAAACACATGGCCAGCAGCTCTCCGTGACCAACACAATGATTCGCACTGACACAGTTATTGTATTTATACTTTTTACTTTGAAATGTCTAAATGTTAGGTAAGGGTCACCTCATCATGTAAGCAATGTTATCAATAGCCACTGCATCACTAGTTTTGGCAAATATAGTCTGTCTGTGTGTACCTGAGCAGGAGTTCGAGGAGTCTGTTGTGTCAGTACCACCTCTACTCTGAATAAGGGGTTAGGGGATGTCTTGCCGTCTCCATTGATGGCTTTAGAGAGCTCCTGTAGAGAGCGCTTTATATTCACACGAAACGCCTCCTCAACCATTCGGTCCATCTTCTCCATGTATGACACCCAATGCTGTTGCACCTGAAAACACACAGCAATATGGAAGTCAATGGGAATTCCTTACCATGACAACCTCCATCTACTTTAGGTTGTGCATTGTGCTGATTTTAAACCAACAACACTCCTCAAACAAGGTAAATCATTATATCACAATCTCAAAAAGTTTATTGCTTTAGTAGTAAAGATCCTAAGACACAACAAACAGACAGTCCAACCTCTGGGCCATCTAGGTGGAAGGTCCCGTAGACTCTGGCCATGATTTTGATGATGTCCTGGTGAGCATTCTGCAGTCGGAGCAGCTGGCTATGCTGATGACTCTGCTGATCCTCCTGGAACTCCAGGTCTCCATAGACCATCTTGCCATCCACATGCACCAAAAGCAGCTCACTGATCTGCTCGCAGAGCTTAGAGGCAGCTAAGTTAGCTGCCTTATACTCATCCACCATTAACTGTACCTGTGGGAGAGATGAAAGATCAAAATCAGAGAAAGCTTGCAAATGTTAATCCCAAAACACACATCTTAGTAAACTGTAAGATTTTACAACAGTTTTGTACACAAAGCTTCTCTACTCAGCAATTCAGCAGCAAGCTTGTCTCAACGTCAAACACTATGTTCCTGGATCGTTTACATTAACAAATGTTCTAATGCATATTGCAGACAAAATTGCCCGGCATAACCTATTCTTGACATCGTTGCGCTATTATTAAAATGAGCTTCCACTTTACTGGTCTTTCGGCGTTCCAAAAAATCTAAGCTATTGTGAAACAATACTTTAGCATTTACATATGGGAATACATGTTTTACCTGTGTAGTGAGGAGCAACACACAATTAGTTTTGACTAAATGCTCTGAGAAGAGTTATAGCACAAAGCAACCATTAAAAGCTCAGGTGCTCCTCCATTAGGCTGTCCAATCTAATGACCAAATTAATGAGGAAAATTAATTGCATTGCATTACGTAGCAAAAAAAAAAAAAAGGTGTGGTTGAAAATCTGTGATGCTTGCCAATGCATAACTTGCCACCACAATGCTAGCGTGTAAGTATGTAACAAAACTAAACAAAAAAAAGAAACCGAAACAAACAAAAACAGCGAAAACAAAACCAATACAAACCAAAACTGAAAACTAAAAACTAAACAAAAAACAACAGAACAAAACTCAAACAAAAACCTTAAAGAATAAAAACAACCTAAAAAAAAAAAAATAAATAGCAAAAACAACACGAAAGACAACAAAGAAAAGAAAAGAAAAGGCAAAATGGTTTTGAGAGGAATGTGGTGGGAGAAGGATGGAAAACACATTCAAACAGAGCAGCAGGGGTTTTCCAGCAGGATTTTCCAGCTCATGTCTCCCTCTCTCACTCGTCTACAGAAATAGAGCATCTGATTTCAACCTATCCCTGTGCTTAAAATTAAAGGAGGCAGTTCTTATCCACAAAGCATCAAGCTTTCTCATCCAACAGCTCTCTATTCAATCTGTGGAGGGCAGCGATACTGAGATGTTTCTGAGAGTTTGCACAGAAGTTCTCAGAAGCATCTTACATGCCGCATAATCTCACTCTTCCTTCCAGCTCTGAATCCAGCTCGTCTCATGACTTTTTCATGGGATGCAACGTGTCACATAAAATAAGCCTCAAAGGGGAAGATTACTCTACGTGCAGGAGTGTGTAGAATGTATACTTGCATTTCTAAGTGTGTGTGGGTGTGTGTAAGCTCAGATATGTCGTGTTCTCCACACTTCTCCATTACCACTGAAGCTGTTGCCAGCTCTGTTTTGGGCTCGAAGGATGTCTGACATTGACTCTGACGTGAACCTGATCTCTCCCCCCCAGCTCTCTCCAGCAAGTGAGAGAGAACCGGGCACAGTGGCGGCACGAAAGAGGCTGGCTGCCTTTTATTGTGAACACTGGGGCTGTTTATACTGAGAGATGCCTGTGTGGCCTTTATTAAAGTAGATGGGGCATTCTGCTTGCATGCCTTTGTGTGTGTGTGTGCGTGTGTGTGTCTTTACCACATGGCTAAAGGGCACTGCCAGTGCTTTAATATCATATTGCCTTGTACAATGTAGGAGTGATGGACAGCCAGCAGAGGAAGTGAATAGATTTCACAATTGCTCTCCACTGAGTCGCACTTCCATTCTCAGTAAAGCCTGGTGCCTTATTCTTGCATTACAAAAGCAATATCGGCCAGCAAAAAGGACACGGCTTTATCGGAACAAAACAAGAGCAAAATCTTCTGTTCCTGAATAACCGTAGCTAGGGTACAAAATTAACTTTTTTTTTTTTTTTTGCTACACCTGCCAATAGTGGGTGACTTGAGAAAGTTTACTAGCCATAAATATTTCTTACCTGCCATGAAGATGTATTCTGCACTAGATTTTATTGAAAAATACACTACTGTTCAAAAAGAGAGAAAATAAAATAAATTAATATTCTTATTCTGCAGAGATAGTGACATTAAAGACTTACATTGTTTCTATTTCACATAAATGCTTTAAAACTTTCTATTCATCAAAGAATCCTAAAAAAATGTATCATGGTTTCTACGGTTTTCTTAGAAAGAGTGTAAGTGTCTTCTTTCAAATACTTTACAGACCCCAAACCTTTGAATGGTAGTATAAATGGGATGAAATGGGATTTATATAGTTGATTTCATTCTTCATATTTTCTTTTGGATGTCTTCCTAATAAAGTTCCAGCCAACTGTTATATTTATTTGTCAAAGCCAGCCCTTCTTCTCACAGTCCAAACCCTAACCTGTTGGTCTAACTCCCAACATGTGAGAAAAGTTCTAAACCCCTAAAAACTAACTATAACTGAATTCTAAACGTTCTTGTAAACATCTGTCATTCACTATGGATGTCTCCTTTATAAGCTTTTAAACAGTAAGCTTATATTTGGCCTTCCTGGTCTTGTTTAATAAAAACAGCACCTGCCAGATATCTGATCACTAATTCTAGAGCAGCATTTACAGAGTCTATTACAGAGCTCAAATCTCAGACCACATCAAAACCCCCACTCACCAGAGCCCTGTGGTACTCACAAAACTCTGTGTGCCACTAATAACTGGAATAAAACCTGTGGGACAAGGGTGAAACTTTGCATTCCAGAATATGAATAGCAATTAAATTAAATATATAACTGATAAAGGAAGAAATAATAAATACAAAAAAAATTATATTATTAATTGGTTGGGTCTTTGGGTCTCAGTGATTTCACTTAATGTAGTGAAAAATGCATTTCTATGGAGGGGAAACACACAGACACTCATTTAAATACACCGCAAGAATTATTTCCATTAAGCAAAACAGTATTTCTTAACAACAAGTGAGCAATTAAGTATTGCTGCCATCATTAAACTTCATAAAGCGTATCAATCAAATGGAGCGCAACAGAGAAAGAGAACACACTGTTCAGAACTATATTCTATGTAAATAAACTTTTTTGCAACTTTATACTTTGAAACATTTTTGCAACTAGGTATAGCAAACAATATAGACAAACTGAACACGTGAATGAGCGCATTGCATTCAAAGAGAAAAATTCCATTATATTAATGGATTATCAAAATAGTTTGTTATAGCCCTAAATTAGAATGACCAGAAATGCTCATTATTAATAAGTCAAGCAAATTCAGCATTTCTGGGATGCCTTGAAACTAGATGTCTATAATTATCTTCAATTTCTGGACTCGGGAGGTTTCTCTGCTGAAGAAACCAGGCTGCTGTCCACACCGGGCTTCATGCCTAGCTAGCTGTCCATCAGCTTTACCAGACAGACCATGCTGGCTGACCAGCTCCACCAGCTATGTTTTTCTGGTGGCAATGCACTGGACCAGCATTGAAATTCATACTGCTCTGATCAGGGCAAATCCAGAAAATTTCCGTCTGCCTGAGGAACGCAAGCTTTTCACTCTACCATCTGTCTGGACACAGTTTTCTGTTGTGTGTATTTGTGTGTGTGTCAGAAACTACTGACCTTGTTGGCGTGCACTCTGCAGTCATTGATAAAGACGCTGGCTGTTCCTTTTGTGGACCAGTGCAGTTTTGACAGGCCTGGCTGGATTTTCCTATCCAGGAACCGAATTCTCTCAGAAAAGAGACCCAGCTCATCTGCATTTAGAGCCTTAATGATTCTAATTGAGAGTGAACACAAACATATAAGGTTAGGTTCACTGTTGTTATTTTTTCCAATTTTCATTTTAGGTCTTCCAGGTATTGACAAATTTCTATCACAGCATTTTTCAAAAACAAGCAAGGCCATTTTAAAAGCATAACAGAACAAGAGGGTGGTAAAAATGGATTAACAAGTCTTAGTGGATGTGCTTTGCCATTTGGGGCAAGTGGCCTGTTTAGCTTGTGTTGGGTTTAAGTGTTTGTTTCCAGCTGGCATGTGTAGAATGCATTAAATGTGGTAACAATACTGACAGAGATGACTCACTCTGTCCCTCTGAGAGTTACAATGAGTCCTCCAGTCTGAAGAGCGTGTGTGTGTGTGTGTGTGTGTATGCACTTATGTGAGAGAAGAGGAGGTTATTATTCACTACAGAATGAGGGACATAAGTGTGAATTGTTTTGTTCAGTGGAAGTGTGTGTGTGTGTGTGTGTGTGTGTGTGTGTGTGTGTGTGTGTGTGTGTGTGTGTGCATTTAATTCAAGTGCTTTTCTCCAGATTGGATGTGCTAAAGTCTTGAATGGAGATGTGTATATTGAGGCAGATGGAATGTAAATACTCAGTTTGCACTGAAGTGCAAGTGTGTGTAGGCCGAAGAGGTGAAGAGTAATATCAATGCATATTAAAGATGTGAAGTTACCTGACAAGTATACCGTTTAAATATGTATGTGACTGGTAAGTATGCATCCGTGTGTGAAAGTGCACTTGTTTTTTTGTACTTTTTGTACAAGCAAGTTGTGGAAAATTTCCTCACAAATATATTACATCTAACTTCTTAGTTTAGGTTTCAATTTATAAAAAAAAAGTTTTCTAAACTTGATACACACATAAGATATAATAGAACAGAATATACAAAAAATGAAAATGTAAATGTCTGGAAGGCATAGAGATAGGATGTGGCACTTTCCATAAAGTACAAAATTGGGACAGAAAACTTTTATTTTATTTTTTTGCTTTTAAAACACAGTGAAAGGAGGTGCATAACCATGAGAGAATGTTCCGTATCAACTGCTTTTATGAGCTGTTTTAATTATTTTTAATATTGTTTGCAAATACAACTTAAAGCCTAATTTCTAATTATTTTCAAGCAATAAACACCAAATACATCACACCTAAATAGATATAATATAAAATACAATAATAAAATTAAATAAAAATTTGGCATTTGTGGAAAATACCATTTTTTTTATTTTTATTATTATTAAAAAAAGAATGTTTTATGAAGAATAAACATGTATAGTATGGGATGTCCGAAAAGTCAGTCGCTGTCAGCCATACCAACCTGTTATAGTCTCTAACAACTAGGAGGACATTCTCTCTCAGGTTGTGGAGTTCCTCTCTGCGCTGATACACCTCTGTGACATAGTGAGGGATCTCAAAGAGCAGTCGGTCCCAGTAATGAATCTCATTAAACATCTTCAACAGGTTCCTGAACACATAAACACAGTTACACGTTCAAAGTCTGTGCATTTGTGCTCACACTAGAATATTCATCATGTATAAAACATCTTTAGTAATGGTCATATATTATGACTACAGAGCATAAAAGATTTAAGATCAGTCCAACCACAAATAATTTAATTATTTGAAAGGGTTTGAATGGGTTGCTTAAGGACAATAATTAACAGCATTCAAAAAGTAAGTCTAACAGAATATTCAGTGTAGCATAGGATTTAATCCATTGCGATCAATTGTATTATTATTATTATTTAATATTATTTATTTCCCTCAGCAGAAGTGGATGTTCTATGATATTTGTATACTGTCCTCTACATTAAAGGCAGGGTAAGCGATTTTTCAAAAACGTTATAGAAAACTGAGTCGGGGCCGAGTACCAAAACAAACTTGTAGCCAATCAGCAGTAAGGGGCATGTCTATTCATGATATGGAGGAGAGAGCGTTCAGTGAACAGCCGAGCCGAGCGACAGAAAGATAGAGATAGCGGATAAAAAACAAAAGAGGAAAACGTCTGAGGAACGATAAGGCAAGAAGTAGGTCCCATGTAAATATCGGATCAGCTTTCCAGCACTGGAGAGAACTCAGGGAGCGGAAGGCGAGGTTGCTTTGTTTCTTCTCGATAGGCGAGTAACACCGTGTCAGTGCCTATTTGAAAATGTGCTTCGCCGATTTCGGAGACGTGAGCTCCACACGATCACCGGGCACTCAGTGCTCATGTATCCCGAAGAGAGGAGCATAACCTCGGCTAGTCCTTCTGACATTTGCCGCTGGCTCTGATGTCTCTGTAGTGGTTAAACATAAGATATAATTCGTTTTGGGTAAATCTAACAGGTAACCTTTGGTCTTTATTCTATTGTTCTATTAATATGTTAAAATGAAAATGAAAACAGGCAATGTTTGATATAATATTTTGTTTCATTGTAATGTATGTACGTTCCCTGAACTACATTTCTGCGGCTATTGATATGTAAATGAAAACGAAAAGAGGTAGTGGTGTTTGATATATTTCCTCTGTAAATACAGTGAGGAAGATTGCAGCAGCCAAGGAGTGCAGACTGACGTTATCAAGTATACTGCTCTTTGCAGAAATTCCGGACTTGCATCGTTTCGTTCGCAGGAGTTCACATTCCCGAGTCTTAAAATGTCCAAAGTCCGAAATGTGCATACATGGTATTGAGAAACGAGCACAGACCTAACGTTACGTCACCAGACTATGGTCTAATCTTCTACTTTAGACCGCGATAGAAACGCAGACAGCAAAAGGTCTGGGGGGGAAAAAGTTCCTGGGACATATTGTTCCAGGTAATTTCGGTGGAAAAGGGCTTATGTTTCACAGAACTAATCGTTGCCTGGGTTGCATAGGCTATGTGGCTACGTATATGTGGAGCGGATCTATCAAAATAGGGGTGAGACCCTTTTGGGGTAGGGGCGTGTTTGTTTTGGTGATTTCAAATATCAACATTGGCTACCAGAAATCGCTTACCCTGCCTTTAAAGCTAAAAAAGTAATGTTTTTCTGATGAAAAATTCCAAAAACAAATATATTTTTTTATAGCGTGCAGTGCACTGAATCTTATTAAACCATAAAACCATGGACAAAAACATCCCTGGTCAGTAACATAGGCACGTCTAATTATACTGACAATCACAGTGAGCACAGAGGTACTGGAGGGCCTGTATGCATGTGTGTTTGTGTAATCACGTACTTGTTAAAGTTGATGTCCAGCGGGCCTGTCTTCCCTTTACAGCGGATCATGAGTGGCTGGTTGAGACTGCTGAGACACTCTCTGTTCAGACTCTGACTCCAGTCTGTGAAGATCCTCCTCACCTTCTCATCCAGAGTCTGACACAGCTTAGCATAATTCACATGCACTTCCTCTCCACTGCTGACGTGTGGCAGGAAATGAGCGCGCCGGAGAACCTAGACAACACATGTGCGAAAAACCCATACAAACAGATGGGAAGAGCTCAGAGAGAATGCAGAGCCTTCTGTGAACACACATCTCATCACTTACAAACAAACAACGTCTTGAAATCTTACCGACTCACACATGCAAGGTCACAAACAATCAAAACAACCGTCAGAGCACAGCTAAGCTAAACAAACCAGAGGTAAACATAAAAACAAATGAAGGCTAAACTTCGCTCATGTTAGGAATGTCTCAGGCTATGCAGTAACTATGTAAACATTCTACAACATCTAATCAGACCATCATTAAGCTCTGGTTTCCGTCTCCCTTTTGTTTCTCTGTGGGCGTTTTTGGGATCAATTGTGGGGAAATGCAACATAATCATATCTGTGTCCAATTAAAGCTTATGTCTGCTCTTAATTGCCTTCTTAAAGAAAGCGGAAAATGAATTTAAACACAATGGAGAAGGCAAATGTGCTTTGTAAGCAAACTGAAGAATGAGAGAAAGATGAGAAGCAAAAGAAAGAGAAAGCATGAGAGAAAAATAGAGAGGAAGTTTGAGTGAAATGGAAAGTGACAAAAAAAACGAGAGACCGAGTATGTGGCGGCACAGCTGGCTTTAATAGCATTAGGGCCTGTGTGGCTGGATGCTGGCTGGGCTTCAGGGCCTCTGCTGGGGCCCCTCACTGGCCACTGACACAAGGCTCTGAGCTCAACACAGAGAAGAGCTCATCAATGGAGTTAAGCTATCTTGTGACACCTTCCAAATTTACCCTGATGGAGGTTTTGGGTTGGAATCTGATTCATTTGTCCATAAAACCCAACAAAGTTCACCTACTGTACAAAGGGTGAGGAAAAAAAGGGTAGTGCAGAAAAAAAATGCCTAGTGCATGCTGGGATTGGACTGATTAGTCACTATGTGGTCTCATAACGCACATCCAGTTCGTGCATCTTTCAGGAACCTGTGATGATTTGATTTGACTGTGGGCATTTTCACATGACATACTAACATAACATCAGGTTGATTTTAGTCTGTTTGACATCTTTATTATGAAAGGGAAACTGGGAAGTCTGGGTGAATTGGTTCTGATTCAGCAATTCCATTCTTTTTTTTTTTTTTTTGAGGAAGCCCATTTTATTACACTGATCTCACAAAACCTTAAAGGATTAGTTCCCTCCAGAATTAAAATTTTCTGATAATTTCCTCACCTTCATGTCATCCAAGATGTTCATGTCTTTCTTTCTGCAGTCATAAAGAAATTAAGGTTTTTGAGGAAAACATTTCAGAATTGTTTTCCATATAGTGGGCTTCAATGGGGACCAACAGGTTGGAGGTCAAAATTGCAGTTTCAGTGCAGCTTCAAAAGGCTCTACACGTTCCCAGCCGAATAAGGGTCTTGTCTTTATTTGTATTTTTTAACCACAAATGCTTGTCTTGCACTAGCTCTGCAATGTGCGTCCACGGTTTCCTGCATTGCATAGTCAAGTTGGAAAGGTCACACGTGATGTAGGCAGAAGCATCAACCCAGTGTTTACAAATGTAGAGAAGGAGGATTGTTCAAAAGTTGTTGTATGTTGAATGACACACATTTATGTCTCTGTATCAGTTTATTGCTTAAAATGGTCCGTTTGTGTGTGTATCCTGGATGTTTAAATCTTTTGAAAACAAAAAGATTTCTTCCACTAGGAAAAAACATGACCTTTCCAATGTGATTACATAATGGGTAAAATCATGTTAACGCATTTCAGAGCTAGTGCAAGACAAGCACTTGTAGTTAAAAAGTATATACTTTTTTATTTTTTAGAAAATGGCCGTTTCGCAAGACAAGACCCTTATTCCTCGGCTGAGATCGTAGAGTAGGGCTGCACGATATATCGCATGTGATATTTAATGCGCATCTTGTCAGTAAAGCTGGTTCTGTAATCAGCGGTAATTTCCATCACGTGCGTGATTTCACATGGAGCAGCATTTACTACACAGAGCCTTTGTTCACTGCCAAGCTGCGCAAATCCACGTTCATTACTTTAAAGCTGCAATAAAATTGCAATTCAGACCTTTAACCCATTGGTCCCTGTTGAAGTCCACTATATGGAGAAAAATCCTGGAATGTTTTCCTCAAAAACCTTTTCAACTGAAGAAAGAAAGACTTGAACATCTTGGATGAAATGGGGGTGAGGACATTTTAATTCTGGAGTGAACTAATCCTTTAAGTGCTTGGTTTATTTTAAGTCAAATACAAAGAAAATTATGTCATTGAGTCATTTTAGTTTGAGATACGTGAAATAAGTTTAAATACCAAAATAAGTTAAAGGGGTGGTTGATTGCGATTTCACTTTTTTAACGTTAGTTAGTGTGCAATGTTGCTGTTTGAGCATAAACAATATCTGCAAAGTTACGAAGCTGAAAGTTCAGTGCAAACGGAGATATCGTCTTTTAAAATTCTGGCAGTTTAATGCCTACAAAAACAACTGGTAAGGGACTACAACGAGTTATTTCCCGGGTCCGTTACGTCAAGAACCCAAAATTTTACATAAACCCCGCCCCCGGGAACATGTATCGAAGAGGGCGAGGCCATGCTGCGCTGCTTTAGAGAAGAGGAAGAGAAAACTACGGGTGCACGTAAAAATCTATTCATATTCTAGATTCGCGATTCTGTCATGGATTCACAAGTTTCAAAATGTTCTAACAGCAGTTCTTAACACTGTTGCTCGCGTCGCATTCCTCTGCACATGCTCTGCATCTCTCTCTCATTCAGATCATCAGCTCAGTGAATACACTTATTTTCACATACTGTAGCTATGAGAAGCGTTATACATGGACGCGTGTGCGGTTGCCATACTGTATTAAAGCTTTAATCAGAATAAAACCATATATTAAAAGCTAAAACAAGCAGTAGCATTTACAAATAACAGCGTATCTAAAAGTATGAGACAACAACAAACAAAAAACTTAGGCCTACCATTAAAAGCCGTGCTTGCACAGGTTCTGCAGGATCCTCTTCACTAATATTCTCTGGGTCTCAATCGGGCTCAAACTGATAAGCAATAGATGACGCCATTGTTTACAATACAACCGGAGCACATGCCGCTGAGCTGAGGGGCGGGACGTTCAGACGTGCTCTAATGGCGGCTTAGCCAATCACAACACACTAGGCCAGCTAACCAATCAGAGCCCATCGTGTAGGGAGGGGCTTCATAAAAGCAGGAAATGATCAGCACGTTTAGAGGAGAAGGGACAGAGCGGTGTGGAAAAATAATGCGTTTTTTAACAAACGAAGCATTAACACATGTTAGACTGCACCCCATAAACACAATCAAGCCTAGAAAAAAAACAGTCAACCACCCCTTTAAATAAGTTGAATTACTAAAATTACTAAAACTGAAATAAAAATTAAAGCTATCACATAAAATTATTAAAATGTAAAAATTTAATGTTCTGAATTCACCAGTACAGAAAACACTGTGACAGTATTTTTGCATTGTCGGAATTTCATTAAAATTATTGTGTACTGGTATTGGATAAAAAAAAAAAAAAGGGAAAAAAAAGTAACCAGCTCTGAATCAAAGAGAGTTCTTGATTCACAACCCTGATCTTATAGTTTTTTTAGTTTTTTTTTTGTTTTTATGTTAACCTCTCTTTATTGTTAATATCACCTCCATGGGTCTTTCTATCCGTGATCGGAGTGCTCGGGTCCAATGCCCCTGTCCTGCGTGTCGAGGCATCTGAGCAGGAGTGAGAGATGACAGCCTGCACATCACCAAATTGATATCACTCAGCTCAGCACTAAGCAATGCGTATACATCCACCGTCTTTCTGTCAATGGTCCGCTTGATAGCCTAAGAAAGATATAAAAGAGAAACACTCAGGAAATGTGGTAATTTGTGGTAAAATTACTGTAATACACAGCCTCTTATGGCTTGCCTCTTTATGTGAATGAACACTATCAGAAACCACAACCTAACAAATTACTGCTATGATCGTTATGTTAACTAGTTGTCTTTATACTGTTTCCCAATGCCTTGTTATTCTATAAATTATTTGATTTGATTTTTTATATTAAATGACATTTATTTTATATTTTAGTTTGTTTCACCTTCACTAGCACCTTTTTGTTTTCGACTTTTTATTATTCATTCTTATGCTTTAGCTGTAATGCATGTAAAATAGTCTAGCCAATGCAGCACTTCGAAATTTGAAATTGAAAAGCTGAATGACAGAATGAAAAGAACGAGGAGAAAAAAAACTGAATAAGACTGAAGGGGAAGGCAAAAGCCAGGAGAGATGACTGTGATTAACGAGGTAAACACATCTTAATGACAACAACTAAAGAGACTGGTGACACAGGTGAGAGAGCAGTGGGCTTATATGTGTGCGTGAGGTCCTGCTACTGAGTAAATGAGAGTGAAAAGGAAGTGACATCAGAAGTCTGTGTGTGGTCTGTTCTGCCGGAGCCATTTGTATTCACTGTATTTGCTAAGAAGAGTAGCAGTCTGACAGAGTGCAAGGTTTTAAAGGCAGTGATAAAGTGTGTGTGAATTGAAGGCTAAGTGTGTGTGAGAAAGACCTCTCGTCCAGATAGGTGCTGAAACACGTCAAGCAGCTGTACTCCTTCCTCCACACAGTTCACAGTCTCAAAAGTCGAAGTGATCAAATTCTGCATCATCACCTCCAGATCTTTCACTTTACCACGGAACCTAAACACACACACACACACACGGATAAACAAGAGGCACAAAACAACAAAGAAGTGGGCAGAGCTGTACAGCACGTTCCAAACACAAATCAGTGCCCTCTATTCAAAGGCAGAGTCCAGCACACACACACTCTCGGCCATAAATGGAGGCTGATATTGATTTGGGTGCTCTCAATATGCTGAGACACTATGAAACACCTGCCCCAGACACAAGCACAGCTGTTTGTCTTGGCAACAACATCCTAACCCTATGACCCGCCTCGGCCCCAATCCATCATGGCCATCAGATGCACACGCTCGCTCACACACTGCTCCCTTTCCCAAGGTCCGTCAGTGCCTGGGGCGGGGGTACGAGGGGATAATGGTCTCTGGAGGCTGATGGGCAGCCCAGGTTCCGTCACACAGACGGTCATGATGGTATTCAGATAAGCAGCCAAACTGCCTGCTGTCACAAACAGTTGTGAATGACAATAGGGGCAAGCTGGGCTCAGACAGAAAGGCAAAGTGATCTTCTCCACGCTGCACATACATTTAGGCAGAATATTCATGAAAAATATCTATATGATCCGAATATGCAGGTCATTATATGCATATTTATGAAGATATGCTAAAACGAGATGTATGGAAATTCCCAACAGGCCAGCAGGCCAATAAGCAGCCGAGAATGACAAACATTTATAAATATACATGAGAACCAGAAGGACTGACTGCCTCATAGACAGGCTGGCAGAAAGACAGACACACAATTTGATGCATTTTGCGTGTCACTACACAACAAAACTAGATCGCTCGCATTATAGTCAATGGAGCCGTCTACAGTGAAAGCGCCAGATTTGGCATCTTCATTTTACAAATACCACAGGAACTCAAGCTTATTTTTCTTATCCGTATGAAGATCCATTTTATATATACTTTTAAAATCACTGAACAATAATCTGGGGTTAGTAATTTTTTTATGAAAGAAATTAAGAAACTTTTATTCAGAAAAGCTTAAAATGTTCAAAAGGGACAGTAAAGACTTTTACATATTTTAAAATGAATGCTGTTCTTTTGGGCTTAAATTACATTTTAAAATATATTTAAAAGGAAAAGGGTTATTGTTTTTTTTTTATAATATTTCACGATATAATTTTTTACTGTATTTTTGATTAAATAAATGCAGCCTTGGTGAGGATAAATGAATTCTTTCAAACTTTTGAATGTACTGTATGTAATGTATTTAATATTACTTAAATTGGTATATTTGTATTTATATATTAAATTCTTATATTATAAAATTATATGTTATCCTAAAAATGCTCATGCATAACATATTTTTATACCAATGGCTCATTTGTTAAAAATGTAAGTAGGCTTTTATTATTAACTGAATGCATTTTCGATTTAATCTTGATGAAGTCTAACCTAAAGTTCACACCTGACTAGTCTCTGGTTAGTGAACATTCAGAGATGATGTGCAGCTTCCGGCAAATGCAACACTGGTCGCTTCCAGTGTAGACATCGTGTTGGACATATGGACAGACTGTAGCTCCTTTAACAATCAAAGCCAGCTATTTCACAGTACCTCTCTTTTTCTCTGTGCCCTGATCAATTTACAAACACTTCACCTGCTGTAGTCCTCATGCCAAGAGGGATTTCTGACATCCAGGATGTCCTTAACAGAGCGCAGGACCTGCAGGCTGTTGTCAAAGGTTGCCTCTATGTACAGCAGTCTCTGAGTGACCTCTGACCCCTGACGTCCTGCAAAGCATGGCAACGGTACTCGCACCCCTCTTCCCAGCGAGCAAACTGCTGCTGACACTCACACACCTGAAATAAAGAGAATGTGTTAGAGAAAGAAACCTATGCAATTCTTTTTTTTTTTAATTGGATTTTTTTTTCTTATTAAAAAAATGTAAGAATCAATATTCAAAAATGAAAATATATATAATAGATATTCAATATAAAAGTACAACAGTCTGAAAGCATTTATTGCAGAAAAAAAAAAAGAATGAAACAAAATAGCTCATAAAATTCAGTTTGACCTCCTATGCTTGATATAAAACAATTTCTGAAGGCTAAGCATCTCTTCTCACTAACCATTTGTTGAAAGAGAAAAAGAGTTTCAAGCCCTATTTGTGGAAAGTACCAAGAGTATGAGGAACTAGTAGGAGCGCACAGCAAAAAATGTGCATGAATAAATATAAAAATGACAAGTGATATAAAAAACAGCTCTCAGCAAGGACAGGAGTCCTGGGAAATGTGAGAAATGAAAGCAATAAAGACACACAGAGATGTGAATTATTGAGAAATCTGAGAGGATATTCTCTGGATGTGTGCTTGAGAAAGTAGCCTCGTGTAAAAATTCTGCATGCATTTGGAAAATGTAGAGTTTGTGAGTGTGTGTTTGTTTGCAACATTTTGTAGTGTTTGCTCACCTCTATCAGATCTTTGCATCTCCGCACGAAGGAATCCACCAGAGCAAATATGGTAATCTGGTCAAGCGACCACCCTTCGGAAGAGTATCTAAGAAGACAAAGACAAAGAGTTCAAGAAAAACAGAAAGTGTGAAGTTCATACATCTCCATCCTCATTTTTGTTTCTACAGAGCAGGACTTTAAGGGAAAGCAGAGAAAAATGGAGAAGTCTGCTGTGTCACTACTCCCTTGCTAAAGGTTTTCACATTTCACACGAGCAAAACAAAACAACGGCGGTGGCTGGCTGCCATCCAGAGCAGAGAGGGATCAGGTCAGAAGTGATCTGTCATAGGCATAATTGCATCCGCCAAAGTTCCATATCAGCCGGCCTGGCGTTCCTCAGATTGCTTTTCACACCTCATTCTTCTACTGATGGAAAGGTAATCCTCACAGCCGCTCACAGACAAACACCTTTAGTGGGGCAGAGAGGAAGCCAGGGTCACAGGGAGGGGAAAAGAGAGGAAGCGCAAGAGCGATATATAGAAGAAGAGAGTAAGACTTCAGCGGGATGACTCTGTTACCAGATAGGCGTGATAGTACATGTAAATTGAGTGATTTAGTCAAAGGGACAGACCAAATCCATGGCCTTGTTCTGAGGGATTGCTATCTTGGAAATAAGAACTCTGTCAGACTGGTCCTCATATGAAACCAGACCCCTTAACTGGCCGTTTCTGTCTTTCATTCTCGGTTTCCTCACAGTTCAAAGCTGATGTCAAGATACAATGGGACATTGATCATTTAGAACGATCCGCTTGCCAGCGTTTTGCGATTTCTTTTAATGTGCGGCCCCTATATCAGGATGTGTGGGGTAATAACAGGCCACCAAGATAAGATCTAGGAATGTCTCCACCCAAAAAACACAAATTCCCTTTTCATCTTTCATGCTACTTTGATTTATGCAAAGAAAAAATTGTAATATTTATTATTAAAGAGAAAAATAACTGCCGCCTGGCGCAACGACTAAATTGCGATTTTCGCCTTGCACGGAGATCATAGTCGCCAGAGCGGAGGATGAGAGCTTAAATTGAAATGCAGCCCGAGCTTTAATGACTGAGATTCAAAAACACATTGAAATGACGGTGAGCCGCGCACCAGCAATCAGTTCTCCTGAATCATTTACAGGACCGCCCGGCACGAGCATCTCCACTTCGTCTTTTAAATCCTTAATCACCAGTTAGCCCATGTTATTTCGGAAGGAACGGAGCTGCGCCATGCTGCTCAGTTCACTGCAAAACATTTAATATCACCATGAATTGTGGTCAGTTTGACAGCTATGCCCTTTAACCACGGGGATAAACAGCCAATATGAATGTTTTGGCATGTGAAAAAGCGTAAATCCGTCCAAATTGGTGTCTAATTAAAGAGGGGCTTATACGGGGAGTAATAATGCTCCAGTAAACGGCTGTCATGCAAAAGAAAGGAAGGAAGAGGGCTGGGGGAGGACAACTTTTGTACAACTAAAAGAGGGATTGGGAGGAAGGATAATAGACAAAACGAGATGAACACGGTTGTTTTGGGAAAGAGAGAGAGAGAGACAGAGTAAGTGATTATGAGAGAGACATGATCCAGTGGTGTAGGTCTCAGAGAAGGTCGTCATTGGGCCCAAAGTGATGAATGCACTGTCTAAACACACAGGAGGACACAGAGGTGAATGTCAGACATAGGCAGTAACACAGATTACAGACGATAAGCTATCTTTATGTTTATTCTCTTACACGCTCTCTGGCTCCAGGGTCACATCCCTTTGAACGAGTTACTGCATACCATGAACCATGATAAAACGCTATTACAACATCCAGCAAGGTTAGAGATGTTGATTTAAACAGAGTATGAGAGAGAGTGGATCAGACTAAGAAGTTAAGTACTTATGGAAAATAAATGAGTGAAATGCAAACAACTGACTGCATTTTCACATAAACAGACAAAATATTAATTAAAATGAGATAAGTGTTTACAAGAAGTCTCCTCCATTATTGGTCCTAACCATACAATACAGAAGGGAGATGGGTGACAACTGTGTTTGGGGCAGTTTAAATTCAATTTAATAAGATTCTCTCTCAGTCTGAAGGGGGAAAAGAGGGAGTTTCATAAAAATATTTTTGGATGTCCAATATTTTTCTACTTCTGTCTGAATTTTTTATGCCTATGAATTCAAAGTAACACCCATTTTATCTTTAAGTTGTTAGGTTAAAAGTGAACATAAATGAAAACGCTCTCACTGGTAGCTGTCATACAAGATTTCATCATAGCTGTGATGTCAGTGGCAATTTTAACATTAGGAAATGCTATAAAATCAAAAGTGTATGATGAAATTGAGAATTTGATCTGTAAAATGAAATATGTAATAAACATCTAGTGTTAAAGTTAACAGTCACACACACACACACACACACACACAATGTAACAAAATGGCAAAGCAGCAAACCGGTGTGACTCATTGACCAGTAGAAATAGTTCTGTTCTCATGCACACAAACATAATCTTCATATCTTTCTTTCAAAGCACGACTCCCTGAACACTTAGTGGCAGTGGTACCATGGCAATGTTTCCAACCATGACAGATATTTTATGAGGTCATCTGTGTTTCAGAAGGTCTGAAAGGATTTAAGCTCAATCAATATACAGAAGAATAACCAGGCTGACCACAAGGGTTACGATTCATACGGGGACAGGGTGCCCTACTCCTTCCTTACTGAGCAACCTTTAAAGGTACCGTCTGAAAAAATCTGACATGATTGACTCATAATTCAATAAATAAGAATTCAATAAAAAAATAATTAAAAAGAGGGAGTTAAAGGAAAATAGAGTGGTGGAGAGAAAGAGCACTTGAATGAAAGGATAAAGGCAAAGAGAAGACAATGAAATAGTTTGATATTTTATTGATTTTATTACTATTTCATTAATTTAGTTCAAGTTCTCAGTTTTGTTTCATTTCAGTATCAACTTTGTATCTTGGCAAATCTGAGCACACAGTTGTGATACTGTTGAGATCTCTTCTGAAATTTGGAAACATGTAACATTACTTCTTGAGGAAAGATTCCATTTGCTTTCCATTAAAGGGGTGGTTTACTGCGATTTCACTTTTTTTATTTTAAATAGTGTGTAATGTTGCTGTTGGTGCATGAACAGTATCTGCAAAGTTGCTGCGCTGAAAGTTCAACGTAAGCGGAGATATCATCTTTTAAAAATCAGGAAGTTTAATGCCTACAAAAACGACTCATATGGGACTACAACGAGATACTTCCCGGGTTGCATACGTAAAAAACCCATAAATTTGCATCAACCCCTCCCTCCGGAACATGCAAAAGAGGGGGCAAGGCCATGTTCTGCGGCTTTGTCGAAGAGGAAGAGTTATAGTGGAGAGTTGTAGCCATGCCGTCGAAACGGTGTTATTTTCACCCAGCTGTCAGGTCTTCTGTGTTCGGGCTTCCAACGAATGCTGTAGTTCGTCAACAATGGTTAAAATTTATGTTTGATTATGTTCCTGACAATTACAATCCTAATTTAGCTCTCTGTGCTGCACATTTTACGGAAGACAGCTTCCAGAATCTACACGAGTTCAATGCCGGATTCACACAGAAACTATTACTAAAACATGGAGCAGTTCCAACTTTAAAACCAGAGGCAGCAGTTGTTGGGCCACAACCTGTAAGTAAGATTTCATAATTTTAAATGTATTTGCATGTATAATTTCAGACGTAATGTTTTAGTTTTATCAAGGACGTAAACAAATGCCAACGCTGGCTTTAGTAGCCAGTTAGTTAAATGCTATTTCGTGTGTCTATGACAAACGCGTACAAACATTTTGGACCCGAATTTGTAATTATGTACTAATTTTGTAAATGTATTTTCCATGTATACTTTATGACGTAATTTTTCGATTTGATCAAGAACGTAAACACAAGCCAACGCTGTTTGGTTATAGTAGCCAGTTAGTTCGATGCTATTTTGTGTGTATAAGACAAACGTGTACGAACTTCAAAAAATTATATGTAATCACAACAGCAAACTTCCATTCAGAAACGTTTTGTAAGAGCCGTGCTTGCGGAAGTTCTGCTTGACTCTCTTCATTACCGCTTTCTGGGTCTGATTCTGGCTCAAACTGATACGGCAATATTGACACCATTATTTACATTTGACCGGAGCACATGCAACTGTCGCCCGTGAAGGTAATGGGCATGAAGTTTCCGGACAATGTGCAGTACGCAGTTTAGCCAATCACAACACACTGGCCCAACTAACCAATCTGAGCCCATTGCCTGTTTCTGAGGGAGTGGTTTCATAGAATCAGGAAGTCAACCGGTCATTCAAATGACAGAGGAGAAAGCGGAAATATATGAAAAATAAGGCGTTTTTTAACAAACGAAACACGAAGACATGTTATATTGCACCCCATAAACACAATCAAGCAAAGAAAAAAAGCAGTAAACCACCCCTTTAAATCTCATTATCGTCCAGGAACATCACTTGAGATATTATAGAGATGTCATTTGTTATTTTCTTTCATATGAGAGTGAAAGTGAAAAAAGAGGTGTAGAAGAGAGTGTTCAAGGCAAAAAAAGAGATTGAATGATAAAGTGAGTGAAAAAGAAAAAAAAAGAGAGAGAAAAAGAGAGGCCACCAGGAGGACAGAGGATAAAGGCCATGCTGCAGCTAACACCACATTAATCATGTCACAACACACACATATATAAACATACACATGCACCATGAGGTTGAGCAAACCAGCTTACGTGATCCCTACTTATACATATGATGCCAGTAAAATAGCTCTGGAGAAAAACACAGGTGACCTTTGATTCATGGCTGTCTAGACTGATAGAGTTGACGGCCAGCTTTGATCAATCATTTCTCTGAAAGTACCTGACGTGATGTGAGCTGCAAAAGTGCCAATGACATTTGGTAATTTTCTGCTCGTCCTGTCTATGAAAAAACCAACACGATGGTAAAATATGATAAAGGGCATTTGTTTGCTGTTTATTACTAATACACACGACCATGAGTCTCCAAGACATCGACCCAGAGTTGAACTCTGAAGACATTTGCGAGTGTGGGTATAATGGTCTTCCTCCTCAAACTGAAAATAGTAAAAGGGCTTTCTTTGCTTAACACCAAACCTCAAGCATCTGGATCCAGCTTTAACATTGGCCATTTATAACGCTGTCTGCTTTATACAGGGCATTCACTCTCGCACTCAATACATCGTAAAACAGGGACAATCAAATCCTACCTCGGAGGCCTGCCGTGCCTTAAGTTTTTAGTTGCAGCGCTGTATTGAATTTACTAGTGCAGCAATCAATTCACTTCAAGTGCTGCCATCGGCCCAGGCCGCAGGAGTGCAGGCTATTATTGCTGCAGCTGGCAGGCCATTAATGGTACTGCAACAACAAATAGCTCATAATAACAATACTAGCATGCTCTTCTGTAATGATTCTATTCACAAGTTCTAAAACGTATAGGATTCCTGATGCTCTAGTGCATTCAGTAAACATAGTATCTTTACTGAAAAAAAAAAACTATAGATCTGATCTCTGAAGTGGGATTTTTCTTCTCCCAAATATCAATATACTAAATAACAGACTCTATAGAACAGAAGCACAAATCTGAGTATACCATTTTTATGAATACCCTGGATGTCCGTGCTGCCTCCATCAAATAAAACATCAGAACCACAACTATGCCAGTGTTGTCAGTGTTATGAATCAAGAAATGTCAAGAGGATGATAAAGGAATTTCAGGCAAAAATAAATATTCAGTCATCATTTGCACTCCATTATGTTTTTTTGTCCAGCGAAGGTCTATCAGGGCCAAAGTTTTTTGGATCCCATTGACTTTCATTGTACAGTATAGGCTTGGGCGGTAATACGGTAATATGGTATACCGCGGGATCTAAAAATAGCAACGGTATCAGTTTCAATACCGTTATACCGTCATAAAAAACAATGCACTTATATAGGAGACGAGGATATATATTAAATATAATTTATTTAATGCCTAAAAATGCGTATGCTTGGTTGTCATCACGTGACAGCGTGGAGGAGAAAGAGAGAGAGGGGGAAAGATGGCGAGTCGCGCACCAAGTGACCTGGTCTCGAAAAAGAACACAACTTCTGCAGTTTGGCAGTATTTCGGGTTTCGACCGAATGAGAAGGGAGAGGCGGTAAATACGGACGAGGCAATTTGCAAATTGTGCAACAAAAAGGTGACCGCGAGAGATGGAAATACCTCGAACCTAAGGTCGCATATACGAAACCACCATCCACTCACTGCTGCGAGGATGGACCCGAGTTCACTCAGTGCAACCAACATGATCTCACAGAATTCCGTGTAATGTTCACGGACTTAATTAACCTACGAATCTGTGGTGGCATCACGGAATCGCCGAAAATTCCGTGATGGACTCACAGAAGTGATACCAATGTAAGTCAGTGACAGGCATCAGCCGTGCTGAAACCCTTAGCATCAATATGCCGACGCGATACTGGGAAATTTATCGTCATCATTATTGTTCAGAACTGGGTAGGTTTAGGGCAGTGGTGGGGTCAGGTACTCCAGTGAAAGTATAACTGCATCGGAGTCACTCTTTTTACGTGGTCCGATGCAGCGCTGGTGTTGAACCAGTGAATCCGTGCGTGGACCACGGCTGGTGCCTTCTGTGAGCCCATCACGGAATTTTCGGCGATTCCGTGATGCCACCACAGATTCGGGGTTAATTAAGTCCGTGAACATTACACGGAATTCTGTGAGATCATGTTGGTGCAACAGTTTCAACGCCTCCCGATGTAGGACCAACAACATCTAGGTCCACCGACAGCCGCTTTGCAATACTTTTTATAATATGGATGTTTATGTTAATTTAATTCTGTTTGACTGTTGTATTTGCACTTTTTTCTAAACTGCTATTTGTTGCTAATAAAAGTTGTTAATATTGTTGTGCATGTTATTGTTTCAGTATTAGTGTTTGGTATTCAGTTTCTGAACGGTTTAGGCACAAGCCAACAGTTTGGTGACACTGTCTGAGCCTTATGTCATAATTTTTTTATTATTCACGGTAATACCGTATACCGAGGTAAAATAGGGAGGAGGTTTGACGGTATCAGAATTTGGAAACCGCCCAAGCCTAGTACAGTATGTCCAAAAATATTCTTCAAAATAACTTTTCAAATAGACAAGAATTTGCATGGCTTTTTCAAATTTTTAATTAATCTACTTAAGTAAATGTGATTTTCACCAACTTTTATGTAAATAAAACAGTCAAACAAAGCAACCATAATTAACCATAAGGGAAAGTGGGACTGAATTAAGGTCGGCCTGTTTGAACTTTTAAATGGTAAATCGTGACAGAAGAGCTGCATTGAGACACATACTTGTGTTCCTTAAAGTTGATAGCACTTAGGAACAGTGAGTAAACAAAAATTTCCAGTACATCTGGTAGTTCTGCATCTACATCTACCTTTATAGTCATTGTACAGTGTTGGTAAGAGAGGTGGAACACTGTATTCTTTGTGCTGTCCGAGCACTGGCTGTATTTTGGAGGATGGGGTCAGCTACTCGACTGAAGGATCTGAGATTTCTGTATCTGCGGGGCAAAACAAACTCTTTGCTTTTATCACAACAAATGAAGCCAACAGTCATAAACTACCAGCAGGCCCACAACACTAAAAATATGATACAATCCAAAAAAACTGCAGGGTTGGGGTGAAAGCGAGAGACCTTAGGGTGTAACCCACTAAGAACATTGTGTTGTGTTTGGTTGACCGCACATTATTTTCCGCAAAATACCTCTGGAGCCCCTTGCTGTTTTTAAAAGCCACAACTGAATGGCTGTATCCTGTAGGGAAGACTTGCTTAGGAAATAAATGTTTCTTCTCTACAGAGTATCCCTCCCACTGAATCTGTTACATTCAGCTTCCACAATACAGCATTTGCTACACTGTTAACATCTTTCAAAATCACAGCCACTATGAGTTATGCCATAGTTTACGGCGGAATGCTACGAAGCAGACGCCGCATTCTGCTGGGACATGATGAAACAGTATTGCAAAGTTTCACCACACCTAAAGAAGAAGCGCCAACCTAAACCTAAGTGCAATAAAAAAACTCTGGGAGATGACTCTGAGAGAGCTCCTTTCAAATGGATGCTGCAGTCTTCAGCCTCTGTCATTTGGCGGTAAGTTGCCATCACTTTGAAGAAGAAACTCTGTCATCGCACCGTAAAATGCTGTTCTTTTTAGCAGGAGGGCTGCAATCACGGAACAGCTTTGGCACTCTCATTTAGCAGCGGTATCATTTCCATTGCGAAAGGGAGAGAGTGTGAGCGCAAGAATTGTGTGGAGAAGCTGAGATGACTGGGTGGGTTAGGCAGAGCCAGTGATGGTGGAAATGACAGGGAGAGGAAGGGCCATAAAGCTGAAAGACAGAGAGGAGGACGGGCAGTAAATAACATAGGCTTAAAGCATGCTCTCTATTAGCTGCTGTATAGAAAGGAAGGCCAGGTGCTGAAAACTATCTGTGTGCAGCTGACTCAGACAGAAGAGAACTTGAAGAGAGCAAACATTTAGGTGACTATGAAACAGAATTCGGACTAGCCAAACAGAGGCTGTGGTAACACGATCTTTTTAAAGATATAAATTAATACTCATATTCAGCTAGGATACATTAATCTGATCAAATACCACAACAAAGACTTTTATATTGTTACAATATATATTTTATATATGTATGTATATATATATATATATATATATATATATATATATACTGTATATTAGGGCTGGGCAACATATCGAATATTAGTTATAATATCGCAAGAATTTTGACGACGATGTAAAATTTAAAAATATCGTGAATATCGAATATTTCAAATTCAAGCATACTTTCCCAAAAGAACGCACCAAACGTCCAATATTATGTACTCTTATGTATTACCACGCAAGAGACGTAAGGTAAAAACTTTACCAAAAACCTCTCTGTATTTTCGTCAAAAAAAGGAGACAAAAATTATATTGCGGACTGCTCATACATACTATGCGAGCTTTCATGAGTGCAGGTGCCAGATATCAAGAGTTCAAATCCCCAAAAGGATACATTTTCTGCCTGGTGTTTTGTTTATTTTAAGCAATCTGGCAACCATGCGCACGCGCTCGCTCCTCATTGCAGAAGCGGCGCCGCCGCCGATGATCTGAAAACACGACAAACAAGCTGGAGTTTAGCGATCTAAATGAAAGTGTCACTCACCCGGTCTGTGTTCTGTCATGAGATCTCGACTGTATTGTTTGCGATTGTGATCGCTGAATAAATGCACTTACTCAACCGCTGTTGTTTGAATAGAGAAACAGGCTATTGCAATTTGGAATTACCATTAGGAATTTCACTGTTATAATATTTTTCATTTGTTTTACCAGTTTTCATAATATAGACAGAGAGAGTGCATAAGTCGTTGGTATTAATTTATAAAGCCTATAATGAATCAGTACACTAGATGAGGTAAAATAAAGCATGTATGAGTCCACATTCTATTGATTTGTGCTCATGGTGGTGGAGCATCCATGAGGCACATATCCCCAAATTTGCAAAATTAGCTAAGAAATTCCAGTGGGAACATAGTTTCATGCCACAGAGCTTCTCTTAAACCAGAGACAGTTCAAAGAATCACGGCTTCCACAAAATTAGTAAGTATCACTGAAAATTATTAATATTAATAATAAGAAGAATTGATTCTTTATCACCAAATCAGTAGCCTATTTTAAAATGATTTCTGAGGGATCATGTGATATTGAATACTGGAACAACAGCTGCTAAAAATGAGCTTTGCCATCACGTGAATAAACTCCATTTTATAAAAAATTTAAACGGAAAACAGTTCTTTTAAATTAGAATTTCACATTTTTTACGGTATTTTTGATCAAATAAATGCAGCCTTGGTGAGTATAAGAGACTTCTTTTAAAAACATTAAATTAGCTTTCAAATTTGGGAATCATATTTTTAAAATACATTAATTCTGAGACAAATTTATCTCCATATAAGTAGAATTAGCAATGTAGTTAACCATAGAAACAGTAATGGTCATATAGTAGTGCTAGCAATGCAGAGAAACTTACTATCAGTTATAAAAGTAACAAAATTATTAGCAGTAGTGGCAATTTTCGGATTAGTAGTGGTACAGTAGTAAAACAGATTTAAATCAGAGTGCTAGTTGTAACAGCAGTGGCAGTAGCAAAAATGGCAGCTGCAGTGATAATACCAGGTTTAGCAGTAGCAGTAATGCTGGTAGAAGTGGTAACAGTAGTGGCGATGCTGATACGAAACAGAGTGTAAGCTGAGATAAATCACTGAAGAAGCTTAATTATATTTGAAATGATACGGCACTCCATATGTCACTGCTGACCGTAGTAACTCTCAGAGTTATGGCGTGTAAAGTGGATGGGTGCTGCTGTAATACAGTGCAATCACAGTGCAGTTCTAAGTGGTGTGTTCCTGTGCTGTAGGGAACAGAGCAGAACTCAGAGGGAGAGACAGAAATGATGATTGAAGGACACAGTACTTGTGGTGGAGCTGGGAGGTGTGCAGGTAGAGCTCTTTCCAGGCCAGGCAGCACTGGATACAGTCATTCAAAATCTGCTTGCTGGAGATCACGTAACCATGAAAGATCCTGTCCAGAGAAATCTCCCGACAGCACAGACGGATGATCTCATTACTAATCTGCAAAAAACAACAACACATGGTATAGATATGTAAATAAACCACCCAATGATCCGAGTACGAATCTGTCTTTGTGTCTGTATCTACTGCATGTCAGGATGTTCAAGCCTCATAAACTGAGGATTTGCACATGAATGTTTGATGAGAGAACTGCATTGACTGTACCAAAGCAAGCACAGACAGGTGTGTGTCGTAATGTGCTCCGCATTCAGGTGTAGATTAACCTTGAGTACAGACTTTGCTATGAATCAGACAGGATTTGCTCCTGTAAAAACCCAGGCTTTTGTGCATGGTGTCATTCAAACCTATGCACCATACAAAAACAGAGATCGTTGTAAAGAAATGAGCAAAAAAATAATGAAGAGAAGGTAACAAAGAAGGAAGAGAGGAGAAGAAAGTGTAATTTTCGCTTATGATGTATATAGTAGAGGATGTGAAACGACAGATTCCCATTCATTCTCGGCTTCATCCGACAGATGAACCCCATACAGCACTGAAACAAGCATGTGTGTGAGAGAGAGAGAGAGAGAGAGAGAAAGAAAGAAAAAAGAAAGAAAGTACATCTGTGGGAAAAGGGAAAAATGTGTATATGGAAGAAAGATGTATGTGTGTGTGTGTGTGTTTGTGCCATGCTGCAGTAATGTGTACTACACGCTGATTACAGTGCCAGGCAAATTCCTGTTTTAATGAAGGAGGCACAAAACAAGAGGAAATTAAATTGATATGTAAATGACTCAAAATTCTCATTTAAGCAAAAGGTTAAGAGAGCCACAGAATTAAACAGCTTATGAGTTCATAATATATTTCTTTTTTTTCATTCCTCTTTTTACAGAGAGAAAAAAAGAACCTTCTGTAAATGAAGACAACACATGTCCCAACGCCTGCATCTCAAGAGATTTCTAAGGCCTTGTTCAATCAGAGACGTTTCTTCCATTTCTGTCACAGCAGCTCTTGAAAATCAGCAGAGAAGCGTGTCTTAACTTTGGCGCAGGGGGAAAAAAATGAGTCTCCGGCTTTCTTTGGGGAGCTGAGAGTAGGGTTAGGTGGACGTAGGAGGTAAGAATAGATGACAGGCGCTGAGCTTTAAGAAACCCCGGCAGATGGTGTTTCATATCAGGGAATAGACGGTGGGAAGCAGACAGCTTATAGAGCCGTGAATCCCATGTACGAAATAACAATGAGCACATCAGTCTCAGAATGCCTGCACAATTATTACACAGTGAAAACAGCAGTGTAATATTTGCCAAAGAGTTGAATTAACAATCTACAGTGTTAAACGGTACTCATGTTCAGTGTTGTTACCATGGTGTACTATTTATGTAATTTCACTTTTACACTGAAAGTGTAAAAAAAACCCCCGAATTATCTGACTCAGCCCTTCAAGGACTGCAACCTCGCAAAGCGACGACGCCATTTTATCTTCAATCGACCGAGATGGTAAATTGGATTGCTTTTCTCTTTATAAAATTACACGGGATAAATACTTTTTGTTGATAATTTTACTCAAAATATGATTGGTGGTGATCACATTTAGAAATTACTAACTGCGAGCGTTTTTGTCAGGTTTACAGTGTTAAGTTCGTGAGGTGTAGAGATGCAACGTTAGCCTGTGTGAAAGTTTCTAATGCGGGTTCGATTTCCTGAAATAGGGTGATTTTACGTGTAAAATCATTTTTGGAATGGGTTACAATTTATGTTATATATATATATATATATATATACTTTTAGCTTCTTTCATTTTGGTTTGTTGACAGATCCTCTCGCCTTCATTCCCGCCGAGGCCTGGTTTTACTATGAGGCTGGCACTGAACTGAAGCAGGTAGCCACATTTGGGCGGTTATCTACTCAGAGAGAATTCATCAAATGGTAAATTTATATTTGTTTTTGAAAGCAGTGAGTGCTTTGAAATGGTAATAGTGGGACTGTTGAACATTTACGCGCTAACAATATCGTTTTTGTGACGCATAACACCATGTTGAAGTGTTGTGTCACGCCCCCTGCAGACGAGCAGTCTTTCTGCAGACGGAGCTGGTGTAAGGCGGAACATTTACCAGTCATTTAATTGACAAACATTTAATTTAATTAAACTTCGTGTGTGAATTGCATAATCTGTACAATGCTTGTTCTCAGCGCTGAATATCATGTCTGTCATGTCGTCATATCTGCGTCAAGAAACAAACGCGCTACCATCAAGTTTTTCTTATGACAATTATGTTTATGCAAGCATCATGAAATTGAGTTAAAAGTACGTTAAACTGTAAATCCGTCAGTCTTTGTTTCCTTCAGTGCCCATGGGCAGAGCATGCAGGTACTTTAGCTTGAAACCAGTCTTTATCAATTCACATGGCATGTTATTTTGGGTAAATAATGTCCTAAATATTTCCAGATATACAAAGTTAAGTTTTAATGGAGAAAGATATGTCAGAATCTATCTGTATTTTCTTTTCACATTATAAATATTAAATTAATAGTAAGATAAATTCTAAACGTGTTAATTTATTCTAATGTACTACACTATGTTCATTTTAAGATGCCTTATTACTTATGTTACTCTTTAAAATTATATAAATGTATTTAATAATCAGATTAAATAAATACTTAAATTGTTTCAGGAATGCCTCCATGTGAATATTGCACAAGGTTTTGTGTCTATTTAACAGTCGTTTAATTGATCCTAGAATGAAAGATATAATAAAATTAAGTTTATGATTTGACACCCGTATTATAGACAGCTCTCAGCATACTCAAAATTAGGGGTAATCACAATTATTTGACCATATTTACAGTCCTAATGTAAATTAAATTACTGAAATAAGTTTTTTTTATTTTTTTATTCTTTTTCAATAGAATTGGCCCAGACTTCTGCAGTGTCAAGTGAAGGAGTGAGCAGAATGCTGAAGATGAAGCCAGAATTGTGAGTCTGTGTCATTTATATGTTATTCTGTGTACAGTAAAAATTTAAAACACACAAACGAATATGAAAAATTAAAATTTAACTGGGAAGCCACACAATATTTTGCTTATGTTCACACCTGGAATTAACTAATTATTAATTTAAGATATCAAAACGCATAAAGCCCAAAAATGAAAAAGATTTTCATTCATTTTCAAAACACAAATGAAGATATTTTAAATGAAACCTGAGAGATTTCTGTCCTTCCATCGACAGTCTACACAACTACCACTTTGATGCTTCAAGAAATTCATAAAGAGATCATAAAAGCAATCCAAATGAATCGAGCGGTTTAGTCAAAATTTTCTGAAGAGATTCGATCGCTTTATACAGTGAACATTGAATTTTATTTTTATTTTTTCACATTTAAACAGTAAACAGAAAAACAGAAAATTTGGACTAAACCACATGATACGTATGGATTAGTTCTCTTTATGGATTAGATCTCTTTATGGTAGTTGCGTGGACCGTCAATCAAGGGACAGAAATCTTATATTCTATTAAAATATCTTCAGTTGTGTTTCAAAGATAATGAAAGTCTTGGTTGAGTACACGATGGAATTTTCATTTTTGAACTAACCCTGTAATAAAAGAATGTGGCCATATGTGTCTTGTGTTTGTTCTTGTGCATCACCCAAGATGCATGCTAATGCCAGGTGTGAACAGAGCCACTGTGTGACGACTACACAATCAGTTTAGCAGAATGGTTCCTGAGAGAGATATTGTCATTATTTGTTTTTTTCCCCAAGAAGCCAAGTTCCTGGCTTTTCCCAAGACCTTCAAGGACATGATTGACCTTGGAATCAGCTGTAAAGGAGGATGAAACCGATGTTTAAGGTTAGACTATATTTCAGAATAAGATTATCTATATTCATTTATTATCTTTATTCTGTGTTCATGAATTTTTTGTTGAAGTTGTCATATCTGTTATTTAGAATGGGACAGCGATATTGCATCAATTTGTCTCCTACTTCATTTGATTCCACCATCACCACAAGGCTGCAAGGGACCTGGAAAAATGTCCTCCTATCAATCTGAAAAACATCTTCAAAAAGATACATTTCTGTCATTACCTATTGTCTGCCTCAAAATATTGCCAGATGTGTTGTATATGAAAGACTAATAAAAAATAAAATCAATTGGAGAGCTGACCTTAACTGTTATTTTTGTCTTTGATCTGCAGGCACTAACAAGAAGAACACCTTGATTGCATTGAAGAGACCACACTGATGGGACAACGAGGAACAGCATTCATGGATGCTACACAACTGTCAACAGGTATCTTGCTGCTATCTTGTTCAAATCTACCTGTCATATTTGTTAATGTCTAGGTAAATTTGATGATTTTATGTTTTATTAACTATTTTATGTTTCCGTGCAACACTTAATGAATGTGACTGACTAATTAACCTCTACACATCTGGTATATGCTTTAAAGTTGCCACTTTGACCATTTGTTAAATAAACGTTGGAATTTGTACAGCTGTCTGAAGACTCTTGATTTTATGTCTAATCTTGTACATTAACACCATACAATAGCATTTTTATTTTTGCACTGAAAAGAATACTTTATTAATAACACTTAAAGGATTAAATCAACACCAGGGGTGTTAAATACCCCATAGTGTAAAATTTGAACAACAACTGCAAGTGTAACAATTTACACTCGGAGTGTAATTTTTCTACACTGTAAGGTGCTATATTAACACTAAAAATTCAACACTATGAATGGTGTACTTTTAACACTAGATAGATTGGGACCATATATGATCTTTAGTAGTGTTAAACTGACACTGCATTTTTTACTGTGTACAAATTATTCTTTTGAAGGCCTTATGTATTTGAACTCTGTCTTTACCTCTCTTTTTTTCTCTTGGTATTAAGCGGAAAAGCACACCAGAGTCCAAAGCCCATGGCCCCTAGCGCTGGCTGATTGGAAAATGATATTAAATCCAATGTAGGCTCTACCAGCTCAGAGAAATAGGACGGGGGAAAAACAAACCAAAAACAAATAAAAGAAATGCTAAAGCCCTGAGGGAGAGACAAGGGAAGGTGGTCGTGCACACATACAAATTCACGCACAAACACACACATCGTGACTCAAATGCCCTCTGATTGGAAATTATTAGCTGGAAACCTCTGACTGGAAACTGAATCAAGAAAGTAAGTTCTGCTCCATGTCTTTTCTCTCTACCGCCGCTCTTTCGCTCCTTCCTCACTGCAAGCACAATAAAATGCTTCCCTGCTGAAATAATCAGGTTTCTTATGTTATTTTACGTCTTAGAGGGGGAGAAACCCACTGAAAAAGAGTGCAAATACCGGGGCCCATTTCACCTTCATTAAACACAGCACTGCTAACACGCTACTGCATGCAGCCAATGACAACAAAGCGCTGGGTGGACTTTACAGACCATTTAGATGTATTTGTTTATGGGTGTTGATAGAAATCACCATTAAACTCTGATTTTAGAACAGTTTCCTCAATTTATTCTAAAATGTTTCATTTCAAGTTTGGTCAGGGAAGTTGGTCCCCCATCAGTCCTATAGGACCGTGTGCCAAATCTGTGAACCAGGTACAAGATTCAAGTCAGTGAGCATTAATGGACCTTAGCGGGTGATTTAAACTCACAGCACATTCATGGCATGGTGGAACTGCCATGAGAAAAATGGCAACGTTATTTCATAGAATAACAGTAAAAACATAATCTCCACAGAGAGAGCCTACAGTATATCACTCGTAGGAATCTTTCAGTCAGGCAAATAGAAATTCAATTTTCCAGCAGAAAAAAAAAATGCATGTAAACTGATGAAGGCTCTTTTTCAGTGCAGGAGAAGAGAACTTTCTTTCGCTTCAAAAATCATTATAGCATAACCTAAGCCATTTTCATAGCACAAGCACTGACCTAACACGATAGAACTTTTCACATTAGATAGTCTGTGTATTTGACAAGGTAAGAACAAAGTGCAGAGAGCTCACTTGACTGAACCGCAGCTATTTGGCCTGGATAAGAGAGTGTAAACAATTACAGTATTTTGGATGAACAGAAGTACTTTTCTGGCAGACTAAAAGAAGGGCTCTAGATATATCTGTGTTTTTGGTTGAGGGGTGGTGCTGCAATGACCAGCAGAGCTTGTGTTAAAAAGGTAATTTACCCCAAAATGAAAATTCTGTTATTTTGTACTCACTCATGTCGTTCTAAACCTGTATCTTTCTTTCTTCTGTAGAACACCAATAAATATTCTGAAGAATATTTTAAATGTTTTTGTCTACACATTTAAAGTTAAAAGGGTTTGAAACAATACTGTATCATGGTGACTTTTATTGCATAGACAAACCATTTTAAAACACACTGTAAAAATACTACAGTTAAAAACTTGAATTGGTTAACTTGGTCCCTGCTTGGCATTCACTTGATTATATTTTATGTAAATAATTTAGTTTCTTCTTATTTTTGCTATCAGTAATGTCCATTAGGGTGTGTTGTATTTAGATAATGTTTAATGTTTATTGCATTATTTTAGTGCCGTGTGTTACCATGATGATGTTTTATCTTTGCACCATCTATACTATCTATCTATAAGTATTGGCCATGTTTAATGGTCAAGCATCTTACAATGAACTCAGATTCATCATGTGGTTTTTTTTATTGTACCACTAGAATTATTATGGTGGTGGTGAACTGTATATTTTATAATAAAAAGCAGATTTTGGTACTTCAAGTAGATTGGTATGTTAAAGGGTTACTCCACCCCGAAATGAAAATTTTGTCATTAATCACTTACCCCCATGTCGTTCACTGCCTTTTTTCCTAAAAGCCTCTACGCTGACGCGAAGGAGACGAATTGTTGAATAAAGTTGTTATTTTTGTTTTCTTTGCGTACAAAAAGTGTTCTCGTAGCTTCATAACGGTACGATTGAACCACTGATGGCAGATGGACTATTTTGGTGATGTTTTTCATACTTTTTTGGGCCTTGACAGTGTTATTTACTTGGCAGTCAATGGGACAGTCACAAGCCTCCCGGTTTTCAACTAAAATATCTTAAATTGTGTTCCGAAGACAAAAAAAGCTTTAACATTATCATAATCACTTAAATGAAATAGATGGCATCCCATAACACTCGGAAACACTGTCACAGTATTTTTACAGTGAAAAACTGGCAACCACAGCTGCCAGTTTATATATATATATATATATATATATATATAAATTTAACAGGATATCAATATTTTATGGTGTATCTTTTTTGTGCTCCACAGAAAAGAGAAAGTCATACAGGTTTGGAATGACACAAAGGTGAGTAAATGATGACAGAATTTCATTGTTGGGAGAACTATCCCTTTAAGTTTGAACAAAAGGGAAACAAACGGGAAAAGATTGTCTAGACTTGAACTCATTCAGCATATGCAGGTCAAAGGTGCAAATGTGACCTCACCGAATAAAAATGGCCCTCTGGAAAACAATTGCTAATTCAATGCGGGCATTTCAGCATGTGCGCACAATCTCACCCCTCAGGAAACAATTAGACCAAATGTTTTTGTAGCAGTCCGATTTGCCTTGATGTGTTTTCAAAGAAGAGAATGAAAGAGAGGAAAAAAGAAAAATGAAACAGACAAAAAAGAGAGGGAAACAAAGTGGCAGTGGTACCATGTGATTCCAGCAGAGGAAGGGTCAGAGCGTAATTACAGAAGGTTAAACGGTTTCCCTGATGCTCTCAAGGAGCCAAGGATGGAAATGAAAAGCAAGTGAAGCGATGCGAGCGGGTGGCGTAGAGACGCAAGGCCCCGCTCCTCTGATCTGAAGAACACGTGTTACATGTGCTACACCACTGCGGCTGATGGCTTATCTATGTGGCGGAGCCCAAAGCAATCCAAACTTTGATGTACAGGAAGCAGAGGAGGGGGGATGTGGGATCCAGGAAGCAGGTACTAGTATGACTGTACAGGTCTGTGTTAGTGGATTGAGGGAAAACCTCTGAGCATGAGAGCTTAGCTGATTCATACAAAATTATGCATGAAGTGATTGATCTGTGAGCCTAGACAAAGGGTTGTACATAACAATAAAAAGGTGTAGTGGATCAATCTTCATTGTCGGAGCATTGAAAATCAATTCATTCGATGATATCATAAAGAGGTAACCTATCATATAATGTATCGCTTTACTCAATCATTCCGCACAGGGGATTTGCATTTGTAGAACGTACATACTATGCAATAATACTAAAAAAAGGATTACATATTATCCATAATATAGCATTTTAGCATTATCACATGAGCAATTGTGAGCTTTTAATACTTTTAATACAATAAACAACAAGTTAATATTGAATAACTACGGACAAAATATTGACACACGCATTGTGTGTCTCTGAGCAAACACGCAATATTAGCGTTTCTGAATTAAAATTAGTTACCTTGCATAATAGAGCCGTGATCCTGTCACGGGTGTTGTAGAAACCGGAGTTGACCCATATCACACGGATGAGGTTAAGGATGTGAGCAAGTTTGGGTGCAATCTCACGAGGTTTAAGCTGAGCAAGCTCCTCACATGGCTCTTTCAGTAGGGACAGGAAGGAGACATTCGACTGAGCCTGCAAAGTACTATCCTGGAGAAAGAAAAAAAAAGTCAGTGTTACTTCAATGTTGGAAAGTAACACTGATTAGATATAGAACAAGATATAGAATGATAGACAGAATGAAGGATAGATGCATAGCTGGATAGATGACAGATAGATGCATAGACCAAAAGAAAGAATGTTAAATAGATCCTTAGGCAGACCGACAGATAGACAGACAGGCAGACAGATAGATAGATAGATAGATAGATAGATAGATAGATAGATAGATAGATAGATAGATAGATAGATAGATAGATAGAAATAATTGAGATAAACATACTTGCGTTTTGTTATAAAATAATTGAGATAAACATCCTTTTACTGTAACATACAGGATTTGATGAACATGCTCCTCCCAAACTTAGCACTAAACCAGGTCAAATTATTGAGAACAACACCTTTACATTGCCCTGATTTCACTCATTTAAAGTCAGTTTGGCACAGTTAAGGTCAACTTCAATGATATCCGAATAAGCTTAAAGGGTTTTACCCCAGTGGGACGTGTTCTTGGATCAACACCCTTTGTTGACTGCCCCCATACACAACAGTGGCTGTTACGGGGCAGTGATCAGGCACACAGCTGACTCTACAACATCACTATTAGAAGCAGCCATGGGTGCCCCTGAAGGTCAAATAGGCCTGATGTTTAATTATTTCACTCTGGTCACATTGATTTTTTTAGAGGCTTTGGAGATTGTATGAAATGAAGGACGGCAGTTGCTGCAGCCTTGCAGTTTTGCGCAGTATGAAGCTGGAGGCATAACAATCAGAAAAAAGGACACGTGTCCTCCACACTGATGCAGGACTAGCTTCCTCTATCTACCCCAATCTTGAGTCATTATAAGAACAACCATAAACTGATCCAAAATCAGTGTTAAGGGGCAACGAGGGTGCGACACTAAGTGCTGAAGTAGAGCTGACAGACATGCTCCGTCTCCCGTTGAAATGAGAAGCCGGGCCAACTCGTAATAGCGAAGCCCGAATGTGAGACGGCCTCATTTCCGAGGGGTGAGGAGAAGCCATTCAGAAGCCGCATATAAATCATCAACAGCCAGAGAATGTTCTTGTTCAGCCCATTACCCCTCGGCTCAATTCCTGCCATGTAGCCCCACACATATTTTCACACACCCATGGACACACACACATGTAGATACTCAGCTGTACCTGGATCTGCTTGGCTAGTTTACAGAAGGGTGGGATGTAGGTTGATGTGTAGAGCTGCAGAATCGCCTGTATATGACAGACTCCAGGTTTCTGCAGCTGCTTACTAATGCTGTCCAGATCAGCACAGCGGCTCTTCCAGAAAGAGATCTCCTCCAGGAGGCCCGAGGTGTCTCCTATGTCACTCATGGGTTGAGCGCTCAGCACTGCTTTTATTTGACGTGTCCAGTGGATCATCACCACTGGTAGACAGAAAGAGAAAAAAGGGGTTTGTGAGGAGCTGCATTCTATTTGAAACCAGCAATTCTGTACTGAATCTTTGGCCACAGAATTTAGCAGAAAGTTTCATTTAAATCACCTTCATTCACAAAGTTCTACAGACCCTTGCATGATATTTAATTAAATACTGTATGTTGGCCAATTTTAACACTTTTAGCAACTAATAAGGGTGTAGTACTCTTCTACCATACAGTATTTAACTATTAGTCCAGGTGATATGTGAAAATAATGTTCACTTTTTCACAAAAGCATGAAACTTTGTACACTTGTATAGAAGTAAAATGTACAAGTACAAGAAGTAAAATGGTGTTTTTGCGATGGCTCCATTTCTGAAAATGTTCAGGTCCCAAACCTGTATAATTGTACCAAGTTTCATGCTTTTATGAAAAAGTGAACATATCACCTTAAATTTTGCACACATCACCTATATTAAAATTTAAACTACTTGACAATTATAGAACCGTGAAAAGTGTGTATTCCATCCTAGAATGGAGCAAGATGAATGCGGTTGTGGATGGCTACTCTGGTCCTGAAACTCCATCAGATCTCACTTTAGAGGCGGCTTTTTGAGGACATGGATGTTTAAGCTCAAGTTCACCCTCAAGAGCATCTCATCACATCCCATTGGTACTGCTTGTTTTCAAATCTACTGCTATTTGGCATTTTGGCCGTGAACAGCTTATATTAACCAGCATTAAATTACCGTTAAAGAGACAGTTCACCCAAAAAAAATTCTGTCATTAATTACTCACCCTCATGTCGTTCCAAACCTGTAAGAGCTTCATTCGTCTTCAGAATACAAATTAAGATATTTTGGATGAAATCCAAGAGCTTTCTGACCCTCCATAGACATTAATGGAACTACCACATTCAAGGCCCAGAAACGTATTTAGGACATCGTTAAAATAGTCATCAGTGGTTCGTAAAGCTACGAGAATACTTTTTGTGTGCAAAGAAAACAATTGTTTGCAAGCAGGCGAATGCACACGCATGTATCATGGCACACATCAAAGTCTGACACTGAAGAGAAGAAATTGTTATTTTTGTTAAGTCATTATTTTTGTTTTCTTTGCACACAAAAAGTATTCTTGTAGCTTCATAAAATTACGGTTGAACCAAAGGACAAACAGTCTCTGCTCTGCAGCCTGCTGTAAAAGACCCTCAGTAGAGTATCATTCATACCGTCCTGTGGTTTCTTTTTTTTCTTCTTAAGTTAGCTTCTAAGATACCTGTTTTCTCCAACACCTCCAAATGCCCCCAGTATGTCCCTTTAACCCTGGACCCCACCGGGACCGCCAAATTTAATAAAGACTCCTTTAACTGTCTTAGAGCAGCATGGCAGTGTTGAATTGAATTAGCCCTTTATTTTTGCCCTTCAGCTGTGGTTACTGTGTAAATCACACTCACAGACTCTAGCCACGGACTGTCACGGTAGATGTAATTTCCTGCATACGGCGTCTTATGTACTTTTCACACTGTTCATTCCTCACAGTCCACTCCATCAGAAATTATTCAAGCTCTCACACACCCATTTACACACACAAGCACCCACACACACACGACCACAGTCTTACTCTCCAGCCTTTGCACCATACTCTTGTTCGTGATGGCCTCCTCTGGGCGACGCTGCAGAGCCTCCAGAGGGACGTACAGCACAGTGCTGCCCAGCAGTTTAAATCTGCTGTCTGTGGGAAAAAAACAATAGTTGGACATCAGTAATCCGATCAGTGAAAGTCATCCATACCAGCAACACCAAGTATAGCACAGCACATCATCACATCCATCATGTCACTCCTCATTCTTACTGCTACAGACAGCAAATCCATCCCACATTATAGTGCTTTGCATATTGGTGAAATGAATCAACACAAGAGCATAAAAGGGAAACACAATAAAAGTTTACTGCTATGCTTTTATGCCCATGTGGCACGTGTCAGCCGTCACAAACGTTTTTATGACTGCTGTTCGTTTTCTTTGTGGCTTCTATAGTATCCGCTGCTCCTTCCAAGCTGGACATCAAAACGATGCTTGCTGCAACCACTTTAACAGGCGTTTAAAGAGTGAAAGGCAGATAAAAAGATAATAGAGGTCTGTCACATTAAAGGTGCCATAGGTGACTGTCTTCAGAAACATTTTTTGTTAATCTGGTTGAAAGTCTTCACATCCCAATAGCAATCATTAAGTTAAGTGGTTTAAATGTATTTATCTGTATTTATATATTCTGTGGAAGGTGTAGGACCAAGAAATGTTTTCTCACCGGTGAATGACACATGATGTAGCCCAGCGGTTCCCAATTCCAGTGGGCATATTTTGCGTGTCTCGCTTAGTTAACACACTCGGTTCAGATAACCAGCTCGTTAGAAGTGAGCTCCGTGTATGAACTGTGTTCCAATTGACATGCTCCCTATACAGTGTTCATTGCTCTCTACTCCCTGAGCAGGGAAATCCTTTGAAGTTTATTTCACTTGAAGTTAAACATTCACTCACGGATTTGCGCTGCGCAGCATCTTCACACACAGACGAAACTTACTAGAGAAGTGTTAAGTGTGACATAATATACCTCTGTAAATAAATACAATTTAAATTCACGTCTCGCACACTTTAATGCCCTTTGTATGGAACATACGCTTTGAACTGGAATCATGGCGGAATATCTGGTGATGTCCACTTCGCAGGGCACTTATTACGGTTGAACAGAACAACCTTCGGACGTGATAAGATATACATATGAAATGTGCAGAGCAGGGAGGGCACGAGGACTGTAATTGGAAACCGTTGATGTAGCCTATTGTAGTAATTTAATGTTGTCTCTGGCATTCTGCTCTTTGAGCGTATGTGTGTTCAGGGGGCGTGGCTTTGGACGGCGATTGCAGGGAGGGTGGGACGTTCGCATTCAGTGCAATCAGGCTAAAGTTAGCATTTTCCGAGATCTCCTATTGCACCTTTAAATTTTTGGAAGGAGAAGTCTGATGGAGGGAGACAGAAGAAAGAGCGAGATACAAAAAGTGCGTAGCATATTGAGAGATGAAAAGATTAAAAGGAACAAGGCCAATGTGTACAAGTTCGACTGGCTTCTTCATTCTGTGACGGCAGTTATGAGACATAGAAATAAAGAGAGTGGAGGAACACAATGACAGCATTCGATTGGCCTTTACAGGGAGAACAAAGACAAGCAAACGGGATACACCAGAGAGAAAATAATGAGACAACAACAAAAAAAAAAAGCCGGAAAGTGAATGAGTCAGCTGGCTGTGAAGCGAAAAATGTGCATGTGTGTGTATTTGTGTGTCTAATCCTATAGAGTGTGTGGCGTTCTTGTGTAGGAGTGGGTATACAGTGTATATATTTATTCAATAAAAATTCCAAGCCAAATTCTTCAGCATTGGTAAATGAGAGAGACGAATTGGCAAGGCTTTACCTCACGGAGTAAGAATGAACTAAGCCTGTGCTGTTATTTTTGGAAAAGGCATGGCTAACATCAATATACCTGTGGCTCTTACTCACTTCTTTCATTTTTAACCTGAATTCCCTTTAAATTACACCACTTCACCAGCTAAACACATCACTCAAGAGCACTTTGTGACCTCACTGTTATTTGTTCACTTAATTAAAACAGATTCAAGGCAAATTTGCGGTAAGGCATCCATACATCTCCATAGGTTTTGAAAATGTATTTCTTGGCACCTACTGTAGTCTTAACGCCTCAAACATGATCTACAGAATTATGTGCTAAAAGAGGAGAACCAAAAGGCGAATTGTTAAAATTGTCGAACGGCTTTCTGATTACCCAGGAGCACTGTGGCAGTGCCCTTCCCCGTGTAAGAAGAGCCTGTGATTGGTGGCTGTGTTATTTCTGTTTAGTCAGAGTCGTGCTGCTCTGGGTGATGTGGGTGTGCTGATTGGACTGATGAGCATAATAATTGAACCATCACGGTGCTCCACTGTGCCAGGTGATTACCTCTGAATGGCTGACGGTGGAAAAGCTCAGTCAGATTGCAAAAACCCCCCCACAAAAGCACTGATTCTGAATCAGCTACGCATGTTAAGCCGATGGAGAGCAAATCAAAATACAAAATGGGAATCTGATCTCAGGTCAGTATCGCTTAGGCTTAGCTTAATGTGAAAGAAACATATATGAAGAAAGCCACTGACTGCAATATGGATGAAAAGAAGGATCAATAACATAAATGTGAATTGAAATAGAAAGTGGTAGTAAAAGAGAGGTCAGTGCACTTCAGTGAGCATGTAAATAATAAAGCGGGTGCTGCAATGCTGCACTTTCATTATTATTTTTTTTTTTTATGACAAAGAAAATTCTGTGCAAAATGTGTTACAAAGTTTATTTTGAAAGAATTTGAGACATTAATCATAGACTGTATGCACTTCAGGCAGCTCCTTACTGTTCATGCACTGTAAAAAGTAATTTTTCAAAACTGTAAATAAAGATTACTGAAGTATCTTTTATAAGAAAATACTATTTCAGACTTTCTACTTAAAAATGTTGTGTTTAATTCAATTTGTTAATTGTTTCCCTTCTTAATTATTTGTGAAAGCAATTTCTGAGAAAACAAATAGTTTTTGAAAAATTGACATTTTTTGCCCAATGTACACGATTTTAAAACTGCCGAGACTCCCTTCTTGGCTCCCTCAACTGTTATTAATGCATGTTACTTCATGCTGTGCCAACTGTAAAGTCACGCCAAATGACATACAAGTGTATACTGAAGGTTACTGCTACCGTCTGAGGAGGGCCCACACTAGATGGCGCTGTGACTGTCTGTCATTACCTGTAAGTTTGCTGAGGAAGCGGTGCAATTCTATAGTGTAGTTGTTCTTGGCGGTCTCTGGCCAGGCAGTGCTGAGGGTGACCTGAGGGGTGTGAACGCCATTCATCAGCCTGAGGAGACCTTCTATGGCCCCTCCCCTTACAGAACCAAACTGCACCGAGCTTCTAAAACTCTCCTCTGTGATTATACTGTCCTCTGCCCGAATGAAGTAGGACATGTGCTCAACCACCTGGGGGGGGGGGAGTGATGGAAGATGGATAAGTGGGAAAGAGAAGATGTTGATAATTCATATTTTTGAGTGCTAATTGATCACCAGAGGTCATCACACACAGTTTAACAATGAGATCTTTGGTATGCTGGCAAGTCACCAGATGCATTAGAAATGAACACAACGCATGAAGAATAAATTTATTGAGAAACCCCTGCATGTTCCTTCATTAAACAGAAGCTCAAAATATCATTATAAAAACAAGCACGCTCAACCCCTGAATAATCTTCACAGTCTTTATGAGATTGTGACACAAAAGGCTCTGATTGGGACGCTAAATGTCATTTCTCAAAATAGAGCTGCAGCATACCTGAGCTGGTATGGCATAGTCCACGCGTAGGCCGGTGAAAGGGTCATGGTAGACAATGAGAAGCCTGACAGAAGAGTCTGAGATGAATTTATCCAAGGCTCGCTCACTTTCCTCTGTCCAGGACTCTTTTGATACACCACTCAATACTAAACGCCGTTTAAATGCTTCTCTCTGGTGGAAATAAAGATCAGTTAATTATAACCATTCTAAGTAATTTAAATAATCTTTTTAAAATATTTTGTTCAAACAATCATTCAAAAGATTGGGGTCAGTAAAATTTTTAAAATGTTTTTTTGTTTTTTAAAAAAAGACTCGTACACTCACCAAGAATCCATTTATTTGAGAAAAAAGTAAAAACAGTAATATTGTGAAATGGTTTGTAACATTATGTATTTTTACATCATTATTTTTTATATGGCGTGACACTACTAACAACGTAGCAACTACTTTTTTTGTCACTGGTACACTGTTGTCATGTGGCAGGGCATATGCGATGAGAGTATGAGCTGATTTGAATTAACAGACTGGCCAAACTGGATGAAACATGATATGGCGTAACATCAAATTATATGGTGAGACAGCATTTTGCATGTCAAACTGGATGAAAAACTCCCATCAAAAACTCCATCATCCTCTCAGAAGTTGCGTGGCATAACACATCACATTAATAATTAGTCTTATCTCTATGCAAAAAGCACCACATAACTACCATAAACATATTGATATTTATCTAAAGTGCTAATGTCAGTGAATGTGCATTACTATAACAAATGTCATTACAACCAGCTCACCAGCTGCTTTTTCTACAGGGTCTCCCAGCAGGGGCGGACACACTGAGCCACTGCATGTAAATGCCATTGCCTTTTTCCAGCCAGAGGGCTGTAATTAATTCTATTAACCTCATTGATGAAAGGACAGAGATGCTGTAAGTTCGCTGGCTGGTTCTGCCCACTCGCCCCTCACTTTCTCAGTCACTTCTTCCTCCCGTGCTATTTGCATCAGCCATCATTTGTGACCAGGGGTTATCTATCTTGTTTAAGCCAAAGACCTCGTCATGCGTATGCATGAGCCTGTAACGGAAATTACAGTTCAACAATATGCTTCTCTTCTTCCTCTATTCTGAAGACCATTGGGTGGAATTTAACGATGTTTCTCGCACTAACTTGCTGCCGTCCTCCGGATTTGTGTGATCGATGATGAGGTCTAAGACGTGAACGGGGCCCAAACAAGACCTTTAAGTCCACGGAGCATGTGGAGAGCGGATGAAATATTCACTCACATCATTAGAAGAACTCAATAACGCCGATATGAAAGCACTGATTAGTAAGCCAGGACCGCAGGCGCGAGACTCAAGCGAGGGAAAAATTATAAATTGCAGATTATAATCAGATAAGAATCCCAATCATTGTGAGGTGATTTATCAGTGTCTGTGCCTAAAGGCTGGTAATTTAGCATGTATGAGTGAATTACCAGCCGTTTCGTGTAGGAATCTTCTTCCTCTGCTGAAACATCCACCTCTGAGACAGGCTTCTCTTTCTCAACTGAGAAAAAAAACCATACACACAAACACATTATGCAAAGAATAATTCAAACAACCAGCTCAGTTCATATTAGAAAATATTTTGCACAGTTCAGTTCAGGTCTAGCTGACCTTTAGTGGAAAGAGCAGAAAAATAATATTATGGTTCTTCTACAATAACTTTGTTTTACATGGTGCCCGAAAACACAACCGATCAAGAAATGATGAATAAGTAAAAACATATCAAGCGAAAAGTGCCAGAATGCCAAAATGTGAATACAAAAAAAGAAGTGTGAAAGTAACCACAAATATACAATGGTCACAGATGCACAGGTCCTACAATTAGATTATGGTAGAACTAATCCATTTGCAGCTCCTTCCCTACTGAAAGCCCCTTTGCACTTCTTGTTGGCTTGGCAAAAAATAAAAGTAGCAAGTAGAAAAAAGGAAAATAAGTGTGAGTGCATTAGATGTTAGTGTTGAGTGGCAGTAAAGGAGCTTTCTGTCACAGTTTTCAATATTTAATAACTCTGAATCACTATATCGTTATGCTGGCACCATTTTAAATACACAATGACGTCAAACTTTCATTTTTTAGCATAATGTAAATAACTGCCAGATCAGAGAGCTGCTTGTACAGTATTTACAAGTGGGAGGCAAACACTAACAACACGAAGCAGCTTGCTTCTATTTCATACCTGCAACCTCTAGCACTTCTAGAGGGACATCACTGGGGACCGGAGTGGAGGATATGCGTTTGCTCTTGGAGTGACCTTTCCCTGAATCGGACTGCATGGACATGCTGGAAGATGAACGGGCAGGCTGGGGGGTCCCTGGGTCAGCCATCCTGAGAGGCTGATACCTCTGTGGGCACGCTTACCTTTCAGTAAGAGTAAGGCAAAAATATAGTCAGTGATACAATAACCACATAAAGCACTCTATTTTCAGAGGTGTTCACTAAAATAGGTATCATTGTGATAATTATTTATATATGTGGTTCTGAATTTGAACAAACTCCTAACTTTGGCACATAACTCATCGCATCCCATTCGTGCTATGAACATGAACTATACCTTAAATAATACGGCTTGCAAAACAACTTGCAACCTAATGAACAAAATAAGCTCTTTTAAACTTTCAGTTCATCAAAAAAATTGGGAGGGTTTTCTTTTGTTGCATTAAACAGTTTGCATAGAAATATGACAATTTTCTACACTGATAATAATGAGAAATGTTTCATGAGCACCAAATCTGCATATTAGAATGTTTTTGAAGGATCGTGTGACACCAAAGAGTGGAATAATGACTGGTGACAATTCCGATTTGTGATCACAGGAATAAATTACATTTAAAATATATTAAAATAGAAATGAGGTATTTTGAATTGTAATAATATATTACTGGTTTTACAGTATTTTTAACAAATGAATACGACGTCCTTTTTTAGCATAAAATGTGTCCTTTAAAAACATTACAATATCTTACCAGCCCCAAAGTACACACAAATAAATGTGCACATATAGATTTGACAGTTGGAAAGGTTCAGCTGCAATATGTGCTCAACATCCTAATGATGCCTCATCAGTTGTCTAAGAGCTCTGTGATTTCCCCAGATGCAATGCTTGGTCAAAGTAAATAAAGCAATGAAAAACAGAGGCTGAAGCAAGCAGGCATTTTGAACATCAGAGACGGAAAAGAACCTTTTAGCATAGGCGTGCTACCAGTCTCCAAGCACCACAATATTGCGTTCTCTCATAGTCTCTTCCTAGACAGGCGATATGGATAAATCTGCCTCGCTGGATCTGCCTCAGTCAGGAAGCGAGAGCAAAAATATCTAGCTCATAAACTATTTATCTTTTCCAAGCTGATGTCTCTCCCTCCATTTCCACATTTAGTTGTCAACACCAGCAGACCCTCCTTCTTTATTGAAGCTTTGATTCAGTTCCCAACTTGTCAGTTTTGTTGAGTGCTGTATGTAATAAAGCAGACAGTTTGGAGGCAATACAAAAGGATGAAAACGTAAGACAGGGAGTCTGTGAGTAATGGAAAACATTTAAAACGGCAGATCCCGTCAGATCAGATGAAATTTGGAAGGCAGCAGGTGAGTTTGATCAGTTAAAATAAGTCTGTGAGCCACACTGCATCAGATGAAATGACAAAGCCAAGACTGTGGGAGGCAACAGGCTGATTATAAAGGACTTCAGGAATTTAGGCTCTTTACTGAATACAATTATAAGCTCCTAAAGATCTAAATCTGATCCTGTGAGATTATCATCTTACTTCATTCTTCATTTACGGATTGATGTCGACTGATAGGGTTATTTTATATCAATTAAGCTGTTAGAAAAGTTAAATTGCACTAGTTCTCTTGAAACACTTTTGAAATAAGACATCAAATAGCCAAATAAGTACGTTAATTTAAGTTAAATAAGTCACGTAACTGCTAAACTCTCAAGTAACGTTAACAACCGTTTGTTTTGAAAACAACCGGCGTCTAATTTTGACAGTCTGAGCTGAGTTTCAAATAAACAAGCAAAATATCACTCTCACCTCTGAAATTCTTCCTCTGACAGCGTCTTCCACCGTGTGAAGTTAAATATAGCAGTATATAAATAACCAAAAGTGCTTAAATTCAAAGTTTTCAAACGGTTTCAAGCAGCAAGCACCAGACGCTGCTGCTCGTGGTAACACTGTGGACGCGTCTCCATGGAAACGGCGCGTGAGGCTGGCTTTCCAGCAGTACGTGTATTATTACGTATGTATGTCATTGACGCTGTAAATGAAAACACAAAACATCGATTGTTGAAAATTTTTATAACTATTGTAATGCAATTGTGTGTGTGTGGTGGGGGGTAAGAAAAACATTTGTTCTCGGTGGGTCAGAAAATAGCACAAAAGGGAAGATGTGCGGTTTTCTTTTGACTGATTTCAACAGATGCGTGTTCAAATAATAACCTACTGGAATGGCAGTATGTTTATATATTATGTTAGCTTATAATACTCCAATGTCACACATGGCCTTGTCTCCAGAGAGACATAATTATTATTCTTTCTCGAACACTGATGACAAACTATTGCCTTGCTGAATTCAAAGTAGCTCAAGGATGCATTAAAGTACTGAAATATAGAACATGGGTGAAAAAGACATGCTGATTGTAGCTACTGTTTAGTTAGTAAAAGATAAAAGGGCCATTTTAAGCTGAAGGTCTATTTAATAAAACTCAGCAGTACGCTTTGAACTCCTTTCCACAAGTAACTGGAAAACATCCGGAGGCATCATCAGTGGCTCAGTGCACTGATACAGACATGTATATTATATGAATAGACCCCAAAACAGCTTTTGTGGATTTATCAAAGTTCAAGCACTGCCCCACACATCTTTTAAAACCCAAACTATTTGTTTGTCATTTTTATCTCTTATCTTACCACTCTTAAAATGGCTCTGAGTGCAAATGGACAAGCTGTAGGATTTGTACAAGTCATCTGACCCTGGGGAGCCGATCTGTGAGCCTCCATTCACTCTTTCTATGTAACTACAGCAACTCAGATGGTGCACAAATCCCCAGATGCCATTTTCATTCCCTTTTTTCTGCATCAAAATGGTGAGGAGCAGGACTTTGACAAAAGGTAGCAATGGGAGTTGAAGTTCATGGCTCGGGTCTATAATCTTTTATTTAAAAATGAGATTAAAGATTAAACCCTCTAAACCCATTGGATGAAGAAGGTGCACTTTCAGTGTCTGATAATGTCACTCGCACTCATTCAACCTCCACTCATAATGCATTCCACTTTTTGATTATAGACACAGAAACACACATAGGCGTACACTCCCTACATTTCTCTCTCTCACCCAAGCACACTCCACTGAGATATATGGCTTGACAGACCCCTCTGAGAATCTGAGTGCAAGTCAAACTATATTTCCCCACTGGGACCTAAAACGCTCCCCGTAATGCTATGGCAAACAGCTTTGCATTGCTCACTGGATTGTCTTCTGCAGTTTATTAAATTATGAGCTAATGCACCTTTTGCACAAAAATATCATTCTCTTGTCTTGAGCAGTGAAAAAGACAAATAGGAAAAAATAGGAAATAGGCAAAAGAGGTATGATAATTTTTTGAATATGAATTTAAATGCAACAGGTTTTAGTGGTTGCTATTATGGACAACCAAGAGTAATAGAAAGAGAGAGAGAGAGCTGCAGGGATGACATATTTTTCTCAGCCAAACCCCAGAAATGAGTAAGCATTTTTGCACTTCTTCATTGTCCCAAAGTCAAAGGGTTTTTTTTAATGGGTTTTTGTTTAAATGCTTGAAATATGGTCTGTGGTTAACATAAGCTTAAGATATTTTCATGTTTAATTTCATGACAAAATACATCAGTTATACCCCTTACGATTTTTTAAAGCTTTTGATTGTCTTGAAAAAGGTGGACGCTAACAAGTTGCTAAATGGGACTACAAAGGTTTTGGGGGACATTAATTGTCATCACACAGAACAAATAAACTCATACTCACTAGTTTGCTTCCACAGCCTCATTGTGTTTATAATCGTGTTCTTGCAAACTATTTGAACTCAAACTTTCAGGGAATTTTTTTAATTGAAAGAGTTGTCGGGAAGCTTAATGGCCATGCAGCCTTGGTGTAGTTCGTTTATAGCCTACATTTAGCTATTATCTATAGCTATAGCGAATGGATTTAGGCTTCAAAATTCATAAAAGTCATGTTCGTTGGTTAAGATTACCATGATAAACAAAATGGTGCTGTCACATTTACTGTTGCTCAGCAAAATTTTGTGAAATTCCAATCGCAATTGGAGTCATTCCAATAGGAATCCACTTAATCAGGAGTTTTGAGTAAAGTCCAAAAAATGAGTTGCTTGAATTCACCACACTGACCAATAGAAAGCTGCTTGGTCTGAAAGTGAGTTCTGCAATTTAAACATTGCTATGCTATTGACATAAAACAATGGATCTCTTTTTGCCATCAAATGCTAATGCATCCACATCCTAAAAAGTCATTTGTTGGTCACGTAGCATATTTTCTGGAATAATCCAAAAACAAATGGATGGTGATGCTAACGTCAGGCTTAGCCTACAAAATACATCACTGTAGCACTCCATACATACGGGTGAGTAGGTCTCAGCAGGAGACACGCCATACAATGGATTTAAATTAATTTGATTGGAATAGAATGTGAGCACGAATAAGCAGTGAAGCTAATGAGAGCTTGAGCACAAAATAATGTGTAAAATAATGTGCTCTCGTTGCACAGCCTCAGGCCTCAGAGTCTCTGAGACAGCAGCACAGCGTGCTTTATGTTCACAACGCACATGATATATGAAGACCATACATCGAAACGGACGGACGCGCTCACACACGCGTGCGGAAACAAGCTCACATGCAGGGTTCTGTTTCACACGCGCTTATAAAAGTCAAGAGGGTTATGAAAGCCTTATGTCATCGCCAGAACACAACATCTGGGTCCCTCTAAAAGTTTTAGAAGTTGCAAATGAATAATGACATTCTTCTGGTGGTTTTCGGGGAGGATAATTACGTAACCCATTTTTTAACATCGTCACATATTGTGCTCGGCGTTCACAGGGCATGCCGAGGCCTTGTAGAAGAGGTAGCAGCCGGCAGCGACGCGCACGTTTTGACATTATGCATTCATCACGAACAGGGCCAAACATCTGATGTTCCTTATGTGGACAAATGTACAATGCATTTACACTTTTTTCCATCTAAAAGAATCCATCTATGCCCTTTCATAACCCCATTTTACCCGCAAACACAGTCGGTCTGTAAAAATAATAGCCCTCTAAAAATATATGTTTCCAGTGCGGGGAACCGAAGCATTCTGAGGTAATCAAATAAAACTGCCCTCAAAGCTTTTAATAAAACATGGCTGTGTAGGGACACTCTTTTTTTAAGATTAATGGCAACAAGGGGATTCTCTTTTTTTCCACTCGTTCCTTTTATTTCTCAATAATTCATTTGCGAAGGGACGAAACTAACAGTTTATGTTTATGTGCGGTATTGGCTGAAAGAACTGTCGCTGAGAGGATGAGAAATCAGTCGGGCCACTGCACATTTTCCAGCGGCCCTTAATTAGCGTCTGCACTTAAAAGGCCTGACGGTTCCAATATCACAGCTACTTTTAATATCTCTGGCCCAGTCGCTCATGTAATTATCGGACAGGGGTTGAATAAGGATACAGTGCTTTGGCCATTTTTATAACACAGTTATTCTGTTTCGTTTTATGTTTCTTTGAGAGGTTTCCACTCTGGAGAATTTAAATGAATAAAGCGCTCCGTAAAATGGAAGCTGATTAATACGCTCATTGAAACATTAAAAGCCTTATAGCCTTGTAAACCCGCCTTGCAAACAGCTTTATTGGCTTAAGATATTACATTTTTACTTGTTTTGCTTATTTATTTATTTAATTTTTGGGTGCACTAAGTATATTGAACGCAGCACTATAACCCAAAGCCATATTACAAGCACTTCTACAAAACACCACTTTACAGTACAGTCATTTTTCCCCAGTCATGCATAGCTGAGCTTTCCCTTCCACCACAGCGGTAGCAATAAAAAGTCAACAAATGCTAAGTCCTGGGGTGCAAAATAAACATGTAAATTCTTCATTTATGGCATGATTTGTATACCGTTTAACTAGTATGAAGTGGTACGGCCGTGGCCTTCATTGATTGGGGCAGGCATTAAAAGATTAAAAGGTTTATCATCTGTCTGCGTTGTTGATGGCAGCCAACTCGAGTCATTAGTGCCATTAGCATTAAGCCTACCCCATCAATAACAGTCTGGGTGAGTGATCCGGCCCCCCGAGAGAGTGATTCTGGGGCAGGGACAGCGCAGCCAGCTTAGCCCTTGCTCTTCTGGAGTCCCTGATCTGCTTGGGTAAGTCTGTCCAGGAAGATGAGTCAGCTATAGTGGGAGAAATTAAGAGAGAGAGATGAGGTGAGACAGGAGAGAGCGAAAGAGAACGGGGACCTTCCTGTGTCAGAGCTGAGGTTAGGTGACATCTTTCAGAGGAATGAGTGAAGACATTTACTGCGAACTTCAAAAACGTGTCAGTATTAGACATTGAAGTTTATACCAGTGGCCACCCAAACATGCCATCCATGATGTGATTTCTTCATCGAAACAGATTTGGAGAAATTTAGCATTACATTACTTGTTCACTCATGGATCCTCTGCAGTGAATGGGTGCCATCAGAATGAGAGTCCAAACAGCTGATAAAAACATCAGAAACCAGCTACAGTCCATCAATGAATGTCTTCTGAAGCAATAAGCTGCGGGTTTTAACAAATTATTGTGATGTTTTTATCAGCTGTTTGATCTCTCATTCTGACGGCACCCATTCACTGCAGTGGATCCACTGAAAAACAAGTGATGTAAAGCAAAATTTCTCCAAATATGTTCCAATAACGCATCAAACACCTTTACATCTTTTATGGCCTGAGGATGAGTAGATTTTTGGGTGAACCATTCTTATAAGTATAAAATAATACTTTTGAGTCAGTTCTCTCTTTTCACTGAACTGGCCAAACAGGTTTGCAAAATGGTCTGAATTGATTTGCATTAATTTGGACTGACATGAATTCTCTTAGAATTATCTGAAGCGATTTCTCAGTCAGTTACTTGAGAACAAACAGTGCTGGATGAACTGGATATTCACCTACGATTGAAACAAAAAGCTACTTTTGGATAGGTGACTTTGAGAAAATGCGAGTAAGCGGTCATTTGCTTCAAAAGTGTTTTTGTGTACAATTGCAGAGTTGTTTTCCTATATGAACATCTCCTAGATGAATGACTGTTTCATTGGTTTTTGCCATTTTCATGTTGGTTTTAAAAGGTTTAAAATGCATCTAGAGACGCTTTCATTTTGCTGAGGTGTACTGTTGCTCTCATTGATCATTTGGTCTGAATAGTATGCATAATAGTTATATATTATAGAAAATGAAAACAACTCTCCAAGTTGGATTTTTAAAATTAGCATATGCTTTTTAGTATTTTGCAAAAACCCCTTCCGTGCGTGTGCCCTCAGATGAAATCCTGTAGGCGCCCCTGGTGTTTACATGTTGACAGCGGTTGGAGTCACTTTGCGTTGCAGTGTAAGAGTGTGTTGTGTCTGTAGCAGTGTCTCAGCATCAGCCTGTATTCACTCGGCTGTCACCATGGTGGTTTTCCTTACAGTAACAGTGGGGAATGAGTTGTGTCAGTGTGTCGATATGACTGTAGTTGACACCCACCACACTGGCTCCAGAGCTTCCCACTGACGATCTCATCGCAGTGCACGTCTATCACGGTGAGTGTTGCTGTCAGTCAGTGTCTCCGCTGTGAAGAGCTTGCAGACATAGAAACACATGTACTAGTGTATTCACTGGTGTCCTAACTGACCACAAGCACTTCACACTGGGTCTTTTAAAAGTAACTACATCATTAGGCACACTTAGAATCTGCACACTGATTGGAACGGGATTTTGGACCAGTACGATTTCACTGGGTAGGGCTACAAAGCAGAAATAAACATAAAATAAAATAAAATAAAGTGACTGGGGTTTTAAATCTGTATTTAACCTCAGAATGATCTCAAAGTAAGTCTTACTTTGTGGTAGCGGCGCTTTAAAAATAAATTATTATAATCTTAATTCAAGTTTTAAAGGATTTTGAAAATGACACTAATCAGTGTTGAGTACTGTAGGGTTAACCCTGCCTGGTTTACATGTTTGAAAATGATTTAACAGTTGAAAACATTAGAAATTTATAAAAGTAATCAAAAAGTATAGGCTAATCAAACGTAATCAGTTATATTACTTTAGTAAATTGAAATAGTTACACTACTTATTACATTCTAGACAGGGTAACTTGTAATCTTTAAACTATTACTTTTCCAAAGTAACCTTCCCAACAATGATAGGCAATTTATAGGCAATTTTTTTTTTTTTTAGTAACAAGTCGGCTTGAATACATATAGAAAAATTCCATGCTAAAAATTCCCCTTTCTAATCTTTCAGTTTTCTTTAATCTTTCACCATTTGTTTTTATTTACCAACCTATAAAGTAAGGATACACAATACTTTGATACTGATAAGCCAATTTTGTAATTGAAAAAAAAAAATAATTATTATGTCCAATAACTGATGAATGGCATTGATAAAAATTGTATTTAAAATTGACAAACAAAAAACTAAAACAAATACAAAATAAAACTAAATCATTTTGGGAAGTGACTAATAATTGAAAGATTATATACTGTATGTGTGTGTGTATAATATATATATATATATATATATAATTTTTTTTCATTTAACAGTAATATAAAATTATTAGTGTAAAAATAAACAATAAGTAAATGATAGAATATATAGATATAGAAATCAGCATGAAAAATGAAAATACCAAAACCGATAAATTAAAAATTTTTAATATGTGTGTGACCTTTATTCAACAGAGCTGTGACTATTTTACTTATAAAGGCAGCTTAAAGCTTTAGTAAATTAACCCAAACATTTAATAAACAAAACGTTGCAGAACACATTCAAATTCTGTAGAAATCGGCAATGCTTTCTGCAGAATTCTGTGGGTGCAATCAGATTCAGTGCAGGTCTACAAATCAGTTTAATTACATCCTATCTTAAGCTCTTTCATATCTGTAATACAAGTAAAACGTAACATGTGTCTGCACAAAACATAAGGCCAGTAGGTGAAAGACAGTGGATTTGCAGTGGATAAGAAGGTCAGTTTATTGTCAATACCCGTAGGTCAGCCATTTTGGCTCTTCAGCCGACTGTCAGTGCCAGAGTGTGAAGTATTTTGGTTCTACAGCTCGTCGTGAATTGCAGGGCCATCAGTCTGGTCCAGTGCACCAATCATGAGCAATGCCCCAGTGCTGTTGTCCCTGACTAGTATAATGAAGGAATGATCCGCATAGAAGATTTTTGGCTTCTCCACATCCTCATCCTCATGCATACCATCCTTGCTGCCAGACTCAGGGGCCAGCTCGAGGGACGTCCAATGCAGCACGGCTCGCAAGTGGAGCTTCCCCCGTCCCAGGCTTGACGCAGTGGAGAAATCAGCTGATGTCTCGTTCCATGCATCTACCAGGCCTAAAGTGGCTAGCTGCTTCTGAGTGAGAGTAAAGAGGGGAAAAAACAGAAGTAGGGAAAAAGAGTGCAAGAAAACAGAGAGAATTTAATGTATTTTCATACAAAATGATTTCAGATTCAGAAGGCAGGTGAACACTAGACCAAAAAATCCTTCCCTACTCCAAATGACTAAGATGGTGCGAATCAATTATGCAGACTACATAAAAGAAAAGCTCAAATATGAACCAATAGAGACCTTGAAAAATTAAACATTCATGCCCTTTTATCACTCCCAATGCTGAAAATGGAAAAACAGACACACACAGACCAGTCCTCTTCAGACAGGTAAAATGGACAAATGAAAGCAAAACATAAAGAGTGTCACTGTAAATCAATAATGTTTCAAAAATTCGGTTGTTTCCCCTCTTCATTGTCTCCCCTTTATTTTAAAGGCATGACAGATGCCCTTGTTGGCGGTGCGGGCGGTACAAAGCATGCGACAGGAGCTGAAGACGGTGGCCGAGGGAGAGCTGCTTATGAATAATTTAAAAAAGATCTCTCTGACCTCGGCCCGCTTTTGTTTTCCTTTCAGATATGAATTTGGCAGAAAGATGCTCGATGACAGGTAGTTTATATTCCCCCTGGATGAGATCCTGGATAAACGACAGTTACCCGCATAGAGAGAGAGAGAGAGAGAGAGAGACTGCGAGGGAGATGGCGAAATGAGGAAGAGGAGATAATAAGTGAACTGCTGTGGGAAGATTGAGAGACACCCAACGTGTTTGTGAAAGCCGAGACCGAATGGCAAGTGCTTTAACTGAATGATTAAGCACTCTCGCCTAAATGACTATTGTAATTAAAACAGAGCGCATGCACACTCTATCTTGTCGCAAAAATGATGCAAGCTCACTGGGAATGGCTGAGTTGGCGTGCTAGCTAGATTTGTGCAAAACTCAGAATTAAGGACTTGGCTCCAAATCAATGAATAAGTTGAAAATCTAATTGAATTGTCCTCACCTGACAGGAAGTTAAATTGGATTTTGCATTAGAACGACAGAACAGCAATTCAACAAACGTATGCATTCTGGGAAAAGAAAAGTTTTATAAACCTGTTTATTTTTACACTTGAAGCAAAGCTTGGTCAAATTTGCTGTTCTATTTAATAATGTAAAAATTACAGTATGCATTCATTGGAATTCATTTATTTTTATTTATTTAAATTCAAACTTTCTTGTTGTTTTTTCATTTTTCTTGATATGACAGTGGCGATCTGACATGAAGCGAGTGGGAGAGAGAGACAGAAACAGGACTGGGAAAGGCCCATGAGGCGGGATTCAAACTTTGGACACCTGAAGCACAACTGCGCCATACAGTATATCGGAGCACTGCCTACGAGGCTATCAAACTTGAACTGCGATCAAACACTGTATATACCAAGACGGTAAGTGCAACTTTATTCACTTTCAGCTGAATAAAGGGGCGTTCAGACAAAATGCGTTTTTGTATTCCACTGGTTCTGCTGGTTTCCCATAGTTTTCTCTGTAAACGGACGTCTTTGACTTTTGTACTCACATGACTTGGCATTGTGCTCAAGTTAAAATAAGTCTGACTTTTTAAAAACATCTTGAGACCTTTTTTCCACTGGACCAACATGAAATATATGCTTTTTTTATGCTATTTGAGAACAAGTAACTATATTTATGGGATAGTTCATGTCAAGGTTTTGTTTCTAATTTTAGAAAAATGTTATTTAAATGTGAGTTTGGCCATCAGTTTTTGAGATTTCACTATTTTGCCATTCAAGTAGATAGGAGTTGGTCTTGCATGCCTAAAATAGCAGCCCCGAGGCATTGCAAATACGGCCACTGAGTGAACTGGCTTTTCTTCGAAAGGGACTTTGAAGTAATTCTGCATCCTGTTTGCTACCTCAATTCAAATTCAGCAATTAAAAGCCATTCTCAATTCAATTTCGAATGGGTGCACAACCCAGGCGCTGGCATAGTGATTTGAATCAGAGGTTGTTAAAAGGGAAAAAAGGTGGAAAACAAGAGAAAGATGGACGGAGAGGTTGATAATGAGGCAGAGAGGTGGGGGAGGCTGTCACCTGCACTAACACTGTTCAACCCTCTGCGGTTCTCTCTCTCTCTCAACAGTCTCGGCACACACCTGCACTAATGCACTTCTATTGTCCTCATCCATTATTCTCCTTCTCCTACCTCTTTCCTCCATCACTTCATCACTGCCTCATCCTGTCGGCCGCTCAGCCACCTCTGTGGCATCCTCATCCCTCATCTGACCATCCGCCGCTTGTTTAATTCCTCTCTCGCCTGCTCTCATGTGCTCCCTGTCTTTTTCCCGCTCTGATCCGAATGTCCAGGCTTGTATCTAAGCATGTATTTATGTTCCGGAGACTGACGGTCTTTCCTCTCTGTCTCCTGAGGCTTTCTCACCCTCTCTGGCTGCTGTATGTCCTTGCTATTCAGGCTGACACCGCATTGGGCAAATTTATTTCCCCTTAATTAATTCTCTGTGTTGTCTCCGAGGGTTTTTCCTCGCACCTCTCCAGCTTTCCCATTGTAACTTTGATGTTTTCCGGCACTATAGATGCAGATCCGCTCCTTGGCCACGTAGCCTTGACCCGAAGCAGCTTGTTGCCACAACCATGACATGGCGCCGTGTGTTACTACGACAATGCTGTCTCCAGCAATTAGAGTCACATGCAACATTAGCAGACATCTCCCAGCCTGCATTGTGACAGGCTCTATAAATAGCACGCCTCTTTCTTTGTCTCGCTCCATCTCGCTCTTTCTCCTTGGGATGGCGGCACCTCTCGGGATCTGCGGATTTGCTGAGGTCACTTCATTTTTAAAAACAATCAGCGTTTAAATATTCAACGTGGGCTGTCGTCGTGCAAGCGTTCACCCTAGAAGCTCCTCGGGGCCTGACGGTCAAAAAAATGCTCATTTCGCATATTCACTTAATCCAGATCTCCAAGATGCCACACAGCTATTAGCTTGGAGTCATTTGAAGCTAGTGAAGCTTGGCCTCGCTTCTACAAAATCCAATGGAGCTCACAGGATGCCCTGAAGGAGGAACAGGTAAAACCTCCCTAGGTGCAGTGAGCCCCAAATGAATTAATGACACGTTTGCGAAGAGAAGACATGCCCAGTAGGCAGCGGGATTGAGTGATGGGTCTGCAGATGAGTACGGTAGTTTCTGCACTGGAAACAGATGAAAGGAGGCTAATAAATATCATGTAGTAATATGGCACACAGACTCCCAACTAATGCAGTAAATGTGATGGGCAGATGGAGGAAAACGAGAGAGGGAGAGAGATGGAGCGAGGAGGAGGGCTGTGTAAACATGGTTCAGCTCTAATGCTGCTCATTGGGTGGAAATGGAGCGTCTCTATTTTCCTCTCTTCTCACTCTCTCTTCCTGTCTGTTTCTTTCTCAAGCCAAAGTTCTCCAAATGCAGCTCTCCATTTTTCAGCAAACTCTGCATTATACTGTAGCATAATTCAAGCGCATACATCAATAAACACAACTACAAAAACATACAGCTCATGAATAACGCACAAGAAGAAACAGCCCTGGAGTCGACTGAATGTTGTATTTTCTATATAACATGATGGTGCATGCGATGTAAGGGGTGGAGATGGCCCAGCAGCGGCACATGGCTCCAGCAACTGTTTTATTCAGCCTCGCAGCATCACGGCAGTCAGTTTGCCTTTCAGAAAACGTCTCGGAAATTATTCAGTGGAAGAGTTCTTTATCACCGTCAATGTCTCATTTACATTTTCTGTCTCTCTCTTTTTCACTTTCGTCCCCTTCTTCTTCACACATAATATTGTTATTATTATTTTTTTGTTGTTTATCCTTTGCATCACACTCTGTCACAAAGAACTTCACACTGTTTATCAGCATCCTGGAATCACAATCACAACAACTGCACACAAGAGAAACTGGTTCAAAACAGAGCTGTGTTAACACATGAAATGGATATATTAAATTTGAAGAATTAGTGTGTCAGCAACATTGACATTTCATTACAAATGCTAATGACATAAACAGTGCTGGGAAAACAAGCACTGATTCCAAATTGGATAAATATATATACTGTATAAAAAATATCTGAAGTGACTGATTTCCAAAATCTGTCATTTTGTTAAGAGAACTTGTGTTATAAATTATGTATAATATACTTAATACACCATCATTTTTTGTACTACATAGTGGAACCACTGATGCTCAACTTAAATGAACAGTGTGATCACTGCAAATGAGCAGGTTGCACAGTGAATCAAAAACACTCCTGAATCAGTCGAAGCAGTTACAGAACCCTCCCCCAGGGGGAGCCTCCAACTTAAGTTAAGAGATGCATAATGTTAGGGTCACACAGGGTAGCCAGGAGTCTGCTAACAGAAACAACTGCTATAAGAGAAAACACACTCAATTTTTAAAGGCATAGATCATTTTACAGCACTACAATATTCATTTCTTTGGTATCTGTAAACAGATACTTCATCGGGGTTACTCCATCCTAAAAATAGAAAATGTTGTCATTAATTATTCACTCATGTTGTTCCAAACTCACAGATCTCTTCATTCATCTTTAAAACACAAATAAAGATTTATTAAACCTGAGAGATGTTTACTTTGATGTGCTCTATGTATGTGACTTGATCAATGTTTATGTGTAAATAAAAGCCTAAATTAAATCTGTTCAATCATGTCTTGGAATAAACCACTCCATTTATATAGATATATTTACGAACTTAATGCATCAAGGTTTTGATGAAATAGACTTTCAATGTAGCGTCAGAAATCTCTTTGGTTTCATTAAAAATAATTTTGTATATGTTTCATCAAAGTTTTAATCACTTTGAAACAACACGAGAGTAGCTGATGACAGATGATGAGAGTAACTGATGATTTAAAAAAATAAATAAATATGAATCATGAATGATTATATATATTATGAATGATTCAATGATTTCAGGGGTCATTTTATAAAAATAATTAATGTGTTAACAATTTCTGTCTATTTTTATTAAATATAGTCATCACTATTTCTGATTTTCTCATTTGGTGCCAGACTGATAAGAGCAGTAAAAAAAAAGGACAGTGTCTTATTTCCATTTTTTTCATCAGAAGCACTAAAAGAATCATTAGTGTAATTAACAGAATACAATTTCATGGCTGGCAAGAAATATTTATGACAAATAATCATATAAATTCACTTGCTTTTGGCAAACGCAATGAAGGTTTAAAAAAAAAAAAAAGCCAGTTCTAAACTTCAGTAAATTATATATTATTATACATAATAAACAGGACGTCGATATTTGTATTAGATTACGAATAAGCATTTTATCACGGTGTGGTACTGCGCTCTAAAACACTTGTTTAAACACAACAGGCTTTTCCCAAGTCCTGGCATACACACCATATCCACTTCATGACCTCATCAATGAGTGTGTGTATGTTAGCTTGACTCCCTCTGTCTCTCTGGCACACACAGAGAACTGTGCAATCCAATTACAGCCACACTGGCATCCACAGGCCTTGGCACGCTACGTGTGTGTGTGTGTGTGTGTGCGAGAGAGTGTTTTCTGTGTATCCCTGCGTCAGACTCTTAAGGTCAGTGTGTCTGGCTGTGTGTGTTTGCCAGGCATCAGGCAGACGGTGACCCCTCGACCCCTCGTGCTCGTTATGAAGTCCAGACTCAATCTCTTGTTAGCCGCTATCGCCTGGCACTAACCGTTCCTGAGCTCCGGCCCCGCTGCCTCACCACCAGAGCGGATATTTTTATCCGGCTCGCCCGCTCTCCTGCCCTTTCCCTGTCTCTTTCTCTCTCTCCAGCACTCAACCCCATTCCACCTCCCTCACAACCACTCACCTCTCCAGCTGCACGTCAGTCCAATTTGGGTCATCCTGCCCCGAGCCGGGCCCCCATAGCCACGCAGCACGGCTACATTAGCGCATACGCAAGAGCACGGATTGGAAATCAGGATAATGGCAGCTCCTCCTGAGACCGAAGACGTCCACGTGGGAGCGTGACAGAAGGCCTAGAGCGACTTGAGAGTGACAGAGCGTCTAGTGGCCATGTTGGAGGCTGAGGCTCTGAGGCGAGATGATAGATAAAAGGTGGAAACGCTATTAACGCCTCGAGAAGAAGGCTGTGTTTGCTCACTTCGACCCGATCGGAGAGGGAGAGGGAAGCTGCACTCGCCGCACCTCTTCTGTTACTGCCCATATAAAAGCAGAGGAATCAAGTGTCTCTGACCTACAGTGATATTTCTTCAGATACTACAAGAAAGAGAGTGTGTATGTGTGTGGCAGAAAAAAGAAAAAGCCAGATGAGAGCATGAAAGAGCAGAGAAACAGACAGAGAGCAGAAAGATGTGGAGAGCGAGGGAGCAGCAGGAGGACTTGTCAGAGAAGTAATACAGCTCTATTCATGTCATGCAGCCGTGGCAGGACTTTTCGGCCTCTTTCCGCACGCTGGGGCATCACTTATGTGAACACAGCAAGTCCAAAAAAGGGAGTCATGTCTGGGCTGTCGGTGGGTTTCTTTTAAAGCAAGCTTCTAGGTCTCTCTTGGGCATCCTTACCGCTCATGTTAATGTCAAAATCTTGTTCTTCTGAGCAGAGCTGCATAAGCGGACATGGCATGCGGGGCGCTTATATTTCTCGCCCGACATTACAAGACTTTAACAAAATGCTGCCCCGCACTACAGTGACCATTCACTTCTCTGAGCGCCATGGGAACGGTTGTGCCCTGCTTGACCTGTCTAGTTCAACAACTGTAATTTTATTTGTACCTTTTTTCTACTCTATCTGTGTCTTTTAAGCTCTGCTTCTCTGAATTCTAACCCTTCTCCGTCACTGGACTCCTACTGACATATTTGACTTGACATCTGCTGTCTGCCATGAGGATAAAACCAACCTTGTGGTTTAGATGGTTTGTCATCTGCCTGCAGCATTACCCAGGGACAGTGACCCTGCAGCAAGGGTTTTCAAAATGGGCTCTGGGGACCCATGGGGGCCACAAGGGACAAGGGGTCAGCAAAAAATTTGAGAGAAAAACTAAGATTTTATCAAATAGAATTTTAGGGCTCCAAGAATTAACTCATGTAGTATAGATACTAAGGAAATATGTTTAACCCTAAGGATTTCTTCATATTTACATTAAAGGATATTTACAATCCACTTTCTTTGGAAATAGGCTCATTCTCCAACTCCCCCAGAGTTAATAAGTTGAGTTTTACCGTTTTGGAATCTATTCAGCCGATCTCCGGGTCTGGCGATAGCACTTTTAGCATAGCTTGGCATAGATCATTGAATCCGATTAGACCAGTAGAATCGCGTTCAAAAATTACCAAAGAGTTTCGATATTTTTCCTATTTAAAACTTGACTCTTCTGTTGTTCTATTGTGTACTAAGACCAGCGGAAAATGAAAAGGTGTGATTTTCTAGGCCAATATGATTAGGAACTATACTCCCATTCCGGCATAATAATCAAGGAAGTTAGCTGCCGTAACATGGCCGCAGCAGGCACAGTGATATGCCACGGCAAGCACTACTCACATTTTCTTCAGGAAATGTACATATCCATTTCCAAATGCGCTGCATGATATCACTGCGCCTTCTGCGGCCATGTTACGGCAGCAAACTACCTTGATTATTACGCCGGAATGGGAACATAGTTATTTATTTTTAGAATGTATAAAAATATATATTTAATATGCATTCATTATATATTTATTTATTTTATATATTAAACCTTGCTTTTCTTCCTTAAAATATTGTCACATATCTGTATGTGTATATATATCTATATATTTGTGTTTATTTTTAATTACTGTGTAAATATGATATATAATTATAATATATATTATAATATATGATATTTTCTAATATAAATTAATTATATATACATTTTTTTATATATTTTTTCTCTCTCTCTCTCCCATATGTGACATACTCTTATCTATGGAAGCCCGTTTCCACCACTGAATAAATTTTGTTTTTAAAAAGTGACTTTTTTTCTCAGAATTGTGAGATATAAACTCGCAATTGCGAGTTAAAGTCCAGTTTTGAGGGTGGAGAAAAGACTGATAATATCTCTGAGAAAAAAAGTCAGAATTGCGAGAAAAAAAGTCAGAATTGCGAGTTTACATCTCGCAGTTCTGACTTCATTTCTCAGAATTGCGAGTTTATATCTCAGAATTACGACTTTTTAACTCGCAATTGCGAGTTTATATCACACAATTCTGAGAAAAAGTCAGAATTGTGATATAAAAAGTCGCAATTACCTTTTTAATTTTTTATTCAGTGGCGGAAACAGGCTTCCATACTTATCAGTTTTAATCGGAAGTCACAAAAAGTTGTCTGTGTAAAAATGAGCAAAACCAAAAATTTTTAATTGTCAATTTTATCATGAAAGACATAAAAAAAACAAGCCAAAATTTACCACATGCACCTATACTGTACATAAAATAAAATAGATGCATTCATAAAAAACAGAGTAAGAAAAAAAGTAGTTTTTGACCACAAAAAATGTCCAAAAGGTCACAGGTGATTCCACTAAATAAAGAATAAAATATGAATTTCACAGATATGAGAGGACAGAAAAAGTGAAAGAAAAGAAGAAGAATATTAAAAAGAGGTAAAGATGGAATATGAGAGTTTGACAAAGAATGAGTGCGAGAGAAGAAAAGGGGCGAGACAGAAGATGAGCTACAGGGACTCTGACCAGCTAGAAATGAGAGCGAATGAGAGGGCAGACACAAAGATTGAGGTGGTGGATGAAGTGATGAATAAAGAAAGAGAGACGAAAGATGAGTGGGAGGAACCAGTGGACTCCGGGCAGGAGATAGATGAGCTGAGGTCAGACGCTGAGAGAGGGAGGACGGAGAGGTAGCTAGAGAGAGAAAAGACAAATACGAAGAACAGGCAGGGAGACAGGAAAGAGACGAGGAAGGAGAAAGAAGACCGAGGTGAGCGAGGAGAGAGGAAAGCCAGCAGCATATGTCACAAAATCATTCATCAAGCTCCAAAACACTTCACCTCCTCAATCCACGAGAAGAGCACTACGAAGGCATGCTTGACATATCCACCCACCGCAAGAAACCACAGAATCCAAATGTGCTTACCCACGAGCCAATCATACCAGACACGGTCTCATCCACTGAACTCAACAGCCCAAACAAGACCGCCACAGTGACTGTCACTCTCTGTCGTCCAAATCCAGATCTGTTCAACAGTGCAGACAGAACCATCTGTGCTATTCTAAAACTCTGTCACTCTTCGCTATCTAAGTCCAGGCTGCTTCCTGTGGCCGAGCTGCTGGAGAGACGCTTGCTGAGCTTCTAACCCAGCATGGCATCTCTCAGAGGGCCCAGGCCTTGAAGGAGCACAAATGTTTGGGATGCCAGGAGAGTCATTAGTCTGTATGGGAAACACTTAGAGGGATCACAGGCATGCAATTATAGGATGACTTTCTGTTGAGGTCTGTATTGCACAACACCAACAGAGTACTGCAGCTGTGATGTTAAAATTCGGAAGACTAAAACACCATGGGGTTCCCTCAAGTTTTACTATGGGTTTTTAAAATGGGCCTTTTCAATTTATGAGAAAAACAAGGTCTGTGGTAAACATAAACTGATGAAACTTAGACGTTTTGCTCTGGAACGTAAATTACTCCCACCCATACAAAAAAGAAAAGAAAAAAGAAGCACATTTTGAAGCAGTTACGTTAATTTCTTTGTGTTAATTTTAAAGTTACTACATTTACATGAATGTTTATGGTGTGCGTGTGTGCAGTTTACTAACGTAAAAACTGTTTTCTATATTTTAAAAATTATTTTATTGCTGTGATGGCAAAGCTGAATTTTCAGCATCATTAGTCCAGTCTTCAGTGTCACATGATCCTTCAGAAATTACTCTAATATGCTGGTGTTGAAAACAGTGGTGTTGCTTAATATTTAAACAGTGATACTTTAACAATTACTTGATTTTTGTTTTTTTGAAAGAAATTGTTTTTGTAATCATGTAAAAGTCCTATTAATTCTTTTCCAAAAGAAAATGTACAGACCCTAAACTTTTGAACTGTACTGTAAATCTACAGTATAAGTGTTAGATAATGACAGTACTTATCAGACTCACATGACAGATCCCATTAAATTAGGAACCTGCACTATATACAGTATGTACTATATATAATATCATAGAAACGCCTAGCAGCCACCTAAAGCACCAGCCTCGTTCAGACTGTCAGCCCAAATCCAATTTTTGTGCAAATCCAATTGAAATAGTCTGAACAGCAACGAACTACATGAAATCCAATTTTTGCAAATCTGTTTCGAACTACATTCATTTGTGGTTTGGAATCCTATTCAAATCGCATTCCTGGAAATCCGTTTCAGTCTGACTGGTCAGATCAGATTTAGCTAAGCTTTTTCACATTATCACGCCACATAAAACGTAAACAGTTGTGATACACTGTGTGTACAGTCAGTCGTCTAGATCGGATTCCAATCGGATATGCACAAAATCGGATTTGAACTGACAGTCGGAACGAGGCTTAAGAGAACTCAAGAAAGCAATGCCCTGGCAGTCAAACAAAAACTGAATTTGGCATAGACAAGCAATAAAATCTAGTTTGAATTAAAATAATGCTTTTGCATTACCAAATTTATGGACCAAAATTAACCTGACATACCAAATATTTAGTGAATTTAAAGGACATATTCATCAAAAGATAAAATCCTGTCCTGTTTTTGATTAAAAAACTCTGTAATCTGCATCTTGATTACAGGTCAACAAAGCAACACGCTCAGCCTGCCGGCGTTCAAAAAGAGAGCAGCACAAGATGGCAATGGAAGCACTTACAATGCACATCTGAGGAATGTTTTAAAGAATAAAGACCATAGCTCAATGTCCTAAGACACATAAAACCGCATTCCAAAGCCTGACTGCAATTTCAGTGCAAACACAATTTCCATTAAAAGGAAAATAGCTTTCCCACTGAATGAGAATAATCTATGACCTATGGTTCGTTCTCATTATGCTAATGTCATATCTGGATATCTTCCATTAGCTTTCTAAATGAGTCTTATCTACATTGTATGTTAAGAATATTTATCTATAGCGTAATGTTTTCAAATTGTATTTCACACACTCATAACGGCCGTGTAGGAAGTAATATTTACAATATTTAGACTATTACCTGTAGATTGACTGTGCTGCTTATCTTGGTTCTCGGGAGGGATAATGCCATACTTGTGGAGTTCAGTTTCCCCAACCACTTCTCCACCCGATCCGGGGTCAGCAGACTGTCCAGCCGAGCCAAACTCTCCACATGGAAGGGCAAAAGCAGGACCATGCTAGCCTTCCCTTCCCACAGGCCCAGTTCCAACACCTGTACCATGTTCTCCATGTCCTCATAGTGACGGTATACCCCTGGGAAAACAATCATTTGGTAGTTTGGATGTCTTTGCTGTGTGTTTCAATGATAAATGACTGGTGGAACTTACCTGATCTGTGCATCATGGGAACTTTTGTGTATTTTGTACCAAAGAAGCTGCGCAAATCTTGGTTTTCATGGTAAAAGCCTCGATCCCAAAAACCTACAAACAGAAAAATCCACAAAAAAACACATGTGGACAGTGAATAGATGAACATGACTTGGACGTCATGACCCGGACAAGCATTTTAATATTTTGACTCAAACTATTAGAAAACATCAGGTACAATTATCTTACAGGCAGACTGTTTGGATCTGACATACATTGAGGCTTTAATGAGTCAAACCATACAAAAGGAATATTAAAGACACCATGCCAGAAAAATAACCAAAAATAAAAGAAAGAAAAGGCGAGAGGAGGGGTGCAGGGGAGGCAGAGGCATAGGACATATTATTACAGCCCATTACACCCATTAAATTCACTGACAAAGATGAGATTCGATAAAGAGACTATTAGCAGTATTACAGTCACATGTTCTTTTCCACAGTCTTTTCACCTTATTGGATTAGTCAAGGGAAAGATAAAGAATGAGAGAGGAAGAAAGCGCGAAAAAAGCAGTATCAAGTCAAATCAAATACTAAGGATGATTGCAAGACAATATGGGGTTAAGCCGGGCCGTGTTATTGTATTTCGTGGCACCAGAAGCACTATATTGCTCTTGAACAGGAGAGAAGAGACAAACACATAAGGCATTCAACGGCCTCTGCAACTCAGTTTGAACCATGCCACGTGTTATTTGGACCTGCACTGGCCCCAAAAAGTATTACAATTAAGACACACTTAAAAATGTCTGAATCTCATTGTGTCAGATACAAAATGTTAAAAGCGTCACCTGCAAAAATTAAGCTAGAATTTCTTTGTTTTTTTTTAGCCATTTTTACAATGTTTTTTAAACAACAGGTCCCAAAGACATTTTTAGCGAATGTGTTGTGTCACACAGGTGTCCTAGCTGTGTCACCATCAGCGCAGCTTATTACATTAACTGCGAACATGGACATTAAAGCTACTTTTAGAGTATGTACTACTTTCGCATTCAATTAAATGTTGTTCTTTTGAGCTTTCAAAGAATCCTGAAAAAGAAAACGTATCATGTTGTTGTTGCTGTTTTTAACATTGCTAATACTAAGAAATGTTACTTGAGCATTAAACCAGCATATCAGAATGATTTCTGAAGGATGATGTGACACTGAAAATTCAGCTTTGTCATCACAGGAATAAAAAAAATATATATTTTTTTTCTTTAAATAAATGCCACTTGATTGATATTTTTTTAGCTGATGCGATGGCATTCATACATCTTTAAATGCGGCTTATATATTCAAAATATCTTTTCGGGGCTGTTGAATATTTTACCAGCATTAGAATGATCTCTAGCCCCTTTTTAATTTGGTGCTAGTTTTTGTACTTTCTCATCAAAGTCACCTGATCGCACTTCTGTATTTATAGCTGCAGTTTATCCAGGCCTCAGTTTTGCTGTGCCTTAAAAAGGAATGTGCCACCCAAGATGAAATTTCCATAATCACCTTTAAACACTCCTGGTCCCAAAACCACTGCTTTCAGCATTAAACATCCTCCTCCTGAGGAATTCAAAACATATTACTTACGTATAATTACGAATACCATTAACAAAACCAGAAAATAAACAAAACAAAGAGACAGAAACTAGGGTAGAATTCCTCTTTAAAGAAAAGTCTCATTTCATAAACCCGAGACGAGTCGCTCGACTGTCATTTATTATGAGAAACACCTGATCCTGTGTAGGGAAAGCAAACCTCTCCGTTCGGCCCCGTGCCAAGCTTTGCATGCGCCTCAATGGTATGCTAGCAGTTCCCTTTAAGCTTGTGAACGCAAGCCAAGAGCCAGAGCAGGATTTCAATAATTATACAGGGGGATGAAATTTGATCAGCCTAAAGTTCAAAACACATGGCATGGTATCTGTCAGTTATTATGGGGTGGCAAAGCTCTTGGAACTGCGAGCGTTAAAAGGGGAATTCTGCCATGTGAGTTTCTGAAACGCCACACAAGGATTCTTGTCACTGCAGTCTTGGCTGGCAATCAAAAGAAAGAAAACATCCTGGGAGATTCTGTGACTGAAAGAGAGAAACAGAATGACCCCACAAGCATTCGCAAGAGAGAGACACTCATACCTTCTTCATTAATTACAGAGCGTAAAGACAATGCAGCTATTGTGTGCTTTTGCATCTTGAAGGCTCTCTCATGCCCATTTTCAGTAATAACTGAGCCACAAACAATAAAGCTAAAACGCTGTGAATTAAAGCACTTTCATCTTCTCTTGCCGGATCCTTTGGTGCTCAGAGCAGGGCTGCTGTTCGGGGGTGAAGTGTGCTTGTTTTTAGGGTTTGCTGTACAGAGCACAAAGGCTGAGGTAATGAGCTAGTGTGGTGTCTGCCACCATCACGACACACCAGGAATCGGCCTACAGTACCCTTTTTCTTCCCCCCTCTCTCTTCTCCCTTTAAAGCCTTTGACCATTCCCTCAAAATTCTCTTATCTTTCACCTCTGTCTTTGCTTCGCTCCACACCTGTGGCTCTCCATTTGCCCCCTGATGTGAGCTCCAATCCAGTTCTCCATAGTGCCTGGCTATTTGTTTCAGCGTACCTGGAATTATGAATTGGAGGACTGTAGCCAATCCTACTATAGTCATTCCAAGCAGGAATATCATCAAAAAAGTCTTTTTTTAGAATACTGTATTTCAAAGATCATTTCGTAAAATCCAATTAAGCTTTACACATTTTTATTGGAAAGGGATTAAACAATATTTCTGATGCTTGTTCAATGAACCATAAACAATTTTTGCACATGGACATGCGAAACAGCTTACAGGCAGTAGGCAATTAAGGTCACAGATATAATAATTTAGGACATTAAAGAGAGAGACCATTCTACTGACTCTGAAAAACACCAGAAGAAAGAATCCCACGTTTCCTGCTCACCTGCATGAACATGTCATTGTCCTGCTGGAGGGAGGCATGAGGACTGCAGATGTAGCCAGAGCAATGAACTGCAATGTCTGCAATGTAAGACGCCTGAGACAGTGCTACAGGGAGACAGGAAGGACAGCTGATTGTCCTTGGAGTGGAAAACCACATATAACTATGTGTCCCCTCAGACGTGTTCAAGAACTTGAAAGTGCTTTGGTGAAAGAGTGGAGTAACATCTCACAGCAAGAACTGGCTGTTCATAAGTATGAGATGCACTGTAGTGCTTAAAGCAGCCGGTGTACACACAAGATTCTCACTGTGACTTTTGATATATGGAAATAAAATCAGTTGAAAGCAGTGTTGGGCACGTTACTTTAAAAAAGTAATTAGTTATAGTTACTAGTTACTTCTCACAAATAGTAACTGAGTTAGTAACTAAGTTACATCATTATAAAAGTAACTACGGTAATTACCAGGGAAAGTAACTATTGCATTACTTTAAAAAAAAAAATTCACATGTCAAATAACTTTGGATGCCCCCAATATTAAATATGCTAAATTAATGAAATGGACTCTAAAAAGAATAAATTATTATTATAAAACATTGTACATTAATCTACAATATTTATCTACTGACACTTAATATCAGTCAGTCAAGCATTATAATATGATATGATAATAGAACTTTAGTAATTAGAATAACCAAGTATGAATGCATATTTGTCATCAATATAAAATGCACTAAGGATTAATGAGCTGAATATTAATCAGGTTGTCTGCGTTCGCTCGAATTGATTTGCTGAAATCAAAACAGGGACGATAATAGGTGAGCGCCAGCCAATGAAATTGTCGTTTGCGCATTAGTTCCGCCCACTACCAGAGAAACCGGCAGTTCTTAAAAGCTGAAGAATTCCAAAGGAACTCCGTTATTTTGACAGGAAAATACAACAAAGAATATCGTTTACATGTAGCGCGTCACTTCTGCATGTTATGAAAGACTCTCTTGCTCTGTATCTTTCTTTGCGTGCGTTTATGTGAGAAAGAGACGGCGAGTCGTGCGCCTTCACACTAGAGTTTATGGTACGTCAAATACAGCTACACTGCGCATCCATTCAGATGAACTGAAAAATTGAATTCTAATAATATAATATAGTAACGCCACATTTTATTGTCAGTAACGGCAACGGCGTTGTAACGGGGAGACAGTAATTTGTTTGATTACTCGTTACTGAAAAAATAACGCCGTTAGTAACGCCGTTTATTTATAACACCGTTATTCCCATCACTGGTTGAAAGTGAGAGGATGTTACTTTTTCATGAGTATAAACACATACATATAGACACACATACATACAGATATTTAGATACAGTATTATAACTACTTTTTAATTGTAAACACTTTTTCCTATAAAACATTTGTAGCTTACTCCTTAAAAATGCTATTTTTTTTTTTTTTAAAAGCTACAATCCAAATCCACTTGGCTCAAAAGTCTGAAGCAGGCAGATGCATGATTGAACAGATTTCAGGAGAACAGAGAAAACTGCTCTCAGATTAACACCAAGAGTAAAAGTCCACAAACGACCCATCAGAGAGACAATGAAAAAGCTTCGGACAAAGTTAATATTACACTGGCGACTAAATGAATTACTATAGAACCCTGAAGCGGTGCGACTACTGACTGCCTTTAAATTATAAATCCAAACTATGAATTCAATTTTCATAATCTCATTCACAGGGCCCAATCTATTGTCTGATCTAATTTGTATATTTCATCGACTGAATTAATGAACTTCCACCGACTCCCGCTTCTTGCTTGCGAACGGGAAACAAAAAAAAAATGTAATTAAGTCAAAACATAAAACAAAAGAAATTAATTAGATTGCTTATCAGCCTAAAATCAATCCAAACTTTATTTCCTGTTGCGTTTGGTAGTAGAGAGAAGCTCTCCTCCTACTGCTCCGTTCCCATCACTCTGTGTTTAAAATAGGATCAAAGCACCTGCCAGTATTACTCAGACAAAGAAATCGATGAGTAGAACAAGACTCCAGCATGTGGGTGAGACAATGCACAAAAAGAGAGAGAGACCGAACTCCGGTGAAGTAGAACAGCATATAGCACCGGCATGTTAAAAACTCATTTTAAGCCCTTCAAGCATATTTTACGTCTCTTCTTGGAAGTGACAAGAAACTTAAGTATTGTTGAACTGTCTGAGATTTGACTAAACAAGGTACTGCATGTACTGCACGGCTTTTGTGCAAAAACAATATTACTATTACAGCTCAATAATAATGAGACAAGAAAACTACCCTCTCTTGAGCATGTCAAAAAATTTTCCTTTCAGTTTAAAATGCCTGTATATGGGTTCAGGGTTAAAAATACTAAATCAGAGCCTTGGCCTAATAGTTACCATGCAAGTTTTTACACATTCATATGATTGACACAAATTTAAATCGACTCTCATGGGGAACGCGTGAACTGATAAGAATGCATACTTTGAACGCATTGCATTATAGGTTTCTTTGGATAAGAGTGTCTACTAAATGCATACATATGGACCAAAAAAATATATTCTGTGCATATTATGCAAATTTCTGCATGCATAGTTTTGAATAACCATATTTATTTCAGAGATGAAAAGACAATGCCATTCACAGAACTGTAAAGTGATTGTCATTAACAATAATGCAGTACTCAGTTCATTGTTGCACAATGCATACAGATTCATATAATGTTTTATTGCAAGCAGTATACAGCATATACTGCACTGTATGCAGTTAGCAGAATAGTATTGTATGAACAATATAGCCACTCACCGGAGGGCAGGCGATGCAGACGATCATTACTAAATTATTTAAGATGACAGACCACCTCTCCCGGGAAGATACATAGGCTCTTCCTGATATACTAGAGGTGGTTTGTCATCAACCTTGCAGACTGGGTGTGAAGGAGAATGCATGAACTACTGATGTCTGATTTATAAAAAAAAATAATTCTTTTGAACCGATGCTTTTATTAAATACTTTGTTTAGATCGATTCACAGAGCGTAAATCACTAGAATGTAGTTCGGAAACTGTAATGAAAACTGTATTGAAATAATGAATCATTTATTCCAACCAATTTGTTCACTAAACGCCAGTTCGCTAAAATAAATCAGACTTCCCAGCGTGAACACAAACAGGTGTGTATACAGTACACAAATACATACAAACACACAAGTAAACACATGCACTTCACAGATGCATTTGCTACACCACCATAAATCATAACAATCACACACACACACACACACATATGTTTTGCACACCCCCTAAAGTGTGATTCCTTATCCTCCAAGCAAATTTTCACCTTCAGCATCAGTCGTGCACTGCTCATAGTCCATTTATCAAGCAGCAGCAGCACAATCTGTACTAGCTAATAGAACGGAAGCCCAGCAGTGCTATGACCACTCTGTCTGATCCTGTTTGGCTCAAATATCACTTCTCGCCTTTTTTTAGATACAGTATGAGCTGATATCTGTGAGTGTAAAACTGTATTAACTCACCAATGACCTTGGAATTGGAACTGAGAAAAACAAAAATTTAAAAAAGTAGCCTATTGTTTGAGTTTTTAAAATGGTTAATCGTTGCCTTAATTTTTTTGAGCTGCATACATAAACTGGTTAATAAGTATAACATATAGGGTTGGGGATTTTGATTAATCCCATTGACTCGTTTGAATCAGTTCACCAAAAAGATTTGTTCACTGAATCTTTTTTCTGGTTACATCATTATGCAAGTGAGTCATCTGAGTAAAGATTCGATGACTCACTCGTGGCAGTCACTTTTTTTGTTTGCTGAATGAATAAGTGCTTTTGAACAAATCAGTTGAATAAACGATTCAGCGACTCTGGCTGTGTTCCACTTCGTTGTTAATGTCCTTCTCTCACTGACTTTCATCTTGCATCTTGTTGACTCGGATGTACGTCATTGATTACGTTACACATTCTATATGTATATAGGTATGCTGGGGTTGTTTATATATTGAAAAGAGAATACATGTATCATAGATTTGTTTGGAGTGGGGTAAATTAAACACGGCCTGTGTTGACATCACAACAGTGTTGCATAGTGGTTTATGAAGCTGTGTAAATATGAAGTAGACTCTATCAAAATCAAGGGGTCAAGGGTCTGCCCATATAAACTTCCCTCGTCCTCTTCACAAAGTGGAACGCACTTCAAAATAGCAGTGGGGATTCCCCGAGGGGAAGTGCTAAGGGAAGTTCAGAAGTGTGTCTCTAAAGCGAAGTGGAACACAGTCATACAAGCAGTCTCTTGTTTCATTCCTGAAACAAATCAATTGAATCAATTATTCAAATCCCATATGAATTCATGATTTAAATCCAAGTGCTATTAGAATTTACATTCTACACTGATCTGCCTATATGATTACAGAACTGGAATCAACCACTAATATAATCTTTACAATGCACATGTCTACAAATCTTTCATGTCTAAAATTCATTCAAAAACACTGATTAGCTCATGAACAAAACATCACTAAGAACTCAAATTATAGAAAATAATAGTATTCACTCCCCACAGGCCATTTAAGTGAAGTCAGGTTTTACAGTGCATCAGCGAAGGATGAGACCATGAATTTTGCAATGCCGTCTGGCTAAAGTCCAAACACATAATGGACCATAAAGCTTCAAGATTAGACAACTATCCTGATCCCCCAAGTACAGTAGACAAGCCACACCTTCATTTTAACTGTGTCTAATGGCTGTTCCTAAAGCATGTTATTCACAGAAGCTTTTTAGTCTGTCTTTGTGATATGCCATGTCCTGTTATATGGTATTTGCACTCAGTGATTAAAATAACTTTCCTTAACCTCATTATGTAACTAAAGACAATATCATATTAAAATATGATTGCGTTCTTCTAGCATGATTTGAAGCCAGCTAAAATAGTTTCCAACTTATTCTTTCTTCTCACCTTTAAAGTGCAGTGCATTGGCCAGGATCATGGCTCCAGGTTTGGTCTCCAGTGCCAGTTCCAGATCTGCTGTCTCTTCTCCATCCATCCCACTTTTAGCCCAGGACTGGAGCTTCTCCATATCAGTCTGTTTCTGTGCATCCTCCAGGGCCACATGCTGCAACCCAAAGTGGGTCTGGAGCTTTTCCAAAAAGCCCTTCTCCAGTTTTGGGACTTGTTTGGAAAACAGTGCGGAGGAGCTTTGCAATGTGTAGCTGGTTCCATTAGCTTCATGCACAGATTTCAGTGCCTCGGTCAAAGCTTCTCCAACAGCCTTATCATGATTGGTGATTCTCAGGAGATCATGAAACTGGCCTGCTGTGGATCCTTTAGCTCCACCCTCTAGAGCCAGCAGGGAGTTGGCCAACAGAAGCGGGGAGATGAAGGTGTTGGTCTGGGAACCGTCGATGCGGAGCGACCTATACAGCTGCAGCCCCAGGCTCCAGGTGGGGTGATGTAAGCTGGAGATTTCTGGCTGAGGCGAGCTTTGAACTTTCTGTTCCTGTGGAGCAGATGACCAGATGCTCTGCAGAGCCAACACTAGTAGAAACAGGAGAGGAACAGGAGAAATGGACACCATTGCAGGACTGAAGAGAAAAGAGAGAGAAATATTAATATATCATTCCACAAATTCTAAGTAGAGTCAACATGAAAATTAAACTGATCTCATTTACTTTATACAACATATTCCAGTTTATATTTTGGATTAATTAATTAATTGCTGCACCAAATTAAAAAGAATAAAATGTTTATCTCCACCTCTGAAATGACTTTCTTTTCGACTGTTGTTAAACACTTTTATTTTTCCAAATGCTTAAAGGTGCTGTATGTAACATTGACATCTAGCAGTTAAAATGAGTTCTGAAGTCCAAATTCAAAATATTGGAGAGCATTGTTTCTCTCGCCCCCTCCTCTTCAGACTCAATGCTATGGATGGCGACAAGACTTGCACTGCAACTTCTGCTAGTTGGTGAGCCGGGGCTTTTTAGGTGGAGTAGAATCTGCAATCTCTGACCCCAGTTTGTTTGCTAGCTTCCATGGCTGCAAGACACTGAGTTTTCCACCAACTGGCAACCCGGGGTGTTGAAATACAATTAGGTAAATAGGCAGTAGGTGGAATCACACAGACCAAAACAAAAACAGACATTCTGACACAAAACACACATTTCAGTGTAGAATAAATGGCTGCATCATATTGGAGAAACAAATATTTGAATTTAGCATGTTTCTTAAATATCTACAAACATATTAAGCCATTTTTATGCTTTTGTACAGTTAAAAAATTACATACAGCTCCTATTATTCTGGTATGTAACACCAACTTTTCATAATTCTAGTAAATCTTCAATGGATAAAAACCAGTCCCATTTTAGTACACACTTTTACTGCATCGAACCCTGAGGATGGATTATGGTCCTGTAAGGCTTCAGGACACCAGCCTCTTGAAGACTCTCCAAAATTGTTTGATTTTAATTTACTGTATTTAATTATATTACTGGCATACATTCAAGCACTGTTTACCTATCTATATCAATTGTGACTCTGCACCACAAAACCAGTCTTAAGTGTACATTTTTCAAAATTGAATTTTATACATCATTTGAAAGCTGAATAAATACGCTTTCCATTGATGTACGGTTTGTTAGGATCGGACAATATTTGGCCGAGATACAACTATTTGAAAATCTGGAATCTGAGGGTGCAAAATAATAAAAATATTGAGAAAATCGCCTTTAAAGTTGTCCAAATTAAGTTCTTAGCAATGCATATTACTATCAAAAATTAAGTTTTTATACATTTATGGTAAGAACTTTACAAAATATCTTCATGGAACATGATTTTTACTTGATATCCTAATGATTTTTTGGCATAAAAGAAAAATGTATAATTCTGACCCATACAATGTATTTTTGGCTATTGCTACAAATATACCCCAGCGACTTAAGACTGGTTTTGTGGTCCAGGGTCACAATTTTACATTAGCAGTGCCTTGCTTCTGGATGCTTCAAGAACCTCGGCTCAAGGCCGCGGGGGTCCAAGCCACAACTCATCTCATAGAACAACAATATTCTAAAGGAAAAAATAAAATAATTCTCAGCTGCCTTTAAAAAAAAATGACCATAAAAATACCATAGTAACAATGATAAAACTGTGATGTTTCTGTCATAAAAGAAATTAATCAATGACAGATAACACTGAATGAGAATTTTTTTAATTTTACAGTAGTAACAACTGTAGTAGACAAGGTATTCTGGCGGAAAACATGGTTACCATGGTATTTTTTATAAGGCTCTCTCTTCTAACACTCTAATCCCGACGTTAAAATAATTTTCCATACAGTTGCGCTGCTGACAGGGCGTTAAATAGTGACCAGGCATCTTCCCGGCCTATGCATCACTAAAATAAACGTTGCAATCCTCTTAAATCTAAACCATAAACCGAACGGCGTCCTCCGGAAATTTCGCTTTATATCCGAGAGAGATCACAGAAAAGGCAGAATAAACAAACCCCTTAAATAAGAGCAGAAAAGAAGAATAAACAAACCCCTTAAATAAGAGCAGACGTTGGAGGATATTATACAGGCGGAACAGTAGATGTTGGTTTTTGCGCTTGCTGAGCGAGCGCAGCTGTTCCGTCTGCTCGGTGAACTGAGGGGCAAAAAACAAAGTGAAAAAAGTTCCTTGTTTGCTTGTACCGTTAATTAATTAAAGCTTCCTTCTTTCCTCCGGCTTCTTCTGCAGGTTTTGAGCTGAAAGGAACTGACAGGGCAGGTTCAGACGTGGCGGAGGAGGGTCTTTTCACAGTTTGCTCACTTTTCCTCCAGCCTAATGTATTCGCTCTGGGCTCAATCCGGGTATTTTTCCTCTTTCCAGAAATCTCGCACATTCCATTAACCTTCTTACAATACCTAAACAGTGATGGTGTTGTTTTTCCCCTATCAGTGTTATGTAATTTTTCAGGGTTTTGTAATTCTTTTTTTTTTTTACAGTTTTGACCTTCAAAAACCACTGTCCGGCTGCTGTCATTTAAGCTGTTTTTTTTTTTTTTCACGCAACTGGTTGCTTCCCTCATCTGTACCTCTAGGAAAGCCCGCAGTTGCAGTAGCGACCGAAAGGGGGCGCCCGCGATCTACACCGCCACGGCCCAACATAAGGTCGACTTGTCCCATAATAGCGTGTCATGTATACGCCTGCGAAAGCATTAAACACACTCCTCTTCGTCCTGATTTACATTTCGAGATCCCAGTTTTGGATTTCAGCTGTGACATTCTCCAACATCCTCACAGAAAGCATAATTTAAAAAAAAAAGGTAAAGTTCAAGATTAGTCAAGTTAACAGCAAATTGATCAATGAGCGGATAGCACTAGCAGACAGAATCAATTGATGTTCAGATAGTCAGAGAGGGTGGAAAAGGAGGATCAGGCCTGAAGACAGACTCTCAGATCACGGCAAACACGCCACAATACTAAACAGCCTGCTGGGACATGACAGTACATAGACTCTGCCAATTACTCCTCTAATCCACATCACACTCTCAGATAGTCGTCTACAAAGCACACGCTGGTGAATACACAAGCACACACACACAATGCCTCTGTATGGCTGTCTCTCACACACACACTACTGTAGCTTGCACTCATACGCTGTGATGGGTAATTAGACATACATGCTGTACATATGCTTTTTGCATCTAAAGCTGTCAGAGGCCTCACGCATCACATCTAGTGCATTCACCCCCAACGCGCACATACCGCCAGCATGCTGACTGGAAATACACCCCTCCTTCACACACGTGCACTCACAGTAATGATGACTAATGTGTGACTGGTCATGGCTGCTTGCTTTATGTGGAGGATAGGGCTTATTGGTGTAACTGGATATGTCTTAACCATCTCTCTGGGAGCTGCTGCCTTAAGGACCTTCGCAGAACATCACAGTCATTGGAGCCTGTAATTAGTTGCCCTTTCATACTGGTCTAGAATCACCCCCTCTCTGTTTCCAAATCAAAACCTCAGCCGTTATAAGAGAAACTGTTAAACCGATCAGGTTATCACAGTCAGCCGAGCCTATAATGAGCGGCTTTCACAGATACACCAGCCCAGGTTATCCATCTGCCCGTGGCTGCTTCACACCTAAACGAGTCCCTCGGGAAACTGCAGAGATCCGTGGACACCCTGTGTGAGATTTGCATCTTCCAGGGGTCTAACCTTTCACCGGTATGACACCTTTACCCTTCCCTTTGCTACTCGTATATCCCAGCCTTTGACCTCCTAGACGCACCTTCACACAATTAATGTTCATTCCACCCCTATAGATGTAGTAATGCGTGGCCCTCTGTTAATATTCCCTCACATATCAAATGCCATCGCAGGATCTCATTTCTACTTATCAGGTCAGCCACGAACTATATTAGCCTCGCAGGTTTATGGGTTAAATGTTTGGCCTCAGGGCTAAAAAAGAAATGTATAGCTTGTTTAAGATTTATTTATGAAGATGATATCAACTAATCTTCTGAGGCATGATACAGAAATGAAAATGTTCACTTAATAAGACAGTTGAAAGAACATCATAGACAGTTTTGACTTGGAAAAGGAACAACCCAGAACACCCTAGCAACCGCATGGCAACTAGAAATATGCCAATATAAAAACCCTGGCAGATACAATAAGCCAACAATTATTTTTATGTTCTGACCAATAACCAATAAGTGGCTGGAAGTAGAGAAATTTTAGAGTAGAGTAAAAATTCTTTTTATTTTTTTTAAATTAGAAATTATTTTTAACAAAATTTCTGAAATTAATTTTTACATTTATTTACATTGCTAAAATAAAAAATAAATCTTTAAAAACTAAAATCAAATGCCACTTTAGATTTTAGATTTTTTTAAAGATGACATCTTGCAGAGTTATTAAATTAGTAGTGTTTTTAAAGATTACATTTGAATAAGCATTACATGTTGACAATGGTAATCTAAATGTAAAACTAGAGGAATATATCTGCCAACTCATATTAGAAGATAATTGATTTGGTACCACTATCATGTCCTAATAGCAATACATTAAAAAACACCCAGGGAACCATAACAATCATAAATCAACACCCTGGCAAACAACATTATCACCCTAGCATTGTGGCAGTGAGTTTTCCATAAGCAAACACCACTCACATTTTCTTCAGAATGTAAAAATCTAGTTTAGTCTGCTATTTACCATATTATATGCCCGTCAAATGGCACAACTTTGCTTCAAATATGTTGGACGTCTCTACAGTGCCAGAGACAATATACAGAAATAACTGACATTTACCATTCAGCTTAATTGCCTTTCCTTATGGATGCTGTCTTATAAAACACACAGAGACCAAAATTCACAGTTCATCTTGTGCACAAGTCTCTTCCAGCATCTTCTGGACACCTTTAAGGCAGAGTATTGGTGTCCATCCAGTCTCATAACCCGCAAAACGCTCTGCCAGCGACAGGAGACGAGAGGCAGGGCGAGTGACATTTACGGTACAATAGGCCCCTGATTTACTTTCCGTACGAGCCTGTAGACAGTGAAGCGCACACACACATATACACACCTTTACTGCAGGGCCTTTTATATGTTGGAGCCATTTCAGGACAAACAGTGGGGTTCAGCTCCTCCATGCGCTCTGTCAGTTCATCATCATCCCTGACCCATGGGCCCCATCGGTGCCGTTTCACGCTTAGTCTCCTATATATGCTGGTTTGAGAGCAGTCCTTCTCATCTACATTCAAAATCCCATCGTAATAAGAGATTCTGCAGTACTGCTCTGAGATCAGCGTTAAAAGAGAAGATCTGTCAACACCCCATTGTACTCGTTTGGATCCGAGTGTGCTGAGTGACGGACCTGTGGCGCGTTTCCCAGTGCTTTTAATCCATGATGATGCCTGGGTCAGACCCACAGCAGCAAGTAGGCCTGAAAAGAACATAAACACACATATTTCCTCCACTCACCCTTTCTTTCTCACTCTCTCATTCATACAAATACACACCCAAGGGTGTATAGTCTACAGGAGCAGAGGTCTAGATAGCTAAAAGAGCACAAACACACACACAGACACAGTTGGGGGGAAAACATGTTCACAATTGTCAGAAATCACAGCGCCATCTGTTCTCTGTCTCAGATGTTTCCAGGCAGAGGCTCTAGGAGTTTCCTGTGAGACGAGGCAAACCGGGCGGCCGACCCTTAGGGCGATCCCGAGTCAAGAATAGGGTGTCGGGTGAAGGGAGCAGATGACTGAGGTGGGTTTGACGGTTTTTCTGTTACACAGTTAACACAAGCCTGACATAAGAAATATAAGAAAAAGTATTTATTTTAACTGTCTGTCAAACCTTTACACAAAATATGTAAAAATAATATGCAAAAAAAATAATGTATGAGATATGATGTAAAAATAAGTTGCTTAAATGCAGTAAATATTCATTTTTAAACATCTTAAACTCTCATCTTATCTCATGTTAAAACATTTTCAACATTAGCAATATAAAAGTTATTTGTGCAGTTACTTTATCAAAAACTACAAAGACATCCCTGCAAAAAGAACAACACAAAACACAGAAGCAGACATTCTGGAAATGATATTGATAATTCTACTTTATAAAGAGTATGGAAAATCCATTACAGTCCAGAAAACATGTAGTGGATAAGGGTTTTGGGGAGAGTACTGATCATATAAGTGATGTAGATGCCTTAGAAACATGTTTTTGAGGTTTAGTTTTAGATGTCACATGACAGCTGTCATTCCTTTCAAAAAATAACCTTAATCTTCCAGTTAATCGTAACATTAAAGTTTACATATTTAGCATATTTCATCAAAAAATAGTTGCTTACTCTAAATGCTATCATTTTCTCTAATATTTAATGTACTTAAGATACACTTTGAATGCAGACACACTTAAACCTACATAATCAATGATTTTAATAAAATCATATAAAATCACTACGAAGGTTTAAGTGTGTATATAATACTTTATATATATTTACCAAAAAATAATTAGATTCAATGGTAACTTAAAGGTATAGTCCACCAAAAATTTAAAATTCTGCCTTTATTTACTCACCCTCAAGTTGTTCCTGTATGACTTACTTTCTTTTGTGGAATACAAAAGAAGATATTTTGAAGAATGTTGCTAACTAAACTGTTTTTGTTCCAATAAACCTCTATTTTATGGACAAAAAAACAAAACAAAAAAAAACATTGGAAGTCAATGGGAAATGAAATAGTTTGGTTACCAACAATTCAAAATATCATCTTTTGTGTCCAGCAGAAGAACAAAAATACATACAGGTTTGGATTGGTACAGCACTGAAAATGATGACACAATTTTTATTTTTGAGTGGCCTGTCCCTTTAACATCAAACAAGTAATTTACTTATTTTGATCTATAGCAGTCCTGTTATGAAATTCATGTTCTGTATAATACAAATTTTGGTCTATAAAATTAAAAATAACTTCTTGACCATTAATGCATTCTTTAGGGATTAAGATGTTTAGGTGTGTAGAGTAGAGTTCAGCTGAGTTAGCACCAGTGTTGGGCACGTTACTTTAAAAAAGTAATTAGTTATAGTTACTAGTTACTTCTCACAAATAGTAACTGAGTTAGTAACGGAGTTACATCATTATAAAAGTAACTAATTACCAGGGAAAGTAACTCTTGCATTACTTAAATTTTTTTTTTTCAAATGTCAAATAACTTAAATATTAAATATGCTAAATTAATGAAATGGACTCTAAAAAGAATAAATTATTATTATAAAACATTGTACATTAATCTACAATATTTATCTGCTGACACTTAATATCAGTCAGTTCCGTTGTATCAGTTACAACGGCGTTGTAACGGGGAGACAGTAATTTGTTTGATTACTCGTTACTGAAAAAAATAACGCCGTTAGTAACGCCGTTTATTTATAACACCGTTATTCCCATCACTGGTTAGCACTGACCTTTGACCTTTACTCTGACCAGCGTATAACGGAATACCAAAAGATCCAATAGGTGTGCAAGTGCAGTGCATCACTTGTCTAACAATTCATTAATACTACTCACAATTTCCCATACTGCATTTAGCATAGGAAAGCATGCGTATCAGGACGCAGAGTTTTACACATACAAGCGCCAACACGGGCGTACAGAAACAAGCTGCGAAGTCTCTGAACAGTCTGAGCTAACTCAGACATGATCACATACACATGCTGCTTTAAAGCTCACATGCTGGTTTAAACAGGCACACCTTCCCAGACAGATGGACAGCCACGCACACAGACTTTCTTCAGTTCTCACACTTTCTTGAACACACATGGTGATTTGCTCAAACAGATACACTCAGATACTGTTTTTCCCTCTCTCTCTCTCTCTCTACTCTATCAACAGAAGCGAGGTTAACTGGAGCAGTTAATTGCTCAGAGTGAGTCAGCGATGAGTGGAGTGTTTGGAAGTGGCACACACTCCTGTGCTGACAGCTGTCTTTATATAAACTGAACACTGCTCAACCCAGAGGGGCTTTCCGTCCCAAAAAAATCCGACCGGCACGGTTCTGCAACACGTCTTAGATCAGCGGGGAACGGAACAGACGCCGGAGCGCTGCAAACCGTGCCTCCCACCGCCTCCCCCCCTGCATCCTTTCTTCACATTGTCCTGCTGTGTCTCCATCTCTCTTTCTCTCTTGGATTCTCTCTCTTTCTCCTCCTCCCTGCTCGGCTGCTGCCAGGAGCCCAGCTGGCACTGTCATGTCTGATAGCCTGGAACAGACTGGGCGTGCAGAGGGGGGGGACGACGCTGAAACGGCTACAGCACAATGCATTATGCATTACACGAGCGTGTGTGTGTGTGTTTCCGTGATGCGATAGGAGCGTGTTCGTTTTTGGCTCAAAGAGGTGAGTAAGTACAACCAATATGGTCGTTGTGAAAAGCGAGGGTGAAAAAGTGAAAGACACATAATGCGCCATTTAGCCCGGCGGTGTTTTGCGAGCAGCACAAAGGAAGTGCTCTTAATTTTTGGCATAATGCAGCCCGCATACACTACTACACAACAGTCATGCATGTACACACCTCCGGGGTGTGCTCCGTAGGCAGGTTGGAGAGGAATTGTGCTGTTTTAGTCTGTAGTGAGGTGACTGATGGCTCATGCCCGCAGGCGAGGAGAGACAGTCATTTCTGGGCCTCGCACATTTCAGCCATCACTCAGGGATTAAAATGGAGAGATGAGAGAAAAAGTGCTCGATGCTTTCACCCCTTCACACGGCCCTAAAAATACCAGGCCTGCGGCTCGGGAAAGGAGAAGAGTACGAGAGACAAAAGAAAGGAGCAGAAGAAGAGATATGAGCCTTCGAGGGTCTGGAGAAAATCAACAGGTGATATCATTTATCCAAATAATGACTTCAGCTACCGTGGAGACGAGACTGTAAGTGTGTTTTGGGGGCATTAGGCAGAAGCTCATAAAACAAGAGCGAGAAGCGAGAGCGAGGAAAACAAGGCTGCGTTTCCATCATGTCCCCATCCAGCTGTGCTGAGTAATCAGCCACGGCTAATAATGCTGGGGAGTTCATTACGTTTCTTGTTCCACATCCACCACGACTAAACCCAGACATTAAACCATTAACAGTGGCAAAGGTCATTCACTGTGTACATTAGCCCCAGTCACACGGGAGTTCGATTATTCGGGCGGATTTAAGGGACGACCCGTGGCTTGGATTCATGTGAAAGATGGTGTGGAAGCAGAGGTTAGTCATATAAAGTTTTAGCCTCGAGGCAGGTTAGCTATGGAGACTCAGTCTGTGTGTAGCTTAATTAGTAAAGGGAGCTGACAGGGCTGAGCGGTGAAGAGCTCACTGCGGTGAGGTAATAGAAGAATGTAGTGAATTCAACAGCTCACCTTCCCGAATTTCCCTTTAGGGATCAGTAAAGGACATTCATTCAGCCATCCATCCATTTACTTTGCTGAAAAGATAAACTTAGGCCACTATGAATTTCCATGCAACTTAGATTTCCTTGCTTCCTAGTGCTAGTCTAGCCACTCGCTAGTGAAAATAATGTACATTTAAAATGTGTATGTTATGTACAGAAAGAATAAATACATAAAATGGAAAGAAAATTTCATTAAAAATGAGAGTAAAAATGACATACAATTTACTGCACATACAAAGTATATTCTATACATTCTGCTTACCTTTAATATAGTAATTTGTGTAAATAACAAATAGCATACAAATTACCGAAAGAATAAACACAAAATTGAAAGCCAACAAACATCTTTGAATTAAATATATAAATATATAATAGAAAATAATACAATAAAAAAAATTAAAATAAATTCAAACACATAAAATATAAAGAAAGAAAGAATAATATATAAATGAAGAATATATATATATAAAAAAAAACTATTTGTGAAGAGGATTTCCGAGATACCTGATTGATGGTTATTACTCACAACCACAGGGAACAAGTTCTAAAACGATTGTAAGGAACACAGGGGATTAATATTATGGTGTCACACAAGCCTGTGATGAACTACTTGATATAGAGCTGTGAAGTCTGAAGATACACTAAAATGATTTTTTTTTTTTTACAAGGACCACTATCTATTTCTCGTTCTAAAGTGCTAAAAACCTGCAGTGACCATTCATATATATGATGTCCTAGATTTAGATAAACATGGCTACGGTGAAAAACCACCAGCCTCTGCCATCAATACAGAATGACTTCATAAAGCTTAAAACCACATTAGAGACCGTACAGATCACACCAGTGTGCCAATCACAGGAAACCCACCCAGAACAATGAATGAGGGCACGTTCCCGTGTCTTCCTCTTTCTCCATCATATCCATCCCTCTGCAGCAGTTCGCTTTCATTTAGCTGCATTACAGCGGGACAAACGCTTTCAAAAGGGATCTTGGTCTGGGTCTGTAGGAGAGGCAAGAGGCGGAAATGATTTACAAGGCTCTGGTTAGGCTAATTAGGAGTCTGATTAAAGATTTTAATTAGAGGAAACCAGCCCTCTCCAATTTGGAGTGGGCTGCACAGGCAGGGATGAAGAGTGGATGAGGATGAGAGGAGAAAGGGAAAGAGGAGGTCACAGAGATTGGGAATGATGGCGTACGAGAGCGGGAAAAGGACATTACAGGAGGTGGGATGATGAACAGAGCAGAAAGAGAAGAGGATGGAGGAATAATGGAGAGAAGAGTAGAACTAAGGAAGAATAAATGGAGAGAATTAGATGGACTTGAGGACAGCAGAGATGAATAGAATGGCGAAAATGGAGGGGGATGGATGAATGGAGGATAGATGGAGAGATAATGAGGGGCTGTTGGACGCTAAGAGGGTAATTTTAGCAGAACTCCAAGAGAATGGACCTTTGTCCTACAAATATAAAATAAAACATGCTCTCCTGAGAGAGCGAGAGACTGAACATGACAAGCCATTTCACCTCTCTTCACCCAGAAAACCTCAAAGTGTTTAGAAGGTCTGAAAGGGTCTCAAATCCTCTTAAGAGTCTATTCTGCCCTGCCTCGTCTGCCATTGTTGGACAAACAGGTACAGTGGTGTCATCCAAACCTTAAAGTATTGGTTGAGCCACAACTTGACAAGACTGCTTCGATAAGCAGACAGAGTTTGACACGCACTACTGTTCAAAAGGTTTTTTTTTAAAGAAATTAATACTTTCCTTCAGCAAGGATGCATCAAAAATGACAACGAAGATATTTATAATCTTACAGAAGATTTGTACTTTAAATGAATGCTGTTCTTTTGACCTTTGTACTCATCAAAGAATCCTAAAAAATGTAATCACAGTTTCAACTGTTTTTAATATTTTTATAGTAAAAAATAAAATTTCTGAAGGATTATGTGAAGTAATGGCTGATGAAAAATTAAGTTTTGTCATTACAGGAATAAATTACATTTTAAAATCTATTAAAATACAAAACTGCTATTGTAAATTGCAATATTATTTCGCCATATTACTATTTTTACTGTTTTTTACAAATAAATGCAGCCTTGTAGGGCATTCAGATCGTGTTTTTCTTGAAAAAATGCAAGACTCGGGCAGTGGAATGGGGAAAAAACACTATGTCTTGAGACACATTATTTAAAAGTTGAACTTCTTTTAACAATGGTCAGACACGTCCATCTAGCGTGTTTATATAGAACAAATAATGGAAAAATGCAGTCTGTGTGAATGGCCCCATGGTGTGCATAAAAAAATACAAATAAAATTCCTTCCGATCCCAAACCTTTGAACACAGTATATAAATTATATCAGTTGCCTGAAAAGAACCGATTCAAAAGAGCCTTTCATTCTCAAAATAAACATGACAGAATATTGTTCCCGTCTTAATATTGAAATATTGTCAAGAAAGCTAATAAAATAGCTTCAATACTAAAAAGCTACACGATTTGAAAAACTATAGTGACACTACTATCTGGCTATTGATAAATGTAGTTAATCTGAAAGCTTTGCTACTTTTAGTAATGTTACTGCCGTCATTGTGTAAACAGTAATGTTTTAAAAGCACCTCTTATCTATTATTACAATAATGGATCTATAATGTACCAATCTTTGTCTCAAACCATGTCTCCATCTTGTTCCATTGTTTTCTTTATGACCATGTTTTTTTTACGTTCTCCCTCCCCATGTGACCTGCACTCATCCACTCTTGCCCTCTCCTCTCATTTCTAGATGTCTCTCATCTCTCTCCCTCTCCTCTCATCTTTTTCTCTTTCACCTCAATTTTCAGCTACTGCATGATTAATTAGCAACTGTGTTCACTATCGCCTCAATTATTCTTAGAGGAGAGGAACAATTTTTTTTTTCTCTCTCTTCGAAGAGACGGAGAGTTTTGTTCCGGGAGGAAAAAAAATTGTATCGTATGATCTCGATTAAGTGAATAAGTGCTGCCATTACGCGAAACTCTATTCCCGTGTGCATTTGCACAGATGACCTTAAAAGCTTTTCAAAATGGATGAACACAAAAAACATTACAGATGACTCAACAGTGCATAGAAATATATATCTAAACTTACACCCAACTCACTCTGTGCGTAAAATACAAATGCGAAGCGTAATAGAAAAATAAGTGTTTAAGTGACACAGTGAATGAAGACATTAATGTGTGCCTTAAAATCAATCCCATAATGCACTTCCACGTCTCATCACAGAAAAATAAATAGCTCCATTTATGACAATCAATCTATGATTTTCAAAATTAAATCCAGAGAGTAAATTAAAAACACAGAGGTAATTGAAAAGCAGAACGGACAGCAAATGGCGGCTGCAGTGGTGCTAATTTAGAGGTATGACAGTATGGAGAACGAAAGACAACGGTGGAGGAGAGAGGAAGGAAGAAGAACAATGATGAGTGTGATTACAGAGAAACAGCTGTGTGATTGAAGGCTGAGTTTCGCACCCACGCGCCACCATCTTTGCCCGTTAATGTCTTTTCGGCCTCCAATTTGATGGAAATTTCCATACAGCTTACCTGAGCGCCATTATTAAAAAACATTTACCCTAAACCTTAATGAGACCGGCAAACAGAGGACCGAGCTCCAGAAATAACAATAAATAACAAACACAATGCGCCGGCACGCGCGCGCGCACACACACAAACCGAATGGTGTGTGCTTCGCCAACCTGGAAGGTGATCATAATGACTCTAAATGCATTGAGGCGGCATTGTGTCTGGTTCTGCTGGGGTTTGGTCATTTGCATCAGAATGGATCTCCTGTGTTAATTGTTTACCCCAGGCTAATTACGCTGTGCCTGTCATTACTGACAGCGGGTGAGGCTTTGGGCCACGGCTAAACAAGCGCACACACAAACTGATTCCATTATGCATATTTACCGATACGTATACCAGTACAAATGCAAATCATTTCGACATTAATACATACAGGTGGAAAATAAGAAGAGATCTGTTTTAATAGGACGTTTATGAGAGCTGGTGGAAATGAGTTGCCATAAGCCACGCGCTCAGTTCAGGAGTCTCCGTATCTGATGTATCTTAATGAGAATGCCATTCCTCAGGTTGAAAGCGTGTGTGTTGTGAGGCCAGTGACTGATAGACTGATAGAATCTCAATGAGGTGAGACATTAAGAAGCACCGTTATCGCTTTGATCAAGATGGAAGTGAACACCGCAGGAGTCACCAAACGTGTGTCTGGGATTGGTGTGCGCACGTGTTCGCTGACAGTAGCAACAGCCATTACTCTGTATGACAGATTGGTGTTCTTGTATCGCGCGCACATGGCAGCCCTGAGCGCTCTCGTCTTAATGAATGCAGACATCAATGCGGGTGGCATTAGAATGTTAATGCGCACAGGTGAGGGCAGCGGCGCGTTCGCCCGCGGGCCCCCGGATCCGTTACTGATGCGCAAATCGGGATGGAGTTAACTGCTGTTGATCTCTGTCGACTGATGGGACGTTTATGAGAGCGGACAACACCGAATCGTGTCGGGAGTGAGTTGTTTAATGGAAAATGAAGTTTTGCTGAGATAACCGTGGAGTGTGTGCGCACAAAACTTTATTTCCCCCGAGTTACCTCCATATGCTTGTCCAGTCTGTTAAAGTCAAGGGTTATAGAGGTCATGACCTTGCCAGAATCATGGGGAGCCGAGGGTGAAATGGGGCAGAGGCTGGCGCGAGCGAGCGTCAGCGTGAGTATAAGTGAGTGGATCCCATCTGTCTCCCTCAAACAACATGTCATAGCACACATACATACGCACGTGCCAGAGTTTCGCTTCATATGTCTTGGATTGAAGAGGAAAAAGTGGGCGTACTTGGACTTTCACCCCAATCAGCTCGTCGTGATGTCATCTTCATGGCCAGATGGGGTGCTATCATTATCCATGACCCTCCCTCTAAGGCTGACGGACAGCCCGACGCAGCCAGTCCCAGCCTACTTTGTGTCTGATGGACAGGTGATGAAGGTAGGAGACAGGATCACAACCCTTCCACCTGAGTCTCTCACCGGCCCCAGACTCAATAACAACAACACTATTAATCAAACTAAATGTGCGAAGACAAAGTTCATTTAGCATTTCTAAAGCATCGCGGTCTTATTTCAGAAACCATCTGGATTAACATGAGACCATATGAGACCCACAAACAACATAATTAACTTGAGTGCGCAAGCACAACAGCCATCGTACATCTTTAGGTTCATCAGTCGTTAAAGTAACGGCTCTCTTTACGAGCGATGATGCTTCTCCTACACAGTCAGTGAGGGTATGAAGAAGAAAATATCTGCTGAAGGTGATGACCACTCTTTCATTAATGAACTCACAGATGGATCAGATGAAGTTATTTCTGATTAAAGCCTTTGTTGGATCTGGAATCATTTTAATGATGTACTTAAATATCCCAGTTAGTTAGTTCTACTACTGCTTTTGGTCTGTGTTGAGAAAGAAGGCTTGTAATACTTGGAGAAAGCTAACAATGATAACAGTGGTCAAGGGACCACTTCTTTTTTTTTTTTTTTTTGTGACTTGTGATGTTGTGACTTATTAAATTGAACAATTCTGCTTGGTTGATGGTTGAAAAACCCTTAAATAGCAATGACCCTGAGCTGTGAAAGGAATCAGACAGGGAAAAATATACTGTAAGTACATTTCACACTATATACATATTTCACACTATATATACTATCGTTCAAAAGTTTGGGTTCTGTAATGTTTTTATTTTTCCCAGCAAGAATTCTATTCATCAATAAATCCTGAAAAAAAAAAAAAAAAGCATGGCTTTTGCAAAAAATATGAAGCAGCACAACTGTTTTCAACATTGATAATGCCCCCCAAATCATCATATTAGAATGATTTCTGAAGGATCACACTGAAGACTTGAGTAATGACTGGTAAATTTGGCTTTGACTATAACAGGAACAAATTACATTTTAGAAACAGCTTTTTACTGTATTTTGATTGCATAAAAATCTTATTCACTCCAAACTTTTGAACAGTAGTGTATATTAAAAAACGCAAAAACAATAACTACAATAAAATATTAATTAAAAGTATACTAATCTATATAAAATGAGGTATATATACACCACCCTGAGACCTCTAAGATTAGTGCGATGACTAATTTACATATTAACACTGATTCAACTATTCAACAGCTTCTAATGATGACTAGTACAAATGAGTAAACATGCAAGTGCTTTTGCATGTTTATCGAAACATTTGGTGGCAGAAACAAAGGCCTTTAATGTTGTCTATCTCTTTGGTTGCAGTAGTGATTTTGGTTGCTTTGACCCTCTCTTTTTCGTTCTCTCTCACTTAAGCCAGATTCAACTCATCTCTTCGTCTCCCCACTTGTTCGCTTCCATTTCTTGTTGTTTCTCCGCGCTGCCCCCTGAGTCACTGTGATCCTCAGCAAACCTCGCCGTTATTGAATTGGTTTACAGGGAGAGGTTCTAGGTAATGTATCAGCCCTTATCCGAGGAGCCAAAGGGAACAAATATTGACATGTAATTCTCTTTTTCACCCCTCCTGTATCTCTTTCCCCCCTTCTCTTTCTCTGTCTTTTTTCTTTTATTGTAGCCAGAGGAAGGGGATCTGTGTTGCTGGGGATGAAAATGGATCTAAATGAAATATTTTTCTGCTTTTTTTCTCCCCCCCACCCCCTCTCCCCTCCACTCCCTCGTTCTCCCTCTCTTTCTTTCTCTCACATGGAGAGTTTCTTTTCTCCTCTTTGAGAACACTGTACCCTTTCCACCAAGGCAAATAACCATTAGCGAGAGCAGAAAGAGAGAAAGGAAGAGCAGGAGTGAGTTGGGGGGGAGGGTTGAATGAAATGAAAATAAGAGGTCATTTGTTTCATTTGGATTCTTTTTTTACCCTCCATCTAGGGCCTGTGTTTATCTTTGCTCAGGCAGAGGATGGCTGGTGAGGGGGAGCTGGAGCAAAGAGGTGTTTTACCGGCCGTAATTTGTGGCCGGTAATATACAGACACAATGGCTTTTCTTCTCCTGCACAAACTTTTCTCATTACGTTTCCTTATTTATCTTCCTGAGGCTGAGCGGGAAAGAAAAAGATTTTATTTAAACATAATTTCCTCTTGGAAAGCTGTCATGTTGAATGAGATATGCCTGAAGAGCGCTTTTTTCTCTGTCCATTTGTCCGTTCTTTTCATTGTACCATCACAATATGATGAGAAGCTACTATTACTGTGGCTGTCAGGAATGTCACGCACCTGTTGTTTCTGAGGGGGACACCAGTGGCAGTCCTGGTTCACTTTTTAAAGACCACTTGATGAGTTTAGTTTTCTTTCCTGTATTGACATTTTTTCCTATGAAACAGAAAATGTAAATACTGTATCAAAAGAGTCATCACATTTACTAGTCCATTGGCCTTAGATGGAGCAACACTCTCAGAGCATCTGGACAAGAGGATTTATCAACATTTTTGGTCTGTTTTCCTGAATAGAAGAATAATTTGATATTTTAAATGCATGCTTTATACACAACCAGTCATATGTTTGGGGTTGGTAACATTTTTAGTTTTTTTTTTTTTTTTTAAATAAGTCTCTTATGCTCACACTAAGGCTGAATTTATTTGATTCAAATAAGGTATAACAGTAATATTATTACAGTTTAAAATAACCGCTTTCCATTTTTATATATTTTATAATGTAATTCATTACTGTGATGGCAATTTTTAGCAGCCATTACTCCAGTCTTCAGTGTCAAATGATCCTTCCAAAATCATTAGAAATATGTTGATTTGGTGCTCAATGAACATTTCTTATTATCACAGTTGAAAATGGTTATGCGGCTGCTTAATTATGTGTTAACTCTGACATATTTTTTCAGGATTTCTTTATACAATATGTGACCCTGGACCACAAAACCAATCTTAAGTGTCAATTTTTCGAAATTGAGATTTATACATCATCTGAAAGCTGAATAAATAAGCTTTCCATTGGTGTATGGTTTGTTAGGACAATATTTGGCCGAGATACACCTATTTGAAAATCTGGAATCTGAGGGTGCAAAAAAATCTAAATATTGAGAAAATCGCCTTTAAAGTTGTCCAAATGAATTCTTAAGCAATGCATATTACCAATCAAAAATAACGTTTTCATATATTTACAGTAGTAAATTTACAAAATATCTTCATGGAATATGATCTTTACTTAATATACTAATGATTTTTGGCATAAAAGAAAAATCTATAATTTTGACCTATACAGTGTATTTTTGGCTATTGCTACAATTATACCCCAGCGACTTAAGACTGGTTTTGTGGTCCAGAGTCACATATATGTCACTGTTATGAATTTAATGTTTCCTAATAAATAAATAAATACATTTTAATTTCTTGAAAAATATAAAATACTGACCCCAAATATTTGAACACCATACATAGTCTTAAAACTCAAAGACATAAACTAAAAGCCAAAAACTCTTTAAGAATGTAGAAATGCATCATATATGACGCATTCATTAAGCGGTACGGTTTTCACTTAGCAAGCAAGGAAACCAGGAAACCAGGGTTCAAATCCCATTATAGTATATAATTGTTTTTTAAACAAACCAAGCAAAAATTATGCAAATGCAAATCTGCAAATGTAGAAATTTCTGTCACAGTGTTCTAGATAAACACATTTTACCTACAATAATTGTGCAACTAAATTACCAGTTATATATATTGCATGAATTGTGTTGCATTTATAATCCACTTTGCATGTGTCCCCTCAGTTTGAATGGGCATGATACTTCTGGTCGCGTATTCTCTCTCTCCCTCTCACTCTCTCTCAGAGTCCCAAAGCTCTCATATCCCTCCATCTGCCAACCCTCCATCTTCCCTTCTGTTTTGCTGTCATCCATTGCTCTGTGTTGCACATACCCTGATTTCCTTCACCAATCTCTCTCTACCTCTGTCTCTCCTTCTTTCCCCGTTTTACTTGCTTTTTCTTGACTGAACGTGGCACGGAATAAGTTTTTGAAAGCTGGGGAAAGCGCACCCCTGGGACTCTCATGCACTTTTCATTTTGTAGAAAGAAAATTTTGAAGAGAGACAGTGAAAACAGAGCAAAAAAAAAAAAAAAAAACAGAGCGAGAGGGAGAGAACGATGCAAAATGCAAAATCAAGCGAAAATCAAGTTCAAGGCCAATCGCCCTCTTCGAGTGCTCGCTGAGCGTCTAAGCCATTTCGTTTGCCTAACTCATGAATAATTGATTAGATAATGAAAATCGTAATGAGGCCGATATTTTAAATTCAAATTCAAATCAAACACTGTCTACGACACCCAGACATACTTCAAGAGCGCAGTTGTTTGTAGCACGACGCTGATTGGTTACGGCAGGTGTCATGTGACGAAGTTGAAATCATTGCGTCTCGGAATAAAGACGTTCATTTCCATGTCACGTACAAAAACGCACACATCTGGAGGGCTGAGACACAGGTGCCGAGAAGCCATGGTAAACACACATAAACATGAGCACATGAGCACGGGATTGATCGAAAATGTGACTAGATGGCAGAAAATATGGGAGGTCTCATCTACAATGGCGGATACATACCTCAAAATCGTAAATTGTCATCGAGTGACTTTCCTTGATGAATAATTCACAAAGCCATTTTTCACCTGAGCATGTTTGTTTGCTATAAACTATGTGCGAGGTTATAAATCTGGTCCAAAAAAGTATGTAAACATGCGTTCGGTATGAAATACACGCAATATATCTCCGACTTCCCAGAATGCAATTATTAAGTCACTTCCCTTGTTCTCGCTCTGTGTTCCTCCATCTTTCATATTTCCCCTCTTCAAGCTCAGCTTTGATAAATGCAATCCTTTACTGCTCAAAAGTAACACAGCAGTGTTATTACGGGCTGCTCACCTTTCTCCTTCACTCATTCTGTTCCCTAGCTACCCCTCTTCTTCTCCACCTCTCCTTCTCCTCCCTCGCTCTGGGTCACTGTTGACATTGAGCTGTCAGAAAGAGAGAGAGAGAGAGAGAGTTGTGTGAGTTTCTAATTCTCACAGATATTGGAACAGAGAAAGTGGCATGGGAATGAGAACATCAGTGCACGCACACACACACACACACACACACACACACACACACACACTCTCTTTCTCCTTTATTTTCCAATGTTTGCTTTCTCTCTTATTTGCTCCTTGAGTTTGTTGCTTCCTCTCATTCTCTTTTTCATATTCAAGTGGTTTCATAGGCAAGGTACAAAGAGCTAAATTACATATAAATGCATACACAAACACAAAAACCAAAATAACCAAAATACCTACTAATTGCCAGCTAACCATGTAAATAAAATAAACTAGACGTCAAATTCAATGCATGCGATTAATTCTTCATTTTTAATGGCCTTCATTTTTAAAGTCAACATGAAATGAAAATTCACCCTATCTATTTTCTAAATGCATGTTATTGAACTTACTGTGACCAATTTATCCATGTGTATTTTAAAAAAGAAATTTGAACTTGTAATTTTTAATTAAAATGTCATAAATGGATCTTCCGGTAAAATGATGCTTAAACCCCGCCCCAATCCGACTGCAAGCTCACATTCATTTCTCCCTCTATCCAATCAACAACTAATGGACAGAAGTCTTGCCAATTTTTAATCTGTTTCATTCAGATGTATGTAATAATAAAACAATTAAATAAATAATAGTAAAAACTAAATGATTAAATTTAAATTTAACTGTAATAATTCAATGATTATTATTAATATCATTGACATATTTGCTAAATTTGGTATTACTGTATAATGGTGTAAAAAATAAAATATTAATAATTAAAAAAATATTCACAACATTAATTCAATATTATAAATACATTTGCTAAATTTGGTGTTACAATGTGTGAAATATAAGAATACATAATATTCTTAACATGTACTTAACTTTACTAATTCTTAACATTACAGTGTAATGGTGTAAAACAATAAAATAAAATAAAATAAATTCAATGCCAGAAATAAATGCACTTACTAAATATTTGGTGTTAGACTGGTGTATAGGTATGCAAATATAATATAGGTATAAATATAACAACGATAAAAGAGTGACACAGACCTGAAAACACACACACACACGTTTATTTCTGTGAATTGTGGGGTCTTTCCATAGACTTCTATTACTTTTATACTGACCAAACGATATTTTTTATCCCCTAACCCAAACCTAACCCTTACATAAACCTGTTTGCATTGTTACACTTTCAGATAAACACCATTTACTATTGTTAATAATCTTTTACACAATAGCAAAAATTTCAGGTTTTACTATCCTTGTGTGGGGATTTGGTCCCTACAATGTAGCATAAACACGCACACGCACACGCACACCCACACACACCCACACACACTCCAATTCCCAACTTCTCAACACCATTTATGTCAGAACAGGTCTGGCTGACGGTACTACGCAACCACATAGACACACACAATGTGTACCTCATGTGCAGTACATACAGTCCCACACACGGACATTCCCACAGCCTTGCACTCCTGTTTCAGGACAGTGCAAGAACGATTCTAATTAAATATTCATATAATAGATTTGCCTTGTTAATTATTAAGCAGGCCTGCTGTGTGTCTGTGTATCGGTCCATCTGCAAGGGACCCAAATCTCACTATTATGTCTCTCTCTTACACACACTATGTATTTGTGCACACCACAATCACAATGCCACAGAAGCAGCCACAGACAGGACAGTGACGAAATGAACTTACACTTCTTTTTACCTTTATCCTTACCTCTGCCATCACTTATCTGGAGTCTCTCTCTCTCTCTGCAGTCTATTTCTCTCTCATATAGCTCTGATAAATGGCTAGCGGTCGGAGACAATCACAGATCACTCAACACAAGCAATATCTGTAGAGCTGTGCTGCAGTCATTAACTACAAGAGATAAAACACACGCTGTCTCCCTTACACACACACACACACAGTCCTCAATCCTGCTGGATCCCACCGAACAGGGTTCGAGTGGGCAGGGTTTTTGCACTATGTATCTGCCAATGTGATTTTAAGGATGGCCTAGACAAGGAGGTGGGTAAAATGAGGGGTTACACACACACACACACACACACACACACACACACACACACACACACACAAAGCGACCGTTGTCTATTGATCAACTCATTTATGGCTCTTACACACAAAAGTAGAACACACAAATGCTGAAAATGTAGTGTGATAAAGAGCATATAGTTTGGTGTGTGTGTTGTGTGACAAGCCATTGCCATAGTAACGAAGAGACAGCCTCGTTAGCCTTGCAGGTGCTAATGGAGATAACGAACCTGCACTTATACTATTTTACCTCTCCTCTCACCTAATACCCTATACCCCCTCTCTCCCTTTTTTTTTGGTGAACCTCTTTTTACATTCACCCTCGGCTTCCATTTCTTTTCTTTTTTCACATACATCACATTACCCCACATCTCTATTTAGCTCTCACTCTCTGTCTCTCTCCATTTTCCACATATTTCCCTGCCAAAAATGTGATTATATATGTCTGAGAGACACAAAAGATTCAATACAATTCAAAATTAGCTAGTGATTTTTGAAATAAAAATTATACCTAGACAAGAAAATTGGCTAACAATTAACAGTATTGGAGAAGCAAATTAGTAGCTATACTACCTTGAATTATCTGAATGGTTCATGTAAATAAATGATTCACAGATTAATTCATTAAGTCATTTGAAATAAAACATTTAGTTAAATGTTGCTATTCATTGTATATTTTTTTTTTTTGGCAGCAGCTATTTGCACTAAGCGTAAATAGCGATAGAGACTATTTACACTAAGTGCAAATAGCAATAGATGATATTTACACTAAGTGCAAATAAAAATAGATTCTATTTACGCTATGTTAAAATAGCAGGATTTTCTGCTATCTATAATACTTATTGCAAATAGTGGCAAATATCTACACATCTGTATTGTTGCACATTATAAAATGGTATGCAATTATATCGTATTGAGTGCAAATGATAATTTTAATTCAAATTATTAAATGGATGCCACCTTATTGAGATAATAAAGCCCTCCCTACCCGATACTTTATTTTCAACAATTCGATTATTTCCTTCATTTTTTTATTGAAAATAAATGTCCTTCTGACGTGATATGAGATTTAAAAATGGAGATAAAAAAGTCTGGCAAAAGGCGGATTCGAATCGGGTCGATCACGTCAAAAAGACAACGATATGTGCTTTACCATCTACGCCACTAGACTTGTGGTTTGACAATCTTTTGTAGTGTTGACCAACAATATGATGGTGGGCGGAGTTAGTGTAAATAGCCTCTGCCAACAAGGCAGGCTATTTGTGTAAACAGACATTACGTTTTTTTGTAGGTTTATGGATTTTATTGAATGTAAACTGACCCATCGCAAAGACCCCCCCTCCCTTAGTTACTGTTGCTATGTCGGACATGCCATGGCGCACTCACGCCACACATGTTCTCATGCAGTGAAACATGCATTTTGGAGCAAATAGGAAACTGACAACATGCCGACATACCGACATGCAGGTTACTTCTGGTATGAAATTAACTGGTCTTTTTTTTTTATGAAATTAAAACAATAAATACTGTTTTTTGGCTCTTTAATGTGTCGTGAAAGATCTCTGTAGCGCCTCAGTTCAAGCGGCATGTGAACAGATCATCTTTTCATATTTACTTAAACTACAAAATAAACAGGAATGAACATCAGAACGTATTTTATTTCAACCATGGAAAGATGTCAATACAGACCCTTTTTTAAGTTTAAGTCCAAGTTTGGCCCAGTTTAAATTAATCTTTGTCAGTCTAACAAAATGGCAAATTTGGTGTTATGATTGGTCAGATCGCCTGTCAATCAAGCTCCCTGCAAAGGGTCAACAGAGTGGTGGACACACCAGTTACACCCCACTCAAGATTTTTTTAAACTGTTACATTTCTTCAAAAAGACAGTTGCTAACAAGTTGCTAAATGGGACTACAGACATTGGCGGAGACATTAAACGTCATCACGTCAAACATTTTATCAATTTATAGTATTTTGTAGTACAATTAATGGTAACACTTTACAATAAGGTTCATTAGTTAACATTAGTTAACAACATTAGTAAACATGAACTAAGAATGAACAATACTTCTACAACTCAGGAAACAGAAGCAGAGAGTGCTACACGGGTGTCTTTATAAAGCCACTGGTGCTACAACATTTATTAATCTTAGTTAATGCTCATTTCAGCATTTACTAATGCATTATTAAAATCACAAGTTGTGTTTGTTAACATTAGTTAATGCACCGGGAACTAACATGAATAAACAATGAACAACTGTATTTTCATTAACTAACATTAACAAAGATGAATAAATAGTGTAATAAATGCATTGTTCATTGTTTGTTCATATTAGTTAATACATTAATTAATGTTAACAAATGACACCTTATTGTAAAGTGTTACCCAATTAATTGTAGAATAACCAATTAATAGCTTCCCGCATTTTATATTGTTGTTCGACAATGTTTTTGCTTTGCTCCAAAATGCAACCAAAAGTCTTCGGATGGAAGATGCTCGTAATTATATGTAAACACATTTACCGGTTTGCTAACAGTGAAAGTGAAACTTTAATCATGCATAGTGCTTAAAGCCACATTAGGTCACATGAAGCTGTTGGAAAGCAGAAAGACTGAGGATTTTCTAGAAGAAAGGGTAAAATAAAATTTTGTGTAACCACCCTAACAAAATGATAGCTGAAATGTGGTATTTTATTCACTAAAATAAATTAAATCTTACCATATCCAAAAACTCGCTCACTCTGCTATTATTTAATAGATTAAATGCACTAGGATTTTATAGAATACTAAGTGGAGACACGTTTTTAACTAAAATATTCATATTAATCAAGGATATATTGGCTTTTAATGTACCTTATTTCAAAATGTACAGAAATACGTGCTTTCATGTGCGCTTTATGATTATTTAATATATTAACTACTTACTATTTATTAAGTTTGGGCTTAAATTTTGTATTTATTCCAGTTTAAATTAAAAGGTTCATGTAACGTGGATTAAAATTAATTCACAGAGTAAATCCTTTTAATGTTTCTAAAAATAAGTTTGAAAAAGTTGTCAGGACATTGAAGGCAAAGTGGTGTAGTTCGTTTATAGCCTATGTTTAGCTTTTAAGTTATGGTGCTTGTATTTAGGTTTCAAAATTCATAAAGGTTATATTATTTTGTGAAGATTATCTGAACTATGGTTGAACACACAGCTTTTTTCTTTTGCTAATCCAAAAGCCTATGGAAAAATCATATGGGCTTTTTGTCGAGAGAATCAGTATAATGCTAACAGCCTACAAAGTGACGTCATAGTTCCACCACTCTACTGTTTTTAAAAATTTGTTTAAGTTTAATGTTCTCAGCCTAACTCAATCCATTTGTTCAAAAACCTTCATTGTTTTGTGCCAGAGAAAAACCGGTCTAATTAAATTCTATAATTTTAAAGGATTCTATGCATGTCAACTGCCTATGTATTTCTGCTAAAATCTCAGTGCTTCACAAGCTCCTGTATTCTTCAGTAGCAAACTTTGTGTCATATTTCTATCAATCACAACTAATAAAATATGCCTTCAGGCTTAATACTTTGTGGCACAGATTCAACAAGATGCAGGAAAAATTCCTCAGAAATGTTGGTGCAAACTGACATGATAGCATAACGCAGTTGCCGCAGATTTGTCTCCTGTTCCACCACATCCCAAAAGAGCTCTACTGGATTGAGATCTGGTGACTGTGGAGGCCATTTGTGTACAGTGAATTCATTGTCATGTTCACGAAACTATTTTGAGATGATTTTAGCTTTGTGACATGGCACGCTGCTGGAAGTAGCCATCACTGTGATCATGTAGGGATGGACCTGGTAGGCAAAGATACTCAGGTAGTTTGTGGTGTTTAAAAAATGTTCAGTTGGAAAGGGGCCAAAGGTGTGCAAAGAAAATATCCCATGTACCATTACACCACCAGCAGCCTGAACCGTTGATGCAAGACAGGATGGACCCATGCCTTCATGTTGTTTACGCCAAATTCTGACCGTACCATTCTAATGCCGCAGCAGAAATTGAAACTCATCAGACCAGGCAACCCTTTTCCCATCTTTTATTGTCCAATTTTGGTGAGCCTGTGCGAATTGTAGCTTCAGTTTCCTGTTCTTAGCTGACAAGAGCGGCACCCGGAGTGGTCTTCTGCTGCTGTATCCCATCTGCTTCAAGGTTCGACGCGTTGTGCAATTAGAGATGCTCTTCTGCATACCTTGGTTGTAACAAGTGGTTGTTTGAGTTACTATTGCCTTTCTATCAGCTCAAGCCAGTCTGGCCATTCGCCTCTGACCTCTGGCATCGACAAGGCATTTTCTCCCACAGAACTGCTGCTCACTGGATAATTTCTCTTTTTCGGTCCATTCTCTGTAAACCCTAGAGATCGTTGTGCATGAAAATCCCAGTAGATCAGCGGTTTCTGAAATACTCAGACCAGTAGTAGCTATATAGCCCTATTCGGACAGGACTAGTTTTACAGGGGGTCGTTAGAGAAATGTGTGTTTCACAGACGTACTTGGTGATTTTAATCCCGTCCGAATCTGCCATGTCTGTGTTTTTCTCACACAACCTCTGTAATAATTCCAGAGCAAATTACCTACTGTTTTTCACCAAACTCAATGATCCTCTGAGAAAACTAATCCCGTCCGAATGCGATGTCTGTGATTGCCGGTAAGATTTTTTTTCACAAGATTCCTTGTGTGTTTTGGCCAACGTGAATTACCGTAGACGCTCTTACCTCGCTCATGTTTGATATATTTGCCTCCCAGCAAGGAAAAAAATAAGTAAATAAATTAAAAACAATAATAAAATCAAGAGTCAGATCACGTAAACCATTCAGACTGGCTATTGTAATATCTGCGTCAGGTAAAATTACTCGCGTTAATTTCTGCACTCAATTACATAATGTTTTAATTACATAGGCCTATGCACCTTTATGGAAATTAAACACGGGTTTACTACAAATAAATAACTAAAGTAAAACTAAAGCTATTTATTTGCTATACTAGCTATAGCTTCACCATGGTATTTGTAGTAAAACTGTTATACTAATGGTAATCAATCCGAATGACACGCAATGCACGCATACAGAACGCATGACCTCTGAAACGCCCAGATGTACAAAACAGACCCTCTCACCTCTGTAATAAACACAGAGATGTTAGTCCCATCCGAATTGGTACATGAAAATCGCAGACGTCAGGTGATAAGAATCGAAACTCAAACGTAGTTTAGAAAACTAGTCCCGTCCGAATAGGGCTTATGGCTAACTAGTGCTGGAAAAGCTACTTTGAATTGCACTGTAGCTTTCCAAGCTACAAGATATTTTCAATTTAAAGTAGTTAAACTCCAGCCAGGCTAGCTTTTCTTTTTTCTTCTTCTTTTTTTTTTTTAACTAAAAGTGGTTTCCTCAACACAGCTAAGATAAAACAGCTAACAACATTGAAACAATTCAAAAGAGCAATGAATCAATGCTTACAAACCACTAGTGAGTGAAAAACTGGTTCAAGGAAAAATATTTATGATGAAAAGCTAAACATATTCAAATCATTTATCTATAAAAGTGGACAGGGAGATACAGAGAGAGAAAGATAATAAAAACACATAACTACAAATATTAGTCATATCTTGCTTCTTCAAGTGTTGCTGTTCAATGTCATTCTCTGTCTCTAAACTGCCTGACCCCGAAACCACAACTATTTCCTGCTCCATCACAATTCAAGCAGTGGCTTCATTGTGGATCCTGCGGTGGCTTCATTGACCCATCAAGAGGAGTGCAACTGCACCGACTATATTAAAGATCTGGCCTTCACACAACAACACACTTATCCTGCTGCACAATTGCAATTTGTAAAACACACACACATACTGATTTATTCTGCATGCAACTTTGGCATATGAATAAAAATACTGAAATATCCACCACAAGCATAAATCCACACACACAGGAGTAGATTATCACATAACTAATTACATAAATAAGCATTAGCAGATTCAAATCTACACACAGAGAATGCATATGCATTTGTCTTGCCACATTAATATTCACATACACAAATGGGGCAGTCTTCACTTATGCATAATATGACATGTTTAGAAATTACAGACAGCAGGAGATGAATCTCAAGTCTTCATCACAAGATATAAGCAGATGCTCATGCAGAAATGCTCCAAAATAAATGGTATAGTGAACAGCCTCAGATACAAGACCAGACATGAATACACTTTCAGTATTTATTTATTGGCTTTATTCATCTTATTTAGAATCCCACAGTCTGAAAAGCAAGCACAGTTGCTTGATATGATATGAAGCAGATTCTGAAATATGAACACTTAAAAACCAAATAGAGATGTATATTCCCCACCATGCAGTGCATGTTATAAACATTAGATGATAATGAAATATTTAATGGTACTGAAGATTGGAACTCAAGAGAGCTGCAAAAGATGGTTGAGTTCAAAGCAAACACCATGTCTGCTTGAATTGTTGGAACCACGGCCTAGCAGTTAAAGGAACTGTTTGCCCAAAAATGAAAGATTGCTGAAAATTTACTCAACCTCAGGCCATCCAAGATGTAGATGAGTTTGTTTGTTCCAAACCCAAGAATCCAAACATCATGTTATATCTGCTCATTCTGACGGCACATATTCACTTCAGTAGATCCACTGGTGAATGGCCTAAAAGAACATTTTCAGCAAATTTTCATTTTTGGGTGAACTATTCCTTTAAGAGTCTGTGCTTTGATACATTTGTGCATGTTCTCACCCTCTCTAAACTATCATATTTGAAGATTTCAAAGCAATAAGCAAATATTTATTTATTTATTTATATGCATATTTTGTTTATAAAATAAATAAAATTATAATTCTAAATTAATTTAAAATGAAACACTAAAAGCTAAAAATAAATTTTCCAAAGATCACAATAATCAGTGTTACTAAATGATTAGTGTTTTTAATGATTAACATTAAGTGAGCGCTAGATAATGGCAAAGGTAAACAAAATGCACTTTCAAATTTATACCCTATAGTGTGTACAGTTAAACATTTTATATATAAATATAAAGAAATCATTTTTTTAATACATTTTTATAAATACAATTTTTTTATTTTATTTTTTTTTTTTCATTTTTGGCCATTTGTAAGCTGTGCCTTCGATAACCTAACTCAACCAATGATCTCACATTACAGCAGGTCGTACATCTCTGCATGACTGACCTCAACATTTCCCCTGCACAAACTCTTACTGACAGGTTAAACAGCAGGATACGTACCTACTTTAAGCCATGAACAGAAATAATCTAAAGGTTAAGACATAATACAACATGCTTTTTCTGCTCGAGGTTCAGTCAATATCTCTCCTTATCACAAAGCCTGCTGGGAAATCACTATAGCAACCAAATTTAGGGATTACGGTTCAACACTTTGACTGTGTCCTAAACCGAACGCAGACAGGGTATTAGCATGAAAGCACCTACTAAGAACTGGTTTTAAACCAGCACAATGTAGAAAACATTCAAAAGCGTTAGAATGTTCAGTGACTATAACACTCCATCAGTCATTTTTACTTCACTCACACACGATTGTGGGAAATCACAGACAGTAGAGGACACAGCTATGCTGCTTTTCATACAAGTATATAAATATTTTCCATGCTCCACAATGCCCTTGTAAACTGTGAGCATGGCTAACGTTTCTAAGCATAGTCTGTCTAGATTCCAACTCATGTAAACTATAATCGACAGAGATCACGAAACATTTCCACTTTTTTTTTTACCCTCTCTGTCTTTTCATGTCTGTTCTCTTTTTGCTCATGCTGTCTCTCACTCTCTCAGTGGATGAAAACCAGGTGTGCCTTCACACCCTGTCTAGCCCCATCTGTTCCTCACTGTCTGAAAGAGCGCAGGAGCGGGGGAGAGGAACGAGGAGGAGAGAAAACGGAGTGCAGAAGATATTCCCAGTGGCAAACAGTAGTAAAGACATTCCAGAGGTGTGAATCTCTTCCTGTGCTCCGCCCACTATCCGTTCAACATTCTACCGCTCGCCCTGTTCCAACTACTGTTCCAAGAGCCAGAGGCAAGGTATGACCCTGAAACACACACACACTCGTTGAACACCTGCAACCGCAGGATTGAGATGTCATCTGTCAAAAACAGGTTTAACGCCGCAAAAAAAGAAGATAAATCTTTTAAATAAAACACACATGCACACACACAACAGTTTTGTTTGCATAACATGTCAGAAGACATTTCCTCTGTTTTTATATTAAGCACTGAGCAGCAGAATCGAATCACACACACACACACAACTGTGCGAAATCAGGAAATGAGCATAATTAAAACATGTGCACGTAAGCTAATCTGCATGCGAGGGGGGCAAACACACACACGTGCACTATTTGCAAACATTTGAATTGCTAGTTAATGGCCTGCAGGGCCCAGGAAGTGCACGCTTAATAATCATAGGTGTGACTATTTCCTTGAACTGTCAGTCAAAGCAGAGGGGAGAAACAAAGAGAGGTTTGATCTCGGTACCCACACACATCTCTCTTCACTCTTTCTATCTTCCCATCCGTGAGCCTATGTAACTGTCCAAGGTCATTCGAATTCTTCATGTTCTCCATAACTGCCCAACATCTGAATATGACTCAGAAATGTGATGACCTCCCCCTCGCCATGAAGTACCGGTGGGATTCGGCCATTTTTCCACATTCTCACAGGCTGTATTTTAATGCTCGATGCTGCCAGGATTACACACACACACACACACACAGGGAACGAGAGGCTCAACGTGCCATTAGTAAGAAAAATCTCATAAAGGAGCAATAATAAAATCAGAGAAGTCACAAAGGACTCCCTCTCTCTCATTGGTTTTATTGGTCGCTCTCCAAAACTCTGGGATTGTAATTGCAGTCACACACACACACACAAATGGCATTTGGGTTTTTGGATGGATACGTGGTTTGGAGAGACAGAAGCAGAAAGGGAACAGAACAAAGGACCGAGATGGTAACAATTAGAGTCAGAGAGAGATTGGGGTGAGGCCGAGTTGCCATTCAAAGGTTGGCGCATTCAAGCTCTGTTCCAAAACATAGTGAGTGGCCTACCTAAACAACATTTTAAAGCGTTATAAGTATGCTCACAACATGAAAGATATGGTACCTCAACATGATATCAGTTGCAGAGAAGGCAATAGTAGAATGCACTATGACTCAGTAAAAAAAAAAAAAAAAAAGAATCCAAAATTGCAGATGAGTTCAGAGAAATGCTGATTATAATTACAGTATACTTATAGCCTTCATTCAAAATAAAAAATAAAAATCTAAAAGAAAAATGACTATTCTACCCACCATTTATGTTTGTTATGTATTTTTAGTTTAGCAACACTAAATGTCAAGTGGATAGAATGACAGGCAGATAGATAGAACAATAAAAAAATCAAGACAACAATAATCATAGATAGAAAAACTGATAGAAAGAGAGATAGATAAAATGGCAGAATGATAGATAGAACAATAGAACATGCTAACAACTTAGAATACTAGCTTAAAGCATTAACTGCTTAAGAAAAGCTCTTTTAATTATCTGCAAGATATCATAAAATAATAACATATTGCATTTTTGATCATCTATTGAGGAAAGAGGCCAGAGCACTACGTTGTATGAGTGAACACTCTGCTCCCGCACTGCAGGCCTCGGCTCATCACGATGATGTTGTAGCTGCCAGTCACACATACACAGAGTTGACACTTACATTACGACCATAACTTCTTGGAGAGAACACACATGAGCTCCGTGACTGAGTGTGTGTGTGTGTGTGGCTCAGGTGTGGATTAAAGCAGGAGGTTGAAGAGGGGCACATCAGAAGCAGAGGGGCGGGGTTAATTAATGTCTCTGTCTCTCACAGCAGATGCTGATATTTTCTCTCTGGGTGGTGGGAATAACGTGTGTGTGTTCATAGGTGCCTGTGCATGTGTGTTCTGCTTCAGATGTGAGTAATTGCATTGAAGTCCACAGGGAGAAACACACAGACTCTGATTGATATACAATCAAGAGAGCATGTCAGATTAGGAAGAACTAGAAACAGACTGACATTCTAGAGAGACAATGTATTTAGCAGCTAATGAACACTAAAGTTGATTAAAGCAAAAAAAAAAAAGTTTAAATGCGGCAATTACAACTTTACGCAGTAATGAACGATAGATAGATGGATAGATGTATAGATGCCGATATATCAGCCTAGGTAATATATCAGTCAACTACTAACAAATACACATTGTACATAGCAGCTAATGAACACTAAAGCTGATTAAAGCCAAAGAATAAGTGTTTAAATGTGATACTCGCAGCATTATGCACTAATGGACAAAACACCATTAAAAACACTCTAGTAGAGGACAAAAGTGATGGACAGAAGGAGAGTGCAAATTAAAAGAGAGGTCTGTCAGAGACGGACAGATAGCAGGAGCTGAGACTGATAAACAAAAGGACCGATAAGAATGAGGGACGTGGGGAAGAATAAAGATATAGACAGATATGAGAAGCTGGGGAAAGATTTGAGACGCACACATCCACGTTAATCTCTAACACACAGACACACACTCCTGTGATCTCCCTCATTTACCCCTCCCTCACTCACACACACGTCTTGAGCTGTGGGCGTGGTGCTCTTTGAACCCTCCATATGGGACACATGTCCTCATCAAATATTCATACTATGGTTTTGTCTCATTAAATATTCAACAACGCACACACACACTTAAACATACAGCATGGATTTAAACCTCCAGTCCCTCCTCCTGGGGTGCGGGTTGTGCGTCTGGTCTTGTTTTGGAAATGGAAATGGTGCGCTAGAATAATTCACACCAATCTCAGTGAGGAGCCCCAGCAGCACGGAGTCAAGAGAAGCAGACTGATCTCAACGCTGTTATCACTCTCACACACACATGATTGAGTGCTGCAACACAAGTGGCGTCAAACGTCCACTCATACTGTATATCCCATACAGTCACTCTCACTCTCTCGACAAGCACACCAGCATGTAGGGATCTCCCTTTCACTTCCATATCACTGCATAATATAAACTAATTATAATTATAGACTAGGAATGTCAAATGCTAATTACACGATATGCCAATAAATTAATCAAATTTCTTATAATTAATTGCATATATCAATATTTGCCTAGATAAGCCCTTAAATGAAGATAATTTAGCAACATTACTGTGGCGACTGAGTAAATCGTTGCATTCAATTGTCTTTACAAAAAATAACTTTGTAAATCAATATACATTTCATTTCATAACATCATTACATCAAGATGCAACAAACTAAAAATAGTGTGTGTACCATTCAAAAGCTAATATTCAAATATATTTAATAAATGTAATTAGTGATTTATAAATGTAATGTCATGGCAAAGCAGTCTTCAGTGTTACGTGATCCTTCAGAAATCATCCTAATATACTGATTTTGTGCTCAAGAAACTTTTTTTAATGAAATTTAGAAAAAAACAGTTTGCAGAATTTCAGAATTTATTTGAAAAAGAATTTTGCAACATTATAAATGTTTCAATGCAAAATCTAAACTTTTGAACGGTAGTCTGTATATACTTAACACTAAATTTGAGTTAAATCGACAGTCATACTATACTAGGCTAATGGTAATCAAACAACCCAGACTATTTGGAATGTTTACATCTGAATTAAGACATTAATTATGCATTATATTAATTATAATCCCAAAATAGGTTTTGCTATTCTTTTGGGGACGTTAAGAAATTTCATGTTCACTTGGAAAAGGAAACATCCCAAAAGGTACATAAAACTCAGATAAAACATGTTTTCTCTAACTTAGTTTTACTGCATGAAATCACGGCCTAACAGGGGCAGTAAGTTTTCATCTGCCTTGGAATATTTCCCAGTCTAATTCCCCTTTATTTCCTTATTTCCTGTTGTCTCTCTCTTTCTACTACATCTATAAATACAAAATAACCCACAATTTGATCAAATGCAGTGTAGAAGCAGAACCCAAGCCAAACAATACACTCTGATTTAGAAATGTATATGTATATTTTATTGGCAACGGCTCATTCAGCTTGATTAGTAATCAGTGATTCTGTGATCATGTTAGCGCTTGTCTGCGCTGGTGTTTTGGCTCCAGCTGGCTCTGGCCCAGTTTAATCCCGTCATAAGCACACAGGTAGCCTGAGGCTCAATACAAGCTCTGCTCCGTTATGCTGTTATACTTCACAGCTCTATGGTCACAATGAGAGTTTAGCCCACCGACTATATATAGCAGCTATTAGCATAAAAAAGACAACCAAAAGAGGAAGAGAGTGTTATGGAAAATAAATGAAGAAATGGAGATCCAGTCCTGACCCCCCCATCAACCCCACAGTTCAACCTCAACTGTGTTTGTAGTCTTGATGTCTGCCAAACAATGAAGGATGTTTCCTTACCACAGACTGTATTCCTCTCATTACCCAGATGTAAATGTAGTCATGACTATAAAAGTTGAGTAATTAGATTATTACGTACACGTTTGTACCTTCTTGGTTTCTTCCAAGGTTTCTTCCTTGTTTTAAGAATTTTTGTTCACAGTAGGTATCGAAAGAGAATAGTTTATCTGAAATTAAAATTTTGCCATCATTTACTCTGCCTCATATCATGCTAAAAGTATTCATTCACAAATTAATAATTTACTCAGCAAGGACACATTAAATTGATCAAAAGTGACAGTAAAAACCTACAATGTTACAAAAGATTTCTATTTCAAATAAATACTGTTCATTTCTATTCATCAAAGAGTCCTAAAAAAGGTACCATGGTTTCCACAAAAATATTAAAGGGTCATCTTCGGAACACAAATTAAGATATTTTGGATGGAATCTGAGAGCCGTCTGACCCTCTGTAGACAGCGACTGCAATGTTCCCAAGTCCAGAAACGTAGCAAGGACAACAGTAAAATAGTCCATGTGAAATCAGGGGTTCAACCATAATTTTACAAAGCTATGAGAATACTTTTTTTTAAATACTTTTTTTTCAGCGCATGCTGAAAGTAAACAAAGCTGATTACTTTGATTACGTTCTGGGGTACTCTCCAAAATGTCAGAAGACGGTAACTCGCAGAGAAGAATTGTTGAATAAATTATTATTGTTTTCTTTGCGCACAAAAAGTATTATCATAGCTTCTTAAAATTATGGTTGAACCCCTGATGTCACATGGACTATTTTACCGATGTCCTTACTACGTTTCTGGACCTGGGAACATTGCAGTTGCGTTGCTGTCTACAGAGGGTCAGACATCTCTCAGACTTTATCAACAATATCTTTATTTGTGTTCCGAAGATGAACGAAGGTCTTATGGGTTTGGAACGACATGAGGGTGATTAATTAATGACAGAATTGTCATTTTTGGGTGAACTATCCCTTTAAGCAGCACAGCTGTTATCAACATTGATAATAATACACTTTTTTTCTTGTGCAGCAAATCGGTATATTAGAATGATTTATGAATGTTTTCTGAAGACTGGACTAATGACTGCTGAAAGCTTTGCCATCAGGAATAAATTATATTTTAAAACATACAAAAATAGAAAACGTTTTTTATTATAAAAATATTTAACAATATAACTTTTACTGTATTTTTGATTAAATAACTGCATCCTTTGTAAGCGTAAGAGACCTCTTTCAAAAGGTTTTTTTTTTTTTTTTTTTTTAATCTTATCAACCCCAGACCTTTGAGCAGTAGTGAATATGAATCAAATTAAAACATGCCACACTTATACTGTAGTTGGTGTGTGCAAATGTGGTGAAATTTACAAGACAAGAAAAGAACAAGTGTAAATGGGAAAGAGAAACAGATGGAGACAGTGAAAAGAGAAAAGGCGCGCTGGAGTGAGTGAGCGGGTCTGGATTAACCCGACTGACCCATTACTGCTGTGGTGTCGTAACACTGTTCAGATCACACGCAGCGAGATCAAACCTCTACTCACTGTCTCCATTACTGCTTCTGCAGCTCTCAACTCCAAACTTTGACCTTGAAGGTGCTGTGTAAACACTCCAACTGCAAGATCTACTGCTATGCATGCATCCTTGTTATCATTATTGAGACAGTAATTATCTCTGGTCCAAACAAAGTATCTTCATTATCTGACCACAAATGAGCCGATGTGTCACGACATACTGGTTTTAGAAAATTTGTGCATGTGTGGGTCCAGTTTTTCACTACATTAAAACCTGAAATCGCTTACAGTATATTGTGGTGAACAGGCAACTGTTCACAAAGAAAATGGCTTTAAAAAACGTACCTGAATATACTAAATATTTGCCTAAGGAAAATCTATAATGAAGATCTAAAAATGAAAAACATATAATAAAGTATTACAATATAAAATAGGTAAAGCATATTAATATAACAAATTAAAATATTGTTTGTAATGAAAATACTTAATTTAATGAAAATATAAAAATGTAAAACATTTCTGTGAATGTTAGAATTAGAACTAGGGGATGAAAAATATCATCAACTCAGTCTAAAAACAAGAAAAGTCAATAGGGAAAAAATACAGAAAACACCATAGTAGAAAAACAAGTGTAAGTGTGTGTGCAATGCCAAAGAACTGATTAGCAATCAGTGGCATTGTGGTAGATTTGGTAGGGGTTTAGAGTGCATTATATTGCCTGTGTGTCATAATCTCCATCCAGTCGTAACTGTGTGTGTGTGTGTGTAATGTGCTGGAGTGAGTTATGTGTTCAAGCATTCATATATTGCATCAGAGTGAGAACATTTCAGTACATTGATGTTTGTTTGTGTGTGTGTGTGTGTGTGTGTGTGTGTGTGTGTCTGTGTGTGTATCTGTGCTGTACAGCATGTAGCTGTGGGCAGTACTGCTCCTAAATTGCAGTGTGTCCAGGGAGTTTGATTTGTGATGGTGCTATTTTGGATATTCATTATTAATGGACACTGGCCTAATTCAGACCACAGCTTTTAGCACTCCATTCTAAATGAGACACACACACACACACACACACACGCTCTAGCTCAGTGTCTCTCAAACAAATCGCATCTCCCTTGAAAGCGCTGCCCTCAAAATTTCTCCCTCTCGTTCATTCTCTCCCAAAGTCTCTCTATCACATCAGCTCTCATCTTTCCATCATTCTCTCATCCTCCGTTCTATTCTCTCCGTCTCTCTCGCTCCATGTATGTTGCAGCATTAGCCATGTGTCTCCCAGAGGAGAGCTATCCGTCCCTCTTTGCTAATAATGCCACTTCATTAAAAGCAGCTCATTTCTCAGCGGGCCCATCAGAGGCAGGCCTCTCCCTCAGACAGACGGCACTGCGGAGCCATCTCTCCATCACAACACCGCCACGCAAACCCACGCTCATGCCGCAAGCAATCTCAACATGAAGGCCCAAATGTTCACAAAACGCACAGCGAGGCATCGCACACACCGCACAAGCATTAAACAAACACTTTCGAAATGCGAGTACAACATTATCTAAAGGTTAGCATAACATCACTGAAAACATTCTTGCGATGTGTTTAAAAGGATGCTCTTTTAAAGTAGCGCTCAGAACATTCTGAAAACATCACTAAGAGCTAAAACGATCACATTTTTAAAGAATGCTCAAACTATGTTGCATTAAGATTATAAAAATGTTTACAGATTTTGATCCATACAATGTATTTTTGGCTATTGCTACAAATATAACCTAGCGACTTAAGACTGGTTTTGTAGTCCAGGGTCACATTTGTTCATATAACATTTACACAGTCACAGGTTTTAGTCCGTTCTCTTTTATGTGGACAGCCATCTTTGATGAATGTGAATCAGAGCACTGTGGTGTTTTTAGACTGCATCAGCGTGTGAGAGCTCAGAGTTTACAGGCACCGCAGGACGACCACCACTGTGTTTGTGGAAGCGTTAGGTGCCTGTGACACAAAAGCTTAATATACCGGGAGGACGCACATCTGTCTCCCCCAACCCCTTCACGCTTCCCTCTCTCTCCGTCAGGATTTTTCCATCTCCCTGACCCCCCTCCTCCCCCCAGGTATCCATTCAAATGGACTCAGTTCCCTTGACAACCTAAGTGTGTAATGATTACCAATAATGGCTACCTGTAGCTTTATGAATCATGATTCATAAAAAGGAAATGACATAGAGTGACACACCATGGCAAAATCAATACAGCAGGAAATGAAAGATAAATGACATCAATCAAGACGCCCATCACTCTGTCAAATTACGAGAGAGGACTCGGGGTGTCTATAAAATGATCAGGAAAACATCAAGATGGAGGCCAAAGGTGTACGTCTAAATTTACTGTGTGTTTCTTGATCGTGTACTAACAATAAGTTTAATGAGGCGTAATAAGAGGAAAGAAACTGTCAAATATTAGCACAATAACCACATAATAATCACAACTAGTCCCTTGAGATGTTATTTATCAGGAGAAACGTGTTTGAAATACATCATGTTCCACTAACAATAATAATCTGTGGCACTTCTATTTAATAACGTGCATGCACACACACTGTATATATGATTTGACAGATCATGATTACTTTAAACCAGTTTAGATTAAAAAAAAAACATCTTACTTTGAATTATGTCAGTGTTATTTTAGTATCATTGAGATACTATTGTAGTGTTTGTCAATAGTTTGAATTAGATTTTATTTTAAAGGGGTCATCGGATGCAAAATTCACTTTACAAGTTGTTTGAACATGAATGTGTGTTGGAAGTGTGTGTACACATCCATCCTATAATGATAAAAATCCACCCAGTGTTTTTTTTTTTTTAAATTCCTATTTTAAAATCCCCTTTCTCAAATCAGGCTGTTCTGAGAATCCTGTCAGAATGACATAGTTCTGCACAGGCCACTCCCACCATAGTTGATTGACAAGAGCTTCTTACCTTAGAGCTTCTTTCTGGTGCAGGGGAAGACAAGAATGTCTCCGATTAAGGGATTGAGGTGTTTTATTGTTGGATGTAATAATAAACATAGCAGTCGTAATTTACTCCTTTACGCTGGAGACGCAGAGGATTAATGATACTTTTGTTTTGAAGGGAATGCGCCGGTCCCGATCTGCCTAAATGCGTCTATGTTCATGCGAATCATTTGTGATCCAGCTTCATCTACAGAAGAAGTGAGTACAACGGTTTTTATAAATCTTTGCAAATAGCCTTTCCTAATAATGTGCTAGTTAGCCAGTTTCACGGCTAAAGTAAACAGTACTGCTGGTTGCCCCAGGGAAGAGAGGGGCGGGGTCAGCAGAGCTCATTAGAATTTAAAGCAACATGGACTAGAATGGCTTGCTGAAAACAGAACTGATTTTGACAAGTGTTTTTTACACTACCATTGAGAAATTTTTTTATCCAAAGTATAGACTTTTCATTAAGACCCTAAAGAATCATATCAAATGGGCATCTGATGACCCCTTTGATATTTTACTAATTCTGTTATGTGTTTTTGTCATTTTTATTAGTTTTTTGAAAGGTCTATATAATTTTTAAACTGGATGAAATAACTTAATATAGAAATATTTATATATAATTTATACTATGGAGCTGTTGAATATATATATATATATATATATATATATATATATATATATATATATATATATATGAAGAGTTCAGATGCAAAACCCTCTAAATCCATCAGACTTCTTTTCTTTTAAATGAACATTTTTTAATCAGGCTCTTATGATCAGGTTTAGTTGTTTCATTTCAAAGGTAATGATAAGGTAATTAGTTAGTGAATAAAATAACTTTTTTTCAAAAATGTCACTTTAGACAATCCATTGGTTTGATTGAAGTTAGATTTTCTTTTGCCTCAAAACCAGCTAAATACACTTTTGCTATTTTTGTAAAAACCTCTAAATCCACCTCTTTGGGACAAGACAGTAAATAGTTGAAAAATCACTAAAGATGCGACTAGAAACCCTGTCTGAATACAGGCAAAAATCCCCCAAAAATATAAAAAACAAAACAAAAAGAAAAGATTCACACAGTATAACCACAATGGCACAAAATGGCAGCATATTTATTTTAACAACAAAAAACAGACGTTACACAAACAACCCAGCATTAAAAATACATACATCTGGCATAACATCCATATGAGACAGAAGAATGGCATCTTGTTTGACTTTGTCGTTGGTGAAATAGAGCTGTTGTTTGATGTATAATAAATCAGATTCCTTCAAAGGGCACTGCACGAAAAACTGTTATGAGTGCATGCTACACTTGCGACCGAGCCATTTCCACTGTATCTACATTCTTTTGCCTTATAACGGGCAGAGTTTTGAGGTAAATAACGTTTTCTTCTGCTATTCAATGTCAGTAGGACAGGCTCATCCATTTCATTGTACTCCATCTTTTATGTTAAAAATCTGAATCTGAATCTAAAACAATCTCCACAGAAAAACCGGCTCCTCAGCGTGCCGCTATATTTAAACCGCTCGAAATCATATGATTCGATTCGCGCCTTCTGATTGGTTCTCGGAACATAGCGGCTTTTGCTGCCAATGGGAAGTGGCGTTTAGAGGCTTTTGCCAACAAAATGATATTTCTGAATGGGCTGATGCTGGGATTTAGAGGATTTGAAGCAAAAACATTCGCTCAATGTCATTATCTAATTTTTCCCCTCAAAATAACTCAACACACAGCCATTAATGTCTAAACCGCTGGCCACAAAAGTGAGTACACCCCTAAGTGAAAATGTCCAAATTGTGCCCGATTAGCCATTTTCTCTCCCCGGTGTCATGTGACTCGTTAGTGTTACAAGGTGTCAGGTGTGAATGGGGAGCACGTGTGTTAAATTTGGTGTTATCGCTCTCACTCTCTCATACTGGTCACTGGAAGTTCAACATGGCACCTCATGGCAAAGAACTCTCTGAGGATCTGAAAAAAAGAATTGTTGCTCTACATAAAGATGGCGTAGGCTGTAAGAAGATTTCCAAGACCCTGAAACTGAGCTGCAGCACGGTGGCCAAGACCATACAGTGGTTTAACAGGACAGGTTCCACTCAGAACAGGCCTCACCATGGTCGACCAAAGAAGTTGAGTGCACGTGCTCAGCGTCATATCCAGAGGTTGTGTTTGGGAAATAGACGTATGAGTGCTGCCAGCATTGCTGCAGAGGTTGAAGGGGTGGAGGGTCAGCCTGTCAGTGCTCAGACCATACGCCGCACACTGCATCAAATTGGTCTGCATGGCTGTCGTCCCAGAAGGAAGCCTCTTCTAAAGATGATGCACAAGAAAGCCCGCAAACAGTTTGCTGAAGACAAGCAGACTAAGGACATGGATTACTGGTGAGGAGTACAAAGACAAGTGTGTCTTGCCTACAGTCAAGCATGGTGGTGGGAGTGTCATGGTCTGGGGCTGTATGAGTGCTGCCGGCACTGGGGAGCTGCAGTTCATTGAGGGAACCATGAATGCCAACATGTACTGTGACATACTGAAGCAGAGCATGATCAACAGAGCAGTATTCCAACATGATAACAAACCCAAACACACCTCCAAGACGACCACTGCCTTGCTAAAGAAGCTGAGGGTAAAGGTGATGGACTGGCCAAGAATGTCGCCAGACCTAAACCCTATTGAGCATCTGTGGGGCATCCTCAAGCGGAAGGTGGAGGAGCGCAAGGTCTCTAACATCCACCAGCTCCGTGATGTCGTCATGGAGGAGTGGAAGAGGACTCCAGTGGCAACCTGTGAAGCTCTGGTGAACTCCATGCCCAAGAGGGTTAAGGCAGTGCATCAAACAGGAAATAATTATATCAAAGAATATATAAACAATCAAATAGAAATAAATCTAAATATATAGCCTACTGTAGTTATAAGTCTGCATATATAGAAGCAAATCAGAATATATACTTGTAAATCTGAATATATAAACATAATTCAGAATATAGTTATAAGCCTGAATATATAGATACAAATCTGAATATATAAATGTAATTCAGAACATTAATTTAGTTATAAGTCTGAACATATGTAAGTAAATCAGAATATATATTTAAAAATCTGAATATATAAGTGTAAATTATGAATATATAGATCTGAATATATAGTTATATAAATGTTGTAAATCGTGAATATGTAGTTATTACAATTAACATTTATATATTCAGAATTATATTTAGTTGTAAGTCTGAATATATGATGAATGTAAATTGTTTATATAAATGTAAATCATGAATATAGTAGTTGCAATTCTGAAAATATAATTGTAAATGAAAATACATATGGATAAATCCTGAACATATAATTGTGTGTGTGTGTGTGTGTATGAAAGTACATATATATAATACACACACACACACACACACACACGCACACATTCCTTATAACCTGTGGTGCTTTCAATTAAATAACACAATATAAATATTAAAGCAAATGTAAGAAAAATTCCTGAGCTGTCTTTGCAAGGAAAATTAACAAAAGACCCATTCACATTCATACAGGTGTTTATAAAGAAACAGTGCATGGAAACTGTTGTGGTTAGAAAGAAATGAGAGCAGCCCTGGGGTGTTTACAGATGGAGAGAGTTCTGATGAAAATTTGAGAAACTAAATGTCATGTGTGGATTGACACTGAGACAAACAGACTGAGGACACTATACAAACACACATCTCAGAGAGACGCGCATGCAAACAAGCACTAAAGCACAGAAGAGAACTTGCTGTTTCCTTCACCCCTCCATTTCCCCATCTTCATCTCTCCCTCCCTCCACCCTCCATCACTCCACATGTGTGAGACATGTTGTCGTGGAAACGGCTTGCAGCACTGTGTGTTTATAAGAGGCGGAGAGGCTTCGTTCAGTCTCTCTCTTTTGCTTCCCGCCTTTTGAAACAGAATAAAGCCAGTCGGAAAAAGAGAACGTGAGAGTGAAAGAAATGGAAATTAATCATCTTTCTCCATGTTCTCCCTTTCATCTCTCTTCATATGTACCTCAGTGTTTTAATTTCCTTTTTGTCTCAGGTCATGACCCGCTTCAGTCTCTCGCACTTTGATAATAAGCACCAGGATGAAGGTGAAAGTCTCATACACTCAAAGACATGTGAGAGAACACACTCCAACTACTAGATTAAACACATTCAGCAAGGAAATACAGGCACATTTACACAAAGATTAAACAATTACAGCCTCGCATTTAGTTGCACTGCTGAAAAAAAAAAAAAAAAAAACACTTAAACCAGTCTAAGCTGGTTTGTTGGTCTTTTGGCTGGTGTTTTTCAGCTGGAAGACCGGCTGGCTGCCCAGTTAAACACCAGCTTGGCCGGCTGGGAGACCATCCTAAACCAGCTAAAACCAGTTTAAACCATCTGAGATCAGAAAACCATATTAGTTTGGTTAGTGTTATATCAGTATCTATAGCCACGTTTCCATTACCCTTCAAAATACACAAACTGAAATTGCGAATTGAAAATACGCCCAATGGAAACATCAATTTCACAAGTACTCCAATTCATCGCAAAAATGTTTTTCCGCTTGCATGAGGTGGTTTTTCAGGCAATTCGAAAAAAGGTATATTTCGCAAAACTGCAATGGCTTTTTCGCATTTACAGGTCACCTGGCGTATGTGATGATCACATGATCATTCTTTAATGTACTATAACTTCAAAAAACACCTCATATGTGGCCGCTTACACAAGCATTGATTACACAATGCTTGTATAAGGGGCTTTCCTTGTCATTAAAGCTTGGATAACCCTTTATTTACACTGCACACGTCTGTGGCGCATTACGGCTCTGACACAACCACCAGAGCTGATCTAGTCAATGCTCATGTTTATACCATCTGCACCACAGCACATTTCAGAAGCGTCCCAGAAGCGTCTCTCCACGCTGCTTTGCTAAAGATACATGCCTACGTCTTCTTTGATTAAAATTAATGGCTAGTGCAATGGCTGCGATATATGTAAACCTACCAACATCCATTGGCATGACTTATCGCAAGAGGAAATAAATTACGTATAAGTCGCATAACATTGGTTAATGGAAACGCCGTTATTTTGGAACAGTTTATCGACATTTACAAAATATCGCTAACGTTTTGCACAAATCTGTAATAGAAACCCAGCTACTGAGATACTATTATAGGTTTAGTTAACATTTTGATTTAAACTCGCTTTTATTGTAATTTTAGTTTTGTCTTTGTGATTTTTTTTCTTTTTTTTTAGTTTTAATTTATTAATTTAGTACTTCAAAGCAATATATATATATATATATATATATTATTTTACTTTATGTTTATTTCAAGTAATTAAAATGATTTTATATATAGTTTTAGTTTGAATTTTAGTTCAATATAATAAACCTGATTTAAGTAGAGTTACTCAGCAGGGTTGAGGAGAAGAAAATCTGACTGCTCAGATTTGGTTCAGATTTAAGTATCAACTTCATCTCAGATATTTTTCCTAAAATTCCACCAAAGAATGAGGGAACAAGACAAAATTTTAACTCATCTTCTAGAGCCACTACTAGAGAGGACCGTGTAATCAGTCAGCATTTTGCTATAGAGCAGCACACACTGTATACCTATACAAGTAAAGAATATATACATCTTTTGCATCTTGGCAAATCTGAGCACAGTCTGAGACATTGTTGAGATTTCTTTTGAAACTAGAGACGCCACATGTGAAATTCCCTGGGTATTTTTTCTTACAAAAAACTTGAGACATAAAAGTCCCAATTGCTTTCATTCATTGCTTTGGTGTTCAGGAGAAACAATAGCAATATTAAAGAGATTTCATTAGTGATTTTTCTTTCCGGTGTCTGCTTGGACAATTTTAAAACATTCAAATGTCATAATGCAAACACTAGTATAAAGCGAAGGATGTGCAGGAGGAGATGCTGATTGTGTGTGTGTGTGTGTGTGTGTGTGTGTGTTAGAACTTGTCACATTGGCTTTTAGTTCTGCCTGCATAAAAACCATTATGTGAGCGTTCACAGACACACACACACACACACACACACATGCACATTTGGCTCATATTACATATATAAAACACAGATGTCCGTGTGTATATAGCTGTGTTTGTTCTCAGTTTGTTTAGTACTACAACACTGACTCTTACATAAAACACAAGCCCTTTAATCAAGCCTGTATGTCTACAGAGAACTTCACTGACAACAGCAATAGATCCACCTGTCAGCGTACATTAAACACACTGTGTGTTTGTGTGCACGTTCATTAATTATACTCTGCCTTTCTATGGCATTTTGCATTTTGACAGTTATGCCAATAAAGCGCTATTGAACTGAAACTACATTGTGTCAGTGTGTGTGTGAGAGAGAATGAAAAAGAGAGGGAGACACTGTCCATCCCTGTGTGTGTCAATAATAATATCAGTCTCATGAATGGATATATTGAGATTTTAATAAAGTCAGTAGACTGATTCTCTCTGCCTCTCTCACACACACACACTTCACCTTTTCTCTGCCGTCTGATTCTCTTCTGTCCATCTCAAACCCTTGTCTTTGGCCAGACAGACCACTACACTGTCGTCAGGGTTACCGCACCATTGTGTATCCCGTTGCCAGGTAACCGGTCGCTGTGGCAATGATGGAGAATCCTAACAGTGGGGTTCTGATATAAATCTTCCCTCCGGTTTACATTTCTTGTTTTTCGTCCTTCCTCTCTCTCTCTGTGTCTCCCATCTGCTGCATAAAGGGGCAGAGCGACCTGTGAGAAACTGGACACGGCAAACAATGAGAGCGACGGACAGATGTCTTGTTTGTTTTCTTTTCCCCATTCCCTCCATCTTCCCCAGCCTTTAATGAATGTCTCGATTATGTCAATAATTTCTTCTGTCGCTCTTTCCCACTTTTTTGTGTGTCAGCTAGGTCACATGGTTCTTTCTGTTATTATAAGTGGTCTTGGAAAGAAAAAGACGTTTTCACAACAATGTCTCAAAATATGTCACTAGACCAAACTTTTGATTTAAACAACCCTTAATGTTCAAGAAGTAGTTAACTTTGGCACATAGCTGAGATATGCACTTTAAATGTTGTAGTTGGTTGAAGAAATGTGTTCTTTTACTTTTTCAAAGACAAATTTTGGCTAATGGTGCACCAAATTAAAATCCTTGGCTCAAATATATATTAAATAGGTGTGTGCATTTTTTGTTTTCTATTTCATTGTGATATATATATAGGGTAAACGTACATATTAAGCACAATAATAATTAATTTATTACCCTACTTGATGTCTTAACCAATAGATATGTTTGTTACTATATACCTCCTGTAATGTCAAGTCAATCAGATAATTGCACTCTGAGATACGAGTCTCCATGTGTTCATACTGTCTGGCGGCCATTTTGAAAGCTGTCTAAAAACTTTCACCATAATTAATAATAATTACATTAGGGAAATAATTACATTAGATCCAAAAGATAGTTTTAGCAACACAGCGCAGATGCTACAGAACACAGTTAGCTGACTAGCTGTATAAGATTGTGTGCTACGCTAATATATTACTTCACAGGCATTACTGGCTTGTACTTTTACATCCATAATATTATAAATTGACAGTTTTGTGCTGGTCTGTCGTTTTACAGTGCTGTAATTTTTTAAAGATTTAATATTTTAAGGTGAGCTTAAAGGGTGCACTACTATGAAAATCACACAGCTTCAGTGTGAAATCAATAAGAAAAAGTATAATTTCATAGATATTGAATATGAACTTAATACATGACCTTGACTATTTATTTAACACAAATCCTGTCATTTTAATAAATATTACATGAAATTTATAAAAAATTGTTGCTGCTCCAATTAAGCTCAGTGTGCTCTCTTTAAGATCTTCCACATTGAAAGTCTATGTAAATACTTCATAAACAGACTTTAAATATTAACTGATGGTTGTCACTTTAAGTTAAGTTAATGGATTTTCTATGGATTCTGTCAACTCAAATCTGCAGACTGGCTCTGATCTTTGGCAACTAGCATCAACTTTTCCAGACTGTAAATCAGTGGAAAATCGGGGCAAAAATCGTGTATATTCCAGCCATAAGAGACTACAGATAAGTTGACATCCATTTAAAGAGAGGTTTATAATGAGGCTAGTTTCTGTGTTCATCTCCATTAATTAAATGTTTTATTTGATTTTTGAATATGTGTTACTTAGCCGAACGTGAACTAGATGTTGCAATGTGCTTAAATGACACTTGAATACATAACTGTTCAAATTGAATACCTTGTTGCTTGATTTTAGTGTTCTGTTTTTTTTGTGATTGACTTTGTACCTTAAAAAATATATATTTTTACAATTATTCTTCAGAAATTTTCCTTAAAATAATCAAGAATTTTTAATAAAACATGATGTGAGCTTAATGGGAACAGGGTTGTGCTTAAAGGGTACTTAATTTAAATGCTTTTGTCATTTAAAATAAAATTTTATGTTTTTGTGTGAGAGATTAATATTTTATTTTAACATACATTTTTTAATATCTTGTGCACTAAAAATGTCTCAATGTAGATTTTGGTGAGCTTAATAGGTACGTTTACCCTATAATAAACTTAATGAAAAGTTTTTTTTTACAAAATTATAATAATATTTCACAATATTTAAGTACATTACTGTACTTTTGATCAAATAAATGTTTGAGAATGGAAAACACTCTCTATTAATCAGCCTGTATCCAGAGGAATATCCTGGAAAATGCAAATATGTGATATAGTATTTGAATAATGTATGTTATCTCATCAGTACAGTGGCCCAGTAGAGCACAACACAATGAAATCTCCACAACACAACAGAATCAAGCCGCAACACAATGAAATTATCACCACACAATGGAAATAAGCCGCAAAACACACAATTAGCACAACACAACAGAAACAAGCCACAACACAACGGAAACAAGTTGCAACACAACAGAAACAAGCCGCAACATAAAGCGAAATTAGCAGAACTACGGGTGTGCAATATATATCGTCTGCGATATATATATATGCACGCTTACATTACGTAATGGAGTCTAGACTAGGGCGCGTGCGCATTTAGAGTGTGTTCTTTCACTGCATGATTCAGTCTAATAAAATGCACTAAGAATGATCACAAAATTCAAGATACGGGGGCGTATATACAGTATATGCGTATATATATATATATATATATATATATATATATCATTTCATATGGTTAAAAATCACATGAAGAGTGACAGGTTTTTTTTCAAAAATAAGCATGATTACAAATGTGATACTGATTTTATACAACAGTTCAATAAACAATAAGTTAATATTAAGAGATTACGTTTTAGACACCATATTGCCTGTTTTTGCTCCATTTCGCCAACAAAAAATAATTCCAAACAGCTACAGCACTGCTTTGCGTCTCTGAGCAACTTCAGGTGTTTTGTTCCTGAATGAATCAACCATTTAAATTATTTGGTTCAGTAGCAATGACTTGCTGCCACCTACTGGTGATTTTAATTTCACATTCAAAGTATCTTTTCGTTTTAAAATCATTTCAAATATCAGTATTCAATGTTTTATGTTTAAAATATCAAAACATTATGCATTTTTAACTGCAGGTTAAAGCACTCCATGTCCCTCCCTGTGTAAATACATCTAAACACAGTGTGTAAATGCCACTTCAGATCCAACTTCTGCAAAGATTAATTTTGTTGATACTGGTTTCATTTGTTTGGTAACAGCCTAAATGTCTTATTATTCTAATTGACTGATTAAATGTAACAATTTGATTCAAAAGATGCACACTTTTAGGAAAAAATTGCTTTTTTAAAGGTGAAATTGCCCATGAAAGGTAAAAATGAATTTAAACTTATATGAAAAGATTAATTTCTATCACTGATGTGAACTGACCACACAGAATATGAAGAATATCAAAAACTGCAGCTATCCACGGTAGTCAGATATCAGCACAATAACACACTCGGCAAAATATCGTCTAATTATCGTTATCGAAAAACTCCCCAAAAATATAGAGATATCATTTTTTATCAATATCGCACACCCCTAAGCACAACACAATGGAAACAAGCCGCAACACAGCGAAATTAGCACAACACAACAGAAACAAGGTGCAACACAACTAAATTAGCACAACACAATGGAAACAAGCCGCAACACAATTAAATTAGCACAACACATCGGAAACAAGCTGCAACACAGCGAAATTAGCACAACACATCGGAAACAAGCTGCAACACAACTAAATTAGCACAACACAATGGAAACAAGCCGCAACACAGCGAAATTAGCACAACACAACAGAAACAAGGTGCAACACAACTAAATTAGCACAACACAATGGAAACAAGCCGCAACACAATGAAATTAGCACAACACATCGGAAACAAGCTGCAACACAGCGAAATTAGCACAACACATCGGAAACAAGCCACAACACAACGAAAACAAGCCGCAACACAGCGAAATTAGCACAACACAACAGAAACAATGTGCAACACAATGAAATTAGCACAACACATCGGAAACAAGCCACAACACAACGAAAACAAGCCGCAACACAACGAAATTAGCACAACACAATGGAAACAAGCCGCAGCACAACGTAAACAAGGTGCAACACAAAGAAATTAGCACAACACAACGGAAACAAGCCGCAGCACAATGAAATTAGCACAACACATCAGAAACAAGCCGCAACACAGCGAAATTAGCACAACACAACAGAAACAAGGTGCAACACAACTAAATTAGCACAACACAACGGAAACAAGGTGCAACACAATGAAATTAGCACAACACATCGGAAACAAGCCGCAACACAACGAAAACAAGCCGCAACACAGCGAAATTAGCACAACACAACGGAAACAAGCCGCAACACAATGTAAACAAGGTGCAACACAATGAAATTTGCACAACACAACGGAAACAAGCCGCAGCACAACGTAAACAAGGTGCTACACAACGAAATTAGCACAACACAACGGAAACAAGGTCCAACACAATGGAAACAAGCCACAGCACAATGTAAACAAGGTGCAACACAACGAAATTAGCACAACACAACGGAAACAAGGTCCAACACAATGGAAACAAGCCACAGCACAATGTAAACAAGGTGCAACACAACGAAATTAGCACAACACAACGGAAACAAGCTGCAGCACAGTGAAATTAGCACAATACAACAGAAACAAGCGAAATTAGCACAATACAACAGAAACAAGGTGCAACACAACTAAATTAGCACAACACAACGGAAACAAGCGAAATTAGCACAATACAACAGAAACAAGGTGCAACACAACTAAATTAGCACAACACAACGGAAACAAGCCGCAACACAGTGAAATTAGCACAATACAAAAGAAACAAGGTGCAACACAACTAAATTAGCACAACACAACATAAACAAGCGAAATTAGCACAATACAACAGAAACAAGGTGCAACACAATGAAATTAGCACAATACAACAGAAACAAGGTGCAACACAACTAAATTAGCACAACACAACGGAAACAAGGTGCAACACAATGAAATTAGCACAACACATCGGAAACAAGCCGCAACACAACGAAAACAAGCTGCAACACAGCGAAATTAGCACAACACAACGGAAACAAGGTCCAACACAATGGAAACAAGCCACAACACAATGGAAACAAGCCGCAGCACAGTGAAATTAGCACAATACAACAGAAACAAGCCGCAACACAGCGAAATTAGCACAACACAACGGAAACAAGCCGCAACACAATGAAATTAGCACAACACATCGGAAACAAGGTGCAACACAACTAAATTAGCACAACACAACGGAAACAAGGTGCAACACAATGAAATTAGCACAACACATTGGAAACAAGCCGCAACACAACGAAAACAAGCCGCAACACAGCGAAATTAGCACAACACAACGTAAACAAGGTGCAACACAATGAAATTAGCACAACACAACGGAAACAAGCCGCAGCACAGTGAAATTAGCACAATACAACAGAAACAAGCCGCAACACAGCGAAATTAGCACAACACAACGGAAACAAGCCGCAACACAATGAAATTAGCACAACACATCGGAAACAAGGTGCAACACAACTAAATTAGCACAACACAACGGAAACAAGGTGCAACACAATGAAATTAGCACAACACATTGGAAACAAGCCGCAACACAACGAAAACAAGCCGCAACACAGTGAAATTAGCACAACACAACGCAAACAAGCAAAATTAGCACAATACAACAGAAACAAGGTGCAACACAACTAAATTAGCACAACACAATGGAAACAAGCCGCAACACAGTGAAATTAGCACAATACAACAGAAACAAGGTGCAACACAACTAAATTAGCACAACACAACGTAAACAAGCGAAATTAGCACAATACAACAGAAACAAGGTGCAACACAATGAAATTAGCACAACACATCGGAAACAAGCCGCAACACAGCGAAATTAGCACAACACAACAGAAACAAAGTGCAACACAACTAAATTAGCACAACACAACGGAAACAAGGTGCAACACAATGAAATTAGCACAACACATTGGAAACAAGCCGCAACACAACGAAAACAAGCCGTAACACAGCGAAATTAGCACAACACAACGGAAACAAGCCGCAACACAACGTAAACAAGGTGCAACACAATGGAAACAAGCCGCAACACAATGGAAACAAGCCGCAGCACAACGGAAACAAGCCACAACACAACAAAATTAGCACAACACAACTAAATTTGTCCTATCCGTGTTGTGGAGATTTTGTTGTGTTGTGCACTGCTGGGCCACAGTACATCACATATCAGTGTGGGTGATGTCATAGGCAGATGCTCTTGCATTATGCCAGTAAGTTTGCAGGGACAAGCACCAATCATATTTTCTTCAAACCTCAGAAAGTGTAAAAATCTAGTTTTGGTAACAGTTGCAGATACACACTTGCCATCTCATTTTATTCTTTCTCATAATACAATGCCAACAAACCCCCGAGTTACTGCAGACATGATTGCCCTCTCTATCTATCTATCTGTCAGTCTCTGGTGTTGTGTATTATGTGTGTATCAGGGATCTCCTGTCTATGTGTGATGATAATCGTGATCCAAACTGGCCTTCGTAGTTACAGGAGAACAGAATGGAGTTTGCATCTGATGTTTGAATCTGAAATCAGTGTGTGATAGAGCGTGTGTCTGTGTGCGTGTGGCGCAGACGTTGAGAAAATGCTTCGCTGATTTGTATGGTAATACCGCCTGTTCACGCAGCGGGTTCTGCCTTCTGAAACCATCAGAAAGAGAGAGAGGGAAAACGAGAGAGAGATCAGTCGCCATTAAAGCATGTGGCGATGAGAGTGGGCCGCAGGTCAGTAATGTCCACACTGAATGTATGTGTGAATGGATGTCTGCTCACCTATATACTATATGTGTGATACTATACTATAGCTACAAATCTTAGCTTCATTACAAGTTTGTTGCATGTGTGAGATGGGGTGCTGTATGCTGAAATACACGGGTTCCCTATGGATTCCATATCTCTTTCTTCTTTCTTTCCCTAGAGTGGGCTATTTACAAAGTTTGAGTCCTAAGGGAATATCGACCATCTTCTAGCAACCAAATAAACACCTTATGGTGCCTGTCTTCCTGTCTGTCTGTCTTCCACCTGCGAGATGTGAGCCTCCCACCTCTTTTTCATCTGCAGCGTTTGCTCTCCCTGTCTGTTTCCTCACACTCATCTTCTCTCTCTCTCTCACTCTCTCTCGAGGGCTGAGATTGAATCAGCGTCTTGACCCTCAGCACAGCACCTGCGCCTCTTCAAATGACTAACCTGAAGAGGAGGAGGGAAAGAATTATGGGCAGAAAGCGTACTATGGCGCCTTCCGTGCACAATAGTTTCATTATCTGCTATATTGTGACTTTTCCATTCAGGCTTTTTCTGCTCCTGAAACAGAAACATTCAAGTGTTACGACTCATTACATTGAGTGAATCAGTGAGGGATCTGACTTGTCTCCGGTCAAAAGAAAGAAAAATCACAAATGAGATCTTGTCAGTGTCTCAATTGTGTCTCCTAGACAGCTATGAGTTTGAATTGAGAGCAAATGGCGAGTGTTCTGAGAACTTTCTCCTAAGAAAAAGATCCTATTGATGACACTTCTTCTATAGAGAGATGAGATCTCAATGTCTCAGATTTTCCAAAATATCAAATAAAAGTCAGAGTAAGTGAATATATATTTTAAACATTTTAAATTGTAATATTACTTCATAATAATACTGTTTTTACAGTACTTTTGTTCAAATAAATGCAATCTTGGTGAGCATAAGAAACTTCAAAAACATAAAAAAGACCCAAGACTCAAAACACTAACACTAAGACTAACTAACATTTTAACAATAGTATATATATATATATATATATATATATATACAGGTGCTGGTCATATAATTAGAATATCATCAAAAAGTTGATTTATTTCACTAATTCCATTCAAAAAGTGAAACTTGTATATTATATTCATTCATTACACACAGACTAATATATTTCAAATGTTTATTTCTTTTAATTTTGATGATTAGAGCTTACAGCTCATGAAAGTCAAAAATCAGTATCTCAAAATATTAGAATATTTACATTTGAGTTTGAATAAATGACCATCCCTACAGTATAAATTCTGGGTATCTCTTGTTCTTTGAAACCACAATAATGGGGAAGACTGCTGACTTGGCAATGATCCAGAAGACGAACATTGACACCCTCCACAAAGAGGGTAAGTCACAGAAGGTCATTACTGAAAGGTGTGGCTGTTTACAGAGTGCTGTATCAAAGCATATTAGATGCAAAGTTGACTGGAAGGAAGAATTTGGGATGACCGCAAGCCTGAGAATACAGTCAAGCAAAGCCAATTCAAACACTTGGGAGAGCTTCACAAGGAGAGAACTGAAGCTGGAGTCAGTGCATCAAGAGTCACCACGCTCAGACGTCTTCAGGAAAAGGGTTACCAAGCCACTTCTGAACCAGAGACAATGTCAGAAGCATCTTAACTGGGCTGTGGAGAAAAAGAACTGGACTGTTGCTCAGTGGTCCAAAGTCCTCTTTTCAGATGAAAGTAAATTTTAAATTTCATTTGGAAATCAAGGTCCCAGAGTCTGAAGGAAGAGTGGAGAGGCACAGAATCCATGTTGCTTGAAGTCCAGTGTGAAGTTTCCACAGTCAGTGATGATTTGGGCTGCCATGTCATCTGCTAGTGTTGGTCCACTGTGTTTTCTGATGTCCACAGTCAACGCAGCCATCTACCAGGAAATTTTAGAGCACTTCATGCTTCCTTCTGTTGACAAGCTTTATGGAGATGCTGATTCCATTGTCCAGCAGGACTTGGCACCTGCCCACACTGCCAAAGGTACCAAAAGCTGGTTCAATGACCATAGTGTTACTGTGCTTGATTGGCCAGAAAACTCACCAGACCTGAACCCCATAGAGAATCTATGGGGTATTGTCAAGAGGAAGATGAGAGACACCAGACCCAACAATGCAGAAGAGCTGAAGGCCACTATCAGAGCAACCTGGGCTCTCATAACACCTGAGCAGTGCCACAGACTGATCGACTCCATGCCACGCCGCATTGCTGCAGTAATTCAGGCAAAAGGATCCCCAACTAAGTATTGAGTGCTGTACATGCTCATACTTTTCATTTTCATACTTTTCAGTTGGCCAAGATTTCTAAAAATCCTTTCTTTGTATTGGTCTTAAGTAATATTCTAATATTTTGAGATACTGATTTTTGACTTTCATGAGCTTTAAGCTCTAATCATCAAAATTAAAAGAAATAAATATTTGAAATATATCAGTCTGTGTGTAATGAATGAATATAATATACAAGTTTCACTTTTTGAATGGAATTAGTGAAATAAATCAACTTTTTGATGATATTCTAATTATATGACCAGCACCTGTATATATAGTTTTTTTGTATTTATTATTTACTTGTTACTTATTCTTATACACACAAAAGTCCATGCCTGAGGTTTATTTTGAAGGGAAATGGAGCACAACACGATCTGTAAATACCATCATAAGCATTTGATTTAAAGTTGAGTGATATCATTTGTGTTCTTGGCAACTAGTGTTTTATTACGATGACAACAGTCGACTGGAGCAGATATTATTGCTATGTGTGTATGCATCATGTATGTGTTTGCTCAACCTCAGGCTTGTGGTCTTACGGGAGTTACCTTGACAGTCAACAGAGCAAAGTGTTGGCAGAGTAGGACACATTACGTTAGATAGGTCTCATAAAACTGGAACGCCTGTAAAAATCACTCACGCACACCATAAGTTATCTGTCTCTACACCAGCATTTTGAACAAGGCTCTTCTTTTTTCATTAAAGGAATAGTTAACCCAAAAATGAAAATTTGCTGAAAATGTACTCACCCTCAAGCCATCCAAGATGTAGATGAGTTTGTTTCTTCATCAGAACAGATTTAGAAAAATTAAGCATTGCATCACTTGCTCCCCACTGGATCCTCTGCAGTAAATGGGTGCCGTCAGAATGAGAGTCCAAACAGCCGATTTATAATCCACAAGAGTTCATCAAGTCTTGTGAAGTGAAAAACTGAGTGTTTGTAAGAAACAAATGCATCAAGATTTCCTTTCGGTTTAAATAGGAGACGTCCATCTATTATATTGCTTTCTTCAATGAAAAAGCCGACGGAATCAGGAGAGAAATATGCAGAGATCAAGCGCTGTTTAGTCCAAAGTAGTTCTAAACAAATACGCCAGAGAAGGCCTTTTTCATTGAAGGAAGCGTTATTATGGATTATAGACTGGGATTTTGGCCAGAAGTGATGGTTTACAGTTAAAACGCCTTAATGATGGGTTCGTTTTGTACAAATATGCCGTTTTTCACTTCACAAGATGTTAATTGATGAACTGGAGTCATGATGTAATACTAAATTTCTCCAAATCTGTTTCAAACTCATCTACATCTTGGATGGCCTGAGGGTGAGTACATTTTAATTTCTGGATGAACTCTCTCTTTAACCATCATCTCTCTCTGACTTTATTCATCGTCTAACTTCATATTTCCTGTTTTCGTTTTCCTTCCCCTCCTCATCTCCATCTCGCCCTCCATCTGTAGTGACCCTGTTTCCTTCGCTCTCCAACAGAAGGTGGTGGTGGCTCTCCGGAGACAAACCCAGAAACAATGAATGGAAATGGGACAGTGGCTGAATACATTTGCCACCACTGAAAGAGGGAGAATGAGATGAAAAGATACATAGATGGATTGCGTTCATCTTCTTTTGCCTGTATGAAATGCGTGTGTGGAGCCTCACATTCACCCAACAGGCTTTGCCATTGATGCAACATAATTATGACAAGCTCTCTGCTGTACATCAGTGTGTGTTTCGTACTGTACGTGCATCGCCACACACACTGATTTATCTGGTGTCCCCCGGCAGGGATAGCCACATTCATCAGCGCAGGATTAGAGAGGCATCAGGCTGAGAGACGGATCGATACTGAAATATATAAATAATCACTAAATACTGACCCGGGATCAGCCGCTGAGGCAACAAGTGGTGGCTGCAGCGCTGCACTTTGACAGCAGAGGGAGAACAAGAACTGCCCACTGCAAAAACACAACAAAAGAAACCATTACTACATATCAAACACATGCTCGTAACACAAAAGCAAACATTCACACTGTTATTGCTGCTTTCAAACTAACTCTTTCATGAGTGGGCACACAACAGCTGGCAGAGGGCACAGTTGTGTGTGTGTGTGTGTGTGTGTAAGAAAGACGTAGATGAAATAGATGTGGATATGTGTGTGTGTGTGTGTGTGAGTCAAAGTCTCCGCAGCTGCTTTTCATTGTGGAAAGTTGAGTGGCGTTTTTATGAATCTAAAGCACGCAGAGTAGGATGCGCATGGTCCACGCACACACTTACTGACTAAATGCACTAAAATACAAACACACACATACTGTAGTGTTCAATCCTGAAACCGAAAGCTCTGAGATTCAATCCTAATGGAAACCATATTGCCAGAGAAAGTGAGTGTGTTTTCCGTGTGCATTAGTATGTGATTGATGGCTTTTGCATTCTGGTGAACATGTACTTCCATATTCTGTTAATTAAACAGACTCATTTAGTGGGTCTGTATGAATTAATGTCTACACACACACACACACACACACTCACGAAGTCATGTGGAATAATATTAGCACTCTAGTGCCGTGACGCTCACAGCTGTAATTAGTTGAGTACACTCAGCTAACTGAACAAACTCACTCGCTCTCTCCATCCACAATGTGGTGAAACTAGAAGAACGCTGATTCCAGGTACATATCTGCATAATTAAACCTGTTTCAAATGCATTCAATTTGAGGCCTGGATTTAGATTTGACAGGACACCTTAATTATTTCTGCCTAAAAACGTAAAAAGTGACATTTGGAAATTGCGCTTTTTAAAGCTTGATGAAGCTATTCCTGGACAAACTGGTCAGTCGTTTGCAGCAGTGCTAAAACACACACAGGTTTTTTGTGATGGCGAAGAATTTACATCTGTTTTTATATTGAGCGAACAAACCTAGACATATCTATAACAAAAACCATTGTGCATTTTACATCTAGTCACTATTTATTGTTATTATGTTTTGCTTATTGTAGGCAATTTCAGATTTTAATATCCTTTTGACATTTAGTCCCCACAATGTAGGCAAAAACCTGTCCCGCTCACCCACATACACTGAATAAAACAATTTCATTCAGAAACTAAAATATGACAAATTATTAAAAAAAGGCAAGTAGCACCTTGAATTAAACATGAGATTTTTAAGTAGAAAGACTAAAATAGAACTTTCGGTCACACTTTATTTTAAGGTCCAATTCTCGCTAATAACAAACCATTAACTATGACTGTTGCTTCTATAAATTCCCAATTCACTGCTTATTAATAGTTAGTAAGGTAGTTGTTTAGGTATTGGGTAAGATTAGGGATGCAAAATATGTGCTTTATAAGCATTAATGAACAGCCAATATGCTAGTAATATGCATGCTAATAAGCATGTTTTTTTTTACAGTGTACATGTTTACTTCACTATCTATATCTAATCACTTTTTGAATAATAAAACAGTATTTTTCTTATATACAGTATAATACTACTTTTGAGAACATCCCCAAAAGCCGTTTTTGTAGCTTCTGGAAACATTTTTCAGCACATTTGTCCGTAACTATAAACATGCATACTTAAACATACACAAAGAGCCAAATCATAAATACAGCAATGAAAAACAACACATCACATTTGTCATTGTACAAAATATCTCATATTTCCCTTAAATAATGTGTTACACACCCACAGACACATGGTCTGTTAACGCTACGCTGGTTTATGTGTTGGGTGGTGGACAAAATCCACGACAGAGCACTTTAAGAACAAAGAAGAAAATCTCTTTCTCTTTCCACTACAGCGAACAGTTTGTGTGCATGTGTTTTCATAATCTGCCCACTGCAAAAATCACACATATATATATATTGTTAAAATAATATACATTTACATGATCAACACAGAAATTGCATTTTTTTTCTTTTTCAGAACACAAAATAGATTTTGAAGAGCGTTGAGGGACAAACAACACTGTACTCCAATCACTATCATTAAAAAAAATGTCCCTAGCCCTGGAAGAAAAAGAAACGACAGTCAATAAATTATAAATTTGTTTTGGGTGAACTATCATATATATTGTGTATTTTGTCTTCAACCACTGACCAATGTTATTTTAGTATCATTGAGATTTATTTAAGTCTGTTTTTATTTGTATAGCTTTCATTTTAATTTTAATAGTTGTGTTTGAGTCCCTCAATTGTCCTCAGTGTGAAAAGATGGATCTCAAAATCATACAGTCACTGCTGGAAAGGGTTCAAATATGTAAAAGATGCTGGAAATTTTTCTGAAGAACAGCGCTCAGTTTAACTGTTCAGAACAAACAAGGGACTCATGAACAACCATCACAAAACAGTCTTAGATCATCCAGGTAACCACACACAGTATTAAGAACCAAGGGTTCCCAAACTTTTGAAGGGGGTTATTTTAATAATTTCAGCTATTTTTTTTTTTTTTTTTTGTCTTGTGGACTATATGTAAACATCTTTTATGTAAAATATCTTACTCAAGACAGTACTAAATAAAAAAATAACATGCATTTTGTATGATCTCTCTTATTTTGTTAAAATTATTCACGTTTTCACAGATTCTGCACGGGGGTTCCCAAACTTTTGCATGCCACTGTATTTGTTTTACATGTTTTATACAAACATATATATTTTATATGTTTTTATGGTTTTAATTTTAATTTCAATTTTAGTTTTAATTAACTATAATAACCCTATTCTTCACCAGTGAAGTGTAAATTTTGTACCACTAATGGTCCCAAAATTGTCACAAATCCACATCCAGGGTGTGATTTGGTACAGGGCCCAAACACAATTGCAAAAATACTCACTTTTTTAAAAGTTTCCCAAACACCCCAAACAGTTCAATAAAAAAAATGTATTCATATATAAACACACATACATAGAGAGCATCATGGTAAACACGGATGCTCATGTGTGTCATAAGATATAACAAACCTCACTGGCTTCTGTATTTACCATATGTTATGTGCTCTATGCATTTTGATCATTGTTTAGATATAAATAACAAATCTGTTCATCATATAAAGCAGTCAGATCTCTTCACCAGACTCAGTTTTACAATGCCGTTATGACATTTTTTTATTTTCCAAGTTTTGGTTACCTAGACTTTCAATGAAGGGACAAAACCCTCTCAGGTTTCATTAAAAATGTCTTGATTTCTGTCTTACAGGTTTGGAATGACTACCATATCATTTAAGCTGCTCTAGGAGAACATATTTTAACATTTCCTTTAAACATAAAAACATCAGACAATAAAATAATTATTGTATTATTATATAACAGACTGTTTTTTACAGTAAAGCATTTGCGTGTTTAGCTGCAATAGCAATCAAATATTTCCAGTTTAATACTGTACGAGTAAAACACACACACACACACACACACTGTGTAAGTGCCTGCGTGTCAATGCTTTTTCCAGCTCATGTGATTTTCACATCATATATTGTATCCATATGGACATAACACTCAATAAAACTACACAGCAGAACAGAGTTTACCTACAGAGAAAAAGAGAAAGACAGTATACCTGCTCAAATGCACAAACACAGCCTTATACCATTCTTACTCTGTAAAAACGAACAAACCATAGTTTACAGAGAGAAACCTCCCCTTATACACACCCGCAGGACAGAGAGATGGGGATGTGCGTGTATGTGTGTATGTGTGTGTGTGTTGTAGACTCATACTAGCGCAATATTGTTCCAAATGTCAGGGATGAGACACCAACCCCACAGAGACTGCGGGAGCTGTCAGCACACACACGCCTCTCCTCTCTTTTCCTGTCTAACTCTATCACTCCATCTTTCTTTCTCTCCTTTCCTGGATTTTCAATCCATAACACACAATCTCTCTCTCTATCACTAGCTCTCTCAGTCAGTCAAACTCCTCATCCCTTCATTTTATAGAGGTGAGTATTTTTAAAGGCCACAGATTGTGTGGTGGTATATGGCCGATAAGGTCTTATGGGAGATTAGAGCTCATGTCAGTTATTGCTTTTTCCTCCTTCCATAATGAGGCCCGACAAGCTTCAAGAGAATTATATATAGAATTCACACACACACCAACATGCTGAAGCATCATACACATACTGCTTGGAGTATTTTTTACCATTCATGGAATTTAGCTGGTTGATTTGAACCTCCTGCAGATTATTTTTTCTAAACAGAAAATCAACATCTAGCCACACTAATGGTGCTCAACTCCCTGTGAAAGAAAATAAGAGTCATTGTTTTTAACAGCTTTATTTGACTAAATAAATAAATAAATATTTAACTTATAAACATTAAAAAAGAACCCAAATAGCTTTAAAAACTGGAAAATAAAATATATAAATCAATAACTAAAATAAAAAATAGCTTAATATAAAATATACTCTATATACAGTACTCAACCAAACAGATACTAAAAATAAAAAACTTTTAAAAACAACAAAATAAATATGAATGAACTAATCCAAACGTAAATGTCAATATACTCAACCTCTAGCCTAAATAAATATATTAACCAACTAACTAAAATGTAAATGCCAATATACTAAACCTATACATGAATATTAAAAATAATTAAATAGCTTAAAAAAATAAACAAACAAACAAATAAATAATCAGCCTAAACATAAATATAAAAAATAAAAGTAATAACTAAAAAAGGATTGAAATATCACTGGACCAAAGGGCAACAAAAATGGACAGGGAGAAAATATGTCAGTTAATAAACTATGTTTATATGTATACATATAAATGGTAAATCCCTCAAGTTTCATAAGAAAAACCATGAAAAGTATGCTATCTACAGAAGCAAGACAAAAGCCATGAAAATACAAGGACTGTGCAAACAGAATGCAAACAACCCATCTACACACTCTTTTGACTGATTGAGTCGATTTTATGACTGATTGTGTCTTGTCATGCACAATTTTCCATGTTCGAGGTGGACAGACAAATTACTTGTGTTGCGGTTGGTTAGTACGTGGTGCTATGGAATGAATTACTAAGTCCCTAAGAAGTGATTTTTTTAGGTCACGTCTGAACTGCAAGATGTGTTAAAAATGACAACCTGTTTTCAATTTTAACACATTAATGGGCGAGTTCTGGGACAACGTTTTTTTGTGTTAATTTTTACTCATTCGTTGTGTTGATGATTTTAACACAGTAAATGTGTCAGAAAGGTTATGACAAATATGTGTAAACATGCGTATAATTTAACACATTATGAGCTGTCCTTCACTACATACATTATGCTAAAAAACATACATTCGCATTTGACAAAATGAATGGAAAAATCATTGGTTGTTTAGCTTATTGACAAAATATTTATTATGATGAAATATCAACAATTACATTCATAGAACTGCAGAATATATATACAATTTTAAGCAGTCAAAAAGGAAATATCCAACACAGGACAAAAAAAGTTATTTTCATCTCATTAGGTAACATGACACATAACCCCACCTTCATAATCATTTCACTATTTTACCAAACTTTGCTGGATTGATGTACACTGGTGGCCAAAAGTATTTTGAAAGAAGTCTCTTTGATGCTCAAAAAACATTTCTTATTATCAATGTCTGTACTCCTCCATCTTTTCCACAGCATAGGAGTAGAAGTCATTATCAAAATAGCCTTTTAAAAGCCAACACAATGTTTTTGTCCACCTTTGGGAATAAATGAACTTCTCCGAAGACTGGATCCTGCTCAGAACTTGACAGACAACATCAGAATGTTCTGTGGTCTGTCTGCGTGTCCACAAACACAAATGTACTCAGTCCTTCAGTGGAGATTCCTGGTTCCAACACTATATTAAAACAGAGAGAGAGGACTCTAACATAAGAATATATATTTGTAAGTAACAGCTTGTCAATAACATATACAAACATTTCAGCTGAACTGTAAACTAAATTATGCCAGATTTAATTTTAATACTTACATATCCTAAATTCTGTCCAAAAATGCTGAGATCCATAGAGAGAAGACTCCAATTGAGGATTTAGCCTTCAGCTTCTCTGCAGCTGTTTGAGACAAAAACACACTAAGACACATGCAAGCAATCACTATGTGATGGTCTCCCTCCTTCCTATAGTAGTTAACCCACCTGTGCGCTGATATTAGGTACCTTCCTGGTCATGTGAGACTGCAATGGCAGAGAGTCTGCAATGGCCTAATGAAAGATCAAAATAATGCTAAAATATAAACTAAAGTTTATAAACTAAAGAATGCTCGATTTGGTATGAATGAATGATTTAGTGTGAGTTTTATTGCAGTGCTTACCTGAATGGTGAACATAGAAAATGGTCCATCTTCTGATTGGTTCATTTGCGGTGTAATAAACATAATGTTAGACATCACTTATTTGATATAATGTTAGCAAATTTAAATTTAGACCAGTGGCTCCAAAGCACTTATAAAATATTGCTAATCATTTCAGCAAACTTTTAAATACTTTAGACATAGTTAATAATTTCTTTATTGACAAAAACAGAGTAAAATACAGAGTCAAATTTCACGTGCTAAATTCTGTCATTTGTAAAGGTGTCTTCACTCTCGGGAATTTTGAGTGAAAGTAGGAAAAGATTGTCTATTTGAAATCAGTTTTCGACGCGTTTTCGTCCGCGCTAACCAACAGAAAGCTGCTTGATTTACAGTAAAGTTAACCTTACATGACTAATGTGCTGCAGCTAACATTACTGACAATGACCGGGGTTTTGCCCACAAAATTTCGCTGTGCCAGCACATTTAAAGCAGTATTAAAACAAAAGCAGCAGGAAACATTGATTTTGTTAATAAATGTAAGCAAAATATGATTTCAAGTACATCATACCTCAGGAATCTTGCTAACGTTAGCAGTCTCCAGCGCGAATTGGCGGGACATGGCGCGAATCGTCTCCTCAGTAGTAAAAAGGTAGTTTTGAGGAGCAGTTTTGATGCGAGGTTTAGTCAATTAACATAATAAAGCGATTATGGTATAAATACGATATTTTACTTACAACAATACAGAAGTAAAACAAAATGACATGTCGCTGTCATTACAGACTAAAATGACTATGGGCTGACTGGATTCTATTCAAAAACCCTAACGTTAGGCCCTATTGGTTCACATTAGCTAATTTAAATAACGGACGTCTTTAAAAACTACACAAAGTGTTAGCACATCGGTCTACACATATTGTGTTAAATGCTGTGTGTAAATACACAAGTTGTGTTGATTTTTAAACTACACATAAATACGTGTAAAAGAGGTTATTCTTTTCTACACATTTTTAATTAATATTGACACAAAATGTGTAAATTAGAGTGTTACAAAAAGTGTGTAATTTTTTAACACATCTTTTCTAAGAGTGTAAGTGGGCCAGGACCACCAATGGTGCCTCCTTATAAAAAAAAACAAAAAAAACACACAACACACAACAAAAGCACCCATAAAAGAACAAGACTGACATGAAGCTAACGATGACCCGAAAGTCAAGTAAACACACACTCGCACTCAACAGTGAGCTTTAATTAAGGCGACTGCAGTGACACCGGTGAGAATTTATGTCTGTTTTCCGCTTAGCAGCACACACAAATGCACACATGCGACGGCAGATAAATGCACACATGTGTGTAGCATGTGTAACGGTGGTTTAAATTAAGACTGTTGTAAATCTCGTTTTTGTTAATTAGACAGAAATGAAGGTTTAAGATAAATGTTGCCATGTGCTCTACATCACAGTGTGTGAAATGTGGTGCTCCGGCTTCCTGTTTTAAAAGAGCCGCATATAAAGGCGTGTGTGCATCTAACAAGGAGGTGTGACATCAAGGGTATGACCGCGAAGGCTGGTAAATGGCGCCATCCGGACAGAAATACCCACAGAATGCCACTCACATTGGTGACAGGATCGAGCTGCGGCATGTCTCCTTACGGGAAGGGAAAAACTGATTTTTTTAAAGGGATATAAAATGAAGTGGGAAACTCCCAGCTAAGGTTTTAATCTGAAGATACACACACTCACATATGCTTTAGCAGTGAGTCAAAGGACCTGTTGTTGATTCATAGACTGGGGTGAGAGTGGTTTTTGCGTGTCCTAGGGCTGGTGGGCCGCCTGGATATTAACTTTAGACTCAATCCTATAGAGGCTTAACCCCTAAACCCCAACTAACCAAACCCCCCTTTAACCTCAACAAACCTCCCCCCATGACCTTATGCCATCAGTTTCTCTTACAATGACCTCTGACCTCGCTCTCCACCTTCCCCCTGTGCACACACATCCCCATCCGTCTGTTTCTCTCTTCTCCACGACAAGAGTCCAAATTGGGATCCCATCTGAAAAAACAGGCCGCTCAGATAAGCGCATCGGTCCTGAATGATGCCGTTACGTTGATTCAGCGTTGATTTAGCGTCGATACAACGCTGTAGATAGCCAGGTGCCTGCAGCGTTTGTAGAGATAAGGTAACAATTGCAGACCGGACAAACGTTTGCTTAAATGTAAGGCATCAAGCTAGAATCTTGCTGGTCTAAACGTTTTTAACCAGATAAAAAGAAGCTAAGCTGGAAAAGTGGGGTGCTTTAAAAAGCGGCGAACGCATCAGCGTGGCACAATGATAAAGTGTGTGCGAGTTTGTGTGTGCCTGTGCAGAAAGGGAAGAAAAAAAACGAAAAAGGGACTTAATGACGGCAATCACTGTAAAGAAGGTGAGAATTGGAACTGGCAGCGAGATCAAATCAAAACGCCACAGGAGAGAAGAAACGAGAGAGAGAAAGAAAGAGAGAGAAAGACAGAGCTATACTCTTCTTAAGAAAGGGACAGGAGGGCAGAGAACAAAGAGAAAAGAAAAGACAGGAAATCACAGTGAATGAATCATGAGAAACAAACAGACTTTGAAAGGAAAAAAAAATAAAAATCTGTGAGACCTTTATAGGAAGAGTTCACCCAAAAATGAAAATTAGCTAAATTAATGTTTGAAAGGAAATGAATTTGTGTCTTTTTTTAAACCGCTGTTGAAAACTATTTATTAACCGTTGATTCGCATCTTTCACAGATAATTCACTTTAAACACAAAATCAATATCTAGCCATTCCTGTGGAATAGGAGTGATAATTTTTTACAACATTGGTTGACTAAATAAATACCAATATACTCACACATACAGTCATGGCCCAAAATATCGGCACCCTTGATAAATATGATCAAAGAAGGCTGTGAAAATTTGGAGAGTCTTTAGCCACTCAAACTCTCCTTCTCACCGTGCATTAGGACGATATAGACACACGTCCTCTTCCAGGCGGTTTCGTAACATTTTATGTTGATTGGAAATTCTTAATTATTGCCCTGATGGTGGAAATGGGAATTTTCACTGCTCTAGCTCTTTTTTAAAGCCACTTCACTAATTTGTGAAGCTCAATTATCTTTTGCTGCACATCAGAAATATATTCTTTGTTTTTTTCTCATTGTGATGGATGATTAAGGGAATTTGATCTTTGTTTTCCCTCCTATTTATATTTCTGTGAAACAGGAAGACATGACTGGATAATTTCATGTTCATAATCACCCTGGAGTGCTCAAAATTGTGAATATGAATGGGAATATACTTCAGAGATATTTTACTCATAAGAATTTCTAGGGGTGCCAATAATTGTGTCCAACGTATATATTTGAGAAAAACATTTATTTCATAATGATATTTCCCCCATTTTAAATTCTTATTATCCAATGAAAGGTTAGATTTTTGTGAATTTTTCAAATAAAAGATCAAAAGGATTAACAATGCAGATTAATTTTCACAGCCTTCTTTGATCATATTTACCAAGGATGCCGATGTTTTTGGCCATGACTGTGAATATATAAAAAATTTAAAATATTAAATATAAATAAATATGTAAATGTCAATGTACTCAACATATACATGAATATTTAAAAATAAATAAATAAATAAGCATAACAAATACAAATTTTATTTACACAATTATTAAAAATAAATGTTTGGATATTTGGTGTTTTATAAAGTATATAATACTATTTTTGCTATTATAAATTTGGTAAAATTGACTAAAATGAATAAATATGATCTATAAATAAAAATGAGTACATTTCAAAGGTATTTCCGTCAAAAGGCAAAAACTACAAAAAACAAATAGTACATAATGCACCTGTAAATGATCAGAAGAATTATTAGTGGACAATTGTTAATTAATAATGAAATTAAAAACTAAGCCACTTGAATATCTGCACACAAGGGAATGATTTTTTTTTAGCTGAAACTACCTTTGTATACTGTACACCAAAACATGATGTGTCCTCCCAAATATGACATGTCAAATAACTTTGGTTCTCACATGTGACGTATTGTATAGAGACGTGTAAATGCAATTTGAGAGGTGCAGCAGAGAGAAACATTTTCAGTGAAGAAAGTCATACAGGTCTGGGACGAAGGCAAGTAAATGAAGACAGAGTATTTCTTTTCGGGTGAACCATTCCTTAAAATAAGCGAAAATGTAAGAAGAGAGAGACCGAGAAGAGAGTGAAGGAAAGAGAGCAAACGGGCAGAGAGGTTAAAGCCAAAGTCAATTGAACAACTAATGTGAATCGATCAGTTTCCTCTGCCATGCTCTTAGGGGAGGGAATGACATTTTACTGGCATATTTTATTATTGAGAGGAGAAAGAGCAGCTCCATCTGAACTACTGCACTCACACCACACTGACAGCTGGGCTTTTCCAGGGGAAAAAAAGACGAAACTGGGTGTGTTTGTCCATGCGAGTGTGTGTGTGTGTGTGTGTGTAGATATTAGAATTATTTATTACGACTGAGTGAAATCTGGTAGCCCTCAGAGCCAGCCTGGAGCGAAGACGAGAGGAGAGAGGAATGATGGGGGGTGTCTGGGAAAACGGGGGGGTGAGAATAGAGCTCAATTAAAAATTAAAGCCCTTTAAAACGAGATCCACCCTGCTGCCAGGGGCATCGCTCCCAGAGGACGAGCGAGAGAGAGAGAGAACGCAATTGTCACACTGAGGAAGAGCAAGAATCTTTTCTTTAGTTCTTCCTTATATAGTTTTTTCCTCCAATGAACAGTCAATAAGAGCTGTACATACAGTATGGAGGCTCAAACCAGCAGAACAATGTGTGTGGATATTTGAAAGAGATGCAGAAAAGACGAAAAAGAGAAAGTAAAAGATGGTAAAGAAGAGACAAAGACAAGAAAATGCAGGAGAGAAATATTTTTTAATGCACGCATATTCAAGGATGAATGCTTCAAAGACAACACAGATAATAATCCCTCACACACACTCTCACAGGTGCTCGCACACACACACACACACACACACACAGAAAGAATGAGAAAAGACGTACGTACACAAACACACCACTCACTCTCTGTCGTGTGTGATCAAGTGAGAAATTAAATTTTTCTGATGAAAAACTTGTCATCCCTTCCCCTCCTCCCTCCTTTTAATTTATTCACTTGTTTATCAAACGTTTGTTTCACTGGCACAGAAAAATGAAAGCCACACAGCCGTGTGGACTATGTCGCAGAGATAGTCCGATTATCAATGGTCGCTTGAGTTAGTAGCAAACGAGTTAACCTTTAAGACGCAGGACAGTCTGGAAACAGGTAACTATATAGCAAACTTGTGTTTCAAAGTCTACATACAGTAGACAGATATATAGAGTGTAGGTGTATTCAAACCATGAAGTCCAAATGCACAAAACGATCAAAAATACAACATTTGAATGTGCCCAAATGCCCAAAAAGTATGTTTGAATCAATCTTTCAAATAAACCTGTGTCTAGAATTCTACTTGGATTAAAAATGCATGTCAAACAGCTATGTAACACTGGATCATTTTTCTCAATAAATAAATCACAAAGAAAATATTTTTCTCTCACTTGTTTGATTCGGGTCTCTTTGTCTACTTTCAGGACTTATATGAAAATCTGATGATGTTTTGGCTCATATTTATGCAGAAATATAGAAAATTCTAAAGGGTTCACAAACTTTCAAGCAACACTGTATATGTATAAATGTATATATAAACAAGGACATCCAAAAATTGTTCAAATTGAGATACCTAAGGTACCAAAAAAGTTAAATATACCAAAAAATTTGAAAGTGCCAATTATATCCAAAACTGCTATTTCAATCGAATGTAAGAACTGCAATGTCCAAAACCGCAGTTTGAACCGAAGCTTCAAATGCATCTATGATGATCAAAAAAAGTATTTGAACCAAACGCTCTATGATGCCAAGAGTGCTGTCTAGGTTTTTGAGGCAGAGCCTAAGTGTGTATTAAGTGGCTCAGTTACCCTTTTTCAACAATCTTGCCTGGCAGCAGTGCACAAAATGTTACCCGTTGTCTCAGCAGATTACAACCGTCTCGCTGCACATCTATCTTTGCCCCCTCCCCTTCAACAGTCACACACACACTCAAATGAACATATGCAAGGATCCCAGGAAAGAAGTAAATCTCGTGCACTTGTGAATGCGTTCTGCTCTCGTTTCATTCCATAAGGAATTGTTACCCTGGTAACAGCCACAGCGCAATTTTACTTGCGTGAGTTCAATGTCCTTAAACATTAAGAGCACTTCACTTGGTATAGGGAACTGAGGCATATTGACGGAAATCTTTTGATGTGATGCTTGTGTGTGTTTGTCTCTTTGCAAGGCAGCGGTGGGATGTAAATATGGGTTGTGTGCATGCCACAGCAGACCTGTTGCTCTCGTGTACAGCCAGTTTTCACAGCATGTGCCTGCTGGACCTAAAATGACAGAATCTCACTCACCAGCACTATCACGCTCAGACCAAACAATTAAGAAGGGACAGAAGGTGTCCCCTATTAACCTTTCTGAGGTTTGGCTGAGTGGATGAGAGGGATTTGAAGAGCAAAAGCTGGTCCTAGAGTGGTCTCAGCCTCACACAGACCACCCACAATCCCCTCACTGCCCGTCTACTGCACACAAAACTGGACAATCACAGCTCCAATCAGACTGCCTAATTGCTACACACTCTGGACGGTAAGGTACAAAGATGTTTATCGGTCTACCAGGAAACTACTGTACATTGTTGTTGAAAGGTATGACGGTTTTTAAAAAACAACTATTCATGGAGTTAAATCTTATATATACTATATTTATTTATTTAGAATTGTATATTTCAGTATTTTATAAATATAAAATTCTAGTTCAAAAATTCGAATATATTAATACGTAAATAAATAAGTGTGTGTGTGTGTGTGTGTATACACTGCTGCTCAAAAATTTGGGATCAGTAAGTTTTTTTTGTGTTTTTTTAGGGAATCTCTTCTGCTCATCAAGGCTGTATTTATTCGATCAAAATTACAGAAAAAACAGTAATATTGTGAAATCTTATTGCAATTTCTTATGTTGGTTTCCTATTTTAATATACTTTAAAATAGAATTTATTTATGTGACGCAGCGCTGAATTTTCAGCATCATTACTCCAGTCTTCAGTGTCACATGATCCTTCAGAAATCATTCTAATATGCTGATTTATTATGAGTGTTGAAACCGTTGTGCTGCTTCATATTGTTTTTTGGAATGTGATACTTTTTTCTTTGATTCTTTGATGAATACAAAGTTAAAGAGAGCAGCATTTGTTCAAAATAGAAATCTTTTCTAACAACATAAGTCTTTACTATGACTTTTTATTCATTTAACACATCCCTCTTGAATAAAAGTACTAATTTCTTTAAAAAAAAAAAGAAAGAAAAAACGTACTGACCTCAAACTTTTGAATAGCATTGTATATTGTAACACAAAATTACTTTTTTAAATAAATGCTGTTCTTTTTAACTTTTTATTAATCAGAGAATCCTAAAAAATAAATAATCACAGGTCCAAAAAAATAAAGAGAAGCAGCACAACGATTTCCAACATTGATTATAAATCAGCATATTAGAATGATTTCTGAAGGATCATGTGACACTGAAGACTGGAGTAATGATGCTAAAAATTAAGCTTTGATCACAGAAATAAATTATATTTTAAAGTATATTAAAATAGAAAACTGTTATTTTAAATTGCAATAATATTTCACAAAATAACAGTTTTTTTTTTTTTGTATTTTTGATCAAATAGATACAGCCTTGATGAGCAGAAGAAACATCTTTAAAAAAAAAAAACATTAAAAATCTTACTGATCCCAAAACACAGTGTGGGTGCAAGTTGGCCAGAATAAACTGAAAATTGGACCAAACTTTACACCAACCAATAAAAATCTGGCTTTGTGAGACTAGTCCCAGAAAAGCATGGAGTGCCAGTACTAAACAAAGCTGTTCTGTACATCTCTTTATATCTCTGCTCTTGCTTTAAATAAACATCATGTGTCTCTGAATACACTTCAAGCCATGACATGCTTTGCACAGTTCTATCGCGCCTTCCTGCCTTTCCTTCAAACCGTCTTGCGTTCAGTCTATTCTGCCAGACACGTGTCCGTCTGGCATTCCCACGCCCACGTTCTCCCAGCATGCATCAGGCCCTGTTGCAGTGGGTGACTGTGCAAACATACACCCCCTGCATAGCGCCACACTTCTGTCTGCGTTTCGCCGCTCTATAAACAGTGGGCGAATGGAGGCGGGGCCTCGGTTTTTGACAGACAGCTGCGTAGGTTGCGGTCAGGCCCAGACATGTTAAAGACCGCTGGGCAGCAATAGAGCTCGTTGACATGCTGATTGGTGGAATGTTGTCGTTAAGTGGCAGTATATATGTGTGTAGGTGGACGGCTCCATGTCCGACATGCTGCTCCTGTTTAGATTGGACAAGCCTAACGCCCACAACATCCATGCCTGTCACTCTCCGCTCCCACTCCGGCCACAAGGCCTCACGGACAGGAAAAATCCTCTTCTGCACCCCTGTCAGCATATAGATCAAGACTGATTGACATCTTGTTTAAATGAGTTATAGAGCAGTCTCGCAGCATTGATCAGCAGACGTAAAAACCACTAATCAATAGCTAGTCGTGGTGAAGAGGACGATGAGGGGTTTCCTACCCAGCTTTACCAGTTCCTCTAAGGTCTCTAAGGTCACTCATGGAGTCATAATAACTACTTAAGTCATCAATCACATATTGATCGCCTGTTAAAAAGCCCAGAGCCAACATCAGCCATCTTTCTCTGCCCTGATCCCAGCTGGAATTGTCTAATGGACATATACTCATGATATATGTCAGCCACAAACAGATTTATCAGCCAATCAGTGACCTGTCTATGCTTTATACAAGCCAACCAAAATGATTTATCAAGCCATTACTGCGTAGTTATGCATAAGATGTCATACTGATGTAACATGTGTGTATGGTCAGACTGGTCACTAGTGGGGTGGCTATATTAAATTAATTAAATAATTACTTAGTTTTTATTTTTAATATTATAGTTTAACATTTTTAAGATTTAATTCATTATTAGATTTTTTATGAATTTATGAACCCCCTCCTTAGGTCAAAAGTAATCTAATGCAGTCAGATTATAGTACACTCTCAGAAATAAAGGTACAAAAGCTGTCACTGGGGCAGTGTTTGTATCTAAAGGGTCCATTTTGGTACCTTAAAGGTACATATTAGTACTTAAAGTGTACATATTTGAACCTAATAGGTACAAAAGTGTACCTTTTGAAAAGGTACCGCCCCAGTGACAGCTTTTGTACCTTTATTTCTGAGAGTGTACTTAGTGTAATGTTTTAAAATAAAAAATATAGGATTACAAAGTGCGAGTGTATCTTCAAGTTGTTACATGAACAAAACATTACAATGAACACAAAAAAACAGATATGACAAAAAGTAATAAGTTGGCACTTAAACGAGTCAATTCACAACTCCTGTGGTTGCAAGTCACCTAACAATTCATAAAATAACCAGCTCAAGAAGAGAATCATTTGCTTGTAAATCAGATTACTCTAATCGTGATGTGTTTTTGCATGCATCACACAAAGACAACTGTAGAAAGATGCTTTCTTGCCATTATTTTCAGTACACCATCTTTTCATGTCACAACAATTAACTGCAGACTGCAAACACATCTGTGGTTTTGGTGTGGAGCTGTCGATTCATCAGCAGCAGCGCTCAAAGCAGTGCAGGAAACGGGTGTATGACCATCATTTATCCTCATGTGAATGGTCCAAATCAATTGTATAAACATATAATCAATGGTATTGAATATCTGCAGCTGAATATTGTAGCTCTACATACGAGACATGAATATATCCGAACGAGGGAACTAATTAAGAACCTGCACATAGATTCTCTACTTGTTTTCATGATCACACTTCATCAACCTATTTACATCAGTTATATTCAGAAAATAAGGTGTGAGAGGCAAATCATCCTCTTACAGTCTTTTTTTTATTTTATTTTTTTTTACCTTGGGTTAGTGTGACTTTCCTTCTCAAATGCATGAGATGAAGTGAGAGGAATTGACATCTTAACACAATAAAAAGCAAAATAAACAGAATAACCCTCATCATTATAATTATCTACTGCCCTGAGGCTCAACTATGAATTATTCATTTAGTAGTTAATTAAATGCATGTGTGAGGGATGCAGTGACAGTACGTCGCAGGAACGTTACATTGATACGTGACGTTAAAGAAATAAATCTTTGTTTCCTGCAATCACATCCAACAGTCAGCTCCACGCAGGAAGGGAAATCTGAATTACCATTGTTCAGAATTGTATTCTCATTCAATAGTGCAGAATATTTATGACTACCAAGTTTCATATCTTTGCAGAATAAGCCAAGCTATTCCAGTCTTGATTGCTAATATTATGGAAAAATTGTGGTCTATTAAAGCCAGACAAAAGGTCACATGGGCCTCTTTTTGTGGTTTAATGCTTTGGTTTAGTCTTCGCCACACATATATGACATAACGTCACCTCACCCAGCCCACAGTGTCCAATACCATAACTCAGAAATATTACCATTAGTCACTACCTTTATATTGTCCTTGTTAAAAGAGAGTGTGTTTGAATAGAGAGCCTATTACGCTCTGACGTGTGCATGTGCGCGTGTGTCCAAGACCACTAATATCACGGTCTGGTCTGTACTGTAATAACATTACACTCCATTCACTTTATTACACATTACAGGGATTGTGGTCGGTTTCATTTTGCCCTAATGGCATTTGGTGGGTTTACTAATCAGTCTCTAGGGAAGATTGTGTCTCCAGACTACTCTGATCCTCTAGTATCTGCATGCACACACACACACAGCCCTGTAAACAGGATAGATAGCATGGATACAAATCATGCCATCAACAACATCCAGAATCTTGCATCAGACCAGCTGAAGCATTAAAACTCTCCTGTGGAGTTTCAGGCTGCTTTCAAAATACAAGCTGGATTCTGGAAGTGAGGAATTCATAGCGGTTCTCAACCAAAAAACGGAGGAAAATGACTTAAAATGATTTAATACAAGAAAAACAAGCTTTAAATCAGCTAAAACAACTAAACATCTACTTCTTACTTTAATTCGGTGTCAATAAATGTTTTTGTTTTCTTTGAAGATCTAAGGTCTTGAAAAACCTGCATATATGAGGAAACCTAAATTTGAAAGTAAGATTTCTAGAACTTGAATTCATATCATTTAAAAAATTAAATCTTAGTTGGGCACAAGCTCTAAAATATTTTATCAGAAAGGAAATTGATTTAAAAAAATCTTTAAAAACTGTTATACTTAATCTTTACCCAGAAAACCATGAATAACTGGTTGAAAAACCACTGATCTAACAGTACTATAAAACTTCAAACACAACTTTTCAATTATTTTAATTTATTAGAATTTTAATTATATATATATATATATATATTTTTTTTTTTTAGAACTCGACACATTATTTTTGCTACCTCAATTCAAATTCAAACTCAGAAGTGGAATTACAATTTACAAGGCATTCGCAAATTATTTCCTAATAGTGCACACCCATGCTGGGTACTAAAAACCACCATATCCTGTGCTGCTTAAACTGATCAGCTGTGATTTTCAGCATCTTTTTCTTTACTTATATTATGACAGGAAAGCTAGAAGGTATTTATACACTGTATGTTTATGCTGTATTTTTATACACAGACTTGAATTAAAAATGCAAAACAACCAAATTAGCAAGATGATAGCTGAATGCCGCTTGCTGACTAAAACAAGATGATGAGGTCAAGTGACAATAATGCGACACACCATATTTATAGTGATATAATACGCAGAGTTTGCATGCTATATTTTAAATAATAAGCAGCAGTACACAAAATAAACCGCATGTTATGCAGTAAAACAACATTCTGTTCAAAAAACTGTGCATTTCATGCCAGACACTACTGTTTCACTGGTGGTGAGTCTGGAATGGTTTAGTTTGTTTGCAGAGCTCCTTCACACCTTTCACAATAACCACATCGCATACCTTTATTAAGCACACATGTGTCCCTAATGAACGTGAAGGTGTTAGATGATAATTGCAGCTCGGAGAATATTAAAAAAGGACGTGGCAATTCAAATCTCTCTCACATTTACCTCAAGGACCTACATAAACATTTGCTATAACAAAACAAGTCTCCACATGAGCACAAATGTATCTCGCCATGAACAATTGGAGACACGAACACATAGAGGGCAACAAGCTCAAGGTTGAGCACCCTGGGGGCTCTTGGGTGGGTTTGAGGCTCAAGACGGCTAATGTTCTTGGCACTAAATCTTCATTACTGATTCCACCAGCACACCATCACAGCCCTCAGTCCAGCTGGGTCTCCCGTACCGACAGACTGGCAGACTTTAAGATGCCCAGGTGGCACAGGAAGCCCTGGAACTAGGCCTAGACTAGCGGACACATGCAAATACACACATTTAACAACGCAGCGAATATAATACATTTTGCACACAAACACAGACGAAAGCGTCGCTCCACCTTTGCGCAATTAGCGCGGTACACATTGCTCGAGGGCGCGGGAGGAAATGAGTTTTTTTGCTAGGCGCGGGCAAGATGGGGAAAGGAGGGAGGGATGAGGAAGGAGAGAAAGGAGGGGAGCGGGGTTCAGGAGGATTAGGTAGGCGGTGGGGGTTATGCTTGAAGGAGGAAATCTAATGCATGGTATGGGAGTACGTATGTAGTCAGTAAGGTAATCGCCTGGCGCCCATATTAAAAAACCCCCCTCTGGTTCCCACACGCTCTCCTCACACGTACCTGTCTCCATCTAGCGCTCGCGCTTCCCGGCCCTCACGTCGCGGCTCTCGCGCTGTCACGCCTAATTACAGGGAAAAGCAGGATGATGACAAAGCAAAATGCATTATAAAAGCGAGCTGCGCTTAAACAGGCTAATTAACTACTGTCAGCCGCCTTTTCCACATGCGACAAAGCGCCGGGTTTAATGGGATTTAATTAAAATTTATCAAAAGGCAGTTCATTACAAACACTCTGTTTCCACATTATGAATCATACAAATTTCAACAAATAAATGTGTCACGGGAAGGACGCGCAGATATTTATGAACTCTAATACTGGCACACTACGCAGAGGAACTCCAAATCCGTTGTTGTGAGATTCTAGGTTAGGACTACAACTGTCAGACTATCTGACACATCTGCCCTTGCCGTTAAATGATCTTCTGGGTTAGCAGAATACATATGAGGTCTTACGCTCACTATCTCTGCTACTCAGATGCTCAACCCAAATCTGGCAGAAGTCAGAACATGCTTTAAATCCACTTTTGAAGGAACGGATCATACAAAATTCTGCAGTCATTTACTTACCCTCATGTTCAGTGCTGGTGTAGTAAATGAAATCCGCCTTGGATCCCATAGAGTAGATGTGTGTAATGCCTGACCAAACAAAAAAACAAAAACAAAAAATGTGTACAAAAACATTTGATTTGCATTGGTAATTGTTTATAGGGATAGTTTCCCCCAGAATGAAAATTCTGTCATTTACTCACCCTCACCAGTATGAGTTTCTTTCTTCTGTTGAATATAAAATAAGATATTTTAAAGAATGTCTTTTTTCTAGGTTTTCTAATCAGGCACTGAATGGAGTGCGCCTTACAAGTCATTTATTTTTTATACACCATAAAAGTAACATATTGCATTCCCAAGTTAGGACCATTTTGAAAAGATGTAAAATGTAAGATGCAGGGCTACATAAATATGTACACTAAATTAAGGGGAAAACTATTCTGTAGACATAAGTAAGAATAAACTGAGATGTGTTTGGCACATGCTACTCACCAGCTCATTTCATATTCTACTGAAATGAGGAAATGTCTGCTGGCCTTGCACAGAGGACCCTGGTGTTCAGCTTACTTTGGCAATCTTGGGGTGCGCAGCCTGAGGCTTTGGAGGCCCCTGGCAATCCGAGGTCCCGGGGCGTTGGGCCTACTGGCTCTATCCATAATCCAGCCTTGCACATGTTGTTCCAAATCTGTATGACTTTCTTTCTGCAGTGGTACACACAAGTTGTTGTTTTAAAGATTTTTTTTTTTTTTCCATACAATGAAAGCATATTGTGACCATGAACTGGGAAGCTTTAAAAAGGGCCAAAAACACTATAAAAGTAGTTTATACAATGCTGGTACTGGCATTGTTTGTTTTTGATATATTAAAAAGAGAAGTATCACCAAAGAAAAATTATACCAAAACACAGTTTTTGGGCCAAATACTTTACTCCAAAATTCTCTTACTGTTAAAGCTACTCTATGCAGCTTTTGCCACTCTAGAGGTTAATAAACAAAAGAGCATGTGTCTTTTGGAAGAACATTGTAGCCATAGCTGCTTCTCTCTTTTTCTGGATATGTTTATGAGTCACGCAGTTCTCGGCCACTCCATAGTGGTTGGCATCCCACTCGGACTGAAATACAATATAAACAATTATTATAGGCGTACCGTAGGATTCAGGATGTACTTGCTCATTATATCATTATATTTTGTACATTTGGTACAAAAAAAGTTTACATAGTGTACCTTTAACTAAAATGAAAACTATTTAAAAAAACTCATTAACTGAAGTAATGCTGAAATAAAAGAAATACTATATGAAAATGTAAACTCAATAAATTAATTTAAATTTAAACTAAATATATATTGCTTAATATGTGTAAAGGTCACTTAAAGTCTAGTGCTTTTTATGCTTTTAATATTATACAATTTTAATATTATAAAGCAACTAAATGAAATAAGTTGAAGTAGTAAAATGACTAAAAATGAAATAAAAATAAAGCTAAATAGAATTTTTTTTAAATAATAAAAACCACAAAACCACAAAAATAAAATTACCAGAACTTAAACTGAATGAACACCTGGCCAAAATGCAGTTAAGTAATAGTTAAGAAATAGTTTTCTGGGTTAACTATTCCTTTACATACTCTTCTGGGTTATCCAACAACACATTTCAGCAACCAACTAATTACTTTGACATACAAGTCATGTAGAATTTGAAAAAACACTTTTATCCACTCTTTAACAAAACATAAATATGCCAATAAAATGAAAGCAGCAAGCAAGTAATGACTGAGTTCGAGTCAGTAATGGCCGTCCTAATGAAAAGTATTGGCTGGGGAAGAGAAAGGAAAAGTCATTAGTGTTTTTCACAAGTAAGAATGGAGGGAGGGCCTGACATTTGACAGCCTCCTCTCTGTCTTACACTCTCCCTCTGTCCTGTTGTGTCCTGATGGCAGATGGATACTGCATGACAACAAGGTTATGAGGTCACAACCACACCAGGGGGGCATGTGTGTGCTTGCATGTGTGTGTGCGTGCATGTGTGTGTGCGTGTGTGTTTCCTGCCAGTCCAGTACATGGATGAATGTGAGCATTACATGTGTCAGCAGACGGGTGACAGCACGGCATTCATTAATAAAAACAAAAAGAGTTTAGCTCCAGTAGTGCAGAAGAGGGGCTCGAAAAGGGGTGCAGGGAAAAATGGGAGGGATAGGTTTCACAGACAGGCCTGAGTGTTCAATACTGACACGGTTGTGAGCTTTCTCTATCACTCCCTCTCTCCTTTTCTTGCTCCCTGACAGAGCCAACAAAGAGCTCACACTCCAGTCTATGCTGAGGTAAGCCAGATCATAATGAAGCTGAGGTCTCAAAGGGGATTCCCTTGTGTGGCGGCAAATCTCAGTGTCTGTGTGTGAGTGAGTGTATGTGTAGCTACACACTATGAAAGTATGTACCCCTGAATATTATGTCTCCAGAAATGCGTTCAAACATCTTGGAGTGTTTAGTAGCTATCCAAACTCTCTCTCTCTCCGTCTCCATCTGTCTGTTCACTGCTGAAACGACCAAGTTTTTCTATATAGCTGCTTAACTAGCAAGTCTGCTTAGGTCAATGAGCTACTTTGGCTATACTAATCAACCAGCACCAAAACCAGAAAGGAAAGTGATAGGTCACCCAAAAACGAAAATTCTGTCATTGTTTTTTTACTTTTCTGTTTTTGTCTATACAATGAAAGCCAATGCTATGCAATAGATTGGAGAAAAAAAGATACCAATTATGCAATGTATACAATTTAAATAAATATATGCACTGCGTGTTTTAGTGATGCGCAGCACTGCATTCTTTTATGCGCCTCAACCATCAAGCCAAAATTGCAATGACAAACGCTTACAAACCATTCGTTGTCCAAAAAGGCTTTTAAGTTTAACATTTGAAAATGAATTAATATAGCCGTAATATCAGTATTGTATTTTTAGTATTTGTGATGTGTGTGTGTACATTACATATATATATTGTTTTTCTTAAATACTTTCTTGATATTTAATTTTACAGTGAAATATTATTAAATGATATGTATTATTTAGATATTTGATTAGTTATAATAATAATAATAATAATAATAATAAACAACATCAACATAACTTATTTTTTGTTGTTGTTGTTGTTATTATTATTATTATTATTAGTCATATTGATGAATAATCACAAAATGTTTGGCCAAATGTTCCAGCTCTATAAACAAGAAAAAAATAAAAATTGACCCCATTGATTTTCAATGAATGGACAAAGAAACATAAAGAATAAAAAATAAATAAATTGTGTTCTACAGAAAAATAAGGCCATACTGGTTTAGAATGACATGACGATGAGTAAATGATGACAGAATATTTGGGTGAACTCTCCCTTTTAAATTCAATGGACATTCAATAAACAGTATGTTTAAATGCTCGGGTCCCTCTTGAAATCTCTCTGTCTGTCAGCACACAGGACTGAAGCCCAGTTTAGTATTAGAGCTATATGGGATAGAGACAGAGAGACACATTATACTGTTCAGGGACCCTGCACAGCCCCAGACCCTCGTGGACTGGAATGCTGAAAACGAACAAATTAGGAGTGGATGGAGGTGTACGGGGTGGGGGGGATGTAGTTACGATTGGGAAAGAAAAAATGTGCGATCAGTTGTTTTTGGACATGCATCATTTTCCCTGCAAAGGAGCCTGGCAGCTGCTGCGTGAGCAGGAAGGGGGTGCTGGGGTAGATGGGGGTCAGGGGAGGAGCCAAGCGGAGTTTGTGCTGGTGGATGAGAGAGACCCTCCTTCAAGCATTGTTTGGAGAGAGAGAGAGGAGGAGGAGGGGATGGAGTGACTGAAATCACAAATGAAAAGAGGAGGAGGGGGTGTTACACAGAGACCACCTGTTTTGTTAGAGAAACAAACAAAAACATGCTTTGAACTGATGAATGATATAAAAACATTTCCCAAAAATCATTTATTATTAGTGATGCTTGGGGATTTGAATAAATCTATGACTGTAAGCATTAAAATCTAGCGTGTAATTCGTCCCATACCATTTGTGCTACAGACATGAGAGATACCTCAAAACATGCGGCGTCTTGAGGAGAGGTGTGCTAGTACTTTTCTAAACAATCTGACTAACGAGTTTCACTTGGAACAAGCAAACGTATCCCATAGACATACACCACAAGAAGGATGCGAGTCATATTTACAGGCTAGAACACATAAGGCAATTTATGCCTGTTCTGTCCCAGCTCAGCTTCTAGTATAACTGTATACAGTGTACAAACTGCTGTGTAAAATGCATTTACTGTAAGCCACCCCTGAGCAGCATTAAACAGCCTGTGCCACCTTTGCATTTGGCAATGAGGCCTTGGGGGTTGGCTTTGTTGACCAGAATCGATCACCTAGAAATGCCCTAACAACCACACAGCAACGTACTGGCAACCACCCAGAATACCCTAGTGAGCCACCAGTGGCTGGTTGCATAAACTTGCTTAAACTACATGCTGCATGTATCTGACCAAATATACAGTAACATATAGGAAAATATTACTACATTTTAAAAGAACTGGTTTTTAAACATATTTTTAAATGTAATTTATTCCTGTGATAGCGAAGCCGAGAGAGTCCAGTCTTCAGTGACACATGATCCTTCAGAAATGATTCTAAAATGTTGATTTGGTGTTCAAAAAACATTTCTTATTGTCCTCAATGTTGAAAAAAGTTGCTGCTTAAAGGGATTGTTCACCCAAAAAGGAAAACTCATCATTAATTATTAATTAATCATAGTCTATTTTAACAATGTCCTTACTATTTTTCTGGGCCTTGAACGTGTCAGTTGCGCTGCAATCTGTGCAGGATCAGAAAGCTCTCAGATTTCATTGAAAATATCTTAATTTGTGATCCCAAGATGAACGAAGGTCTGGCGAGTTTGGAATGACATGAGGGTGAGTAATTAATGACAGAATTTACATTTTTGGGTGTACTATCCTTTTTAATAATACTTTTGTGAAAACTGTGATACATTATTTTTCATGATTCTTTGATGAACAAAGTAAAAAAACAACAAAAAAAAACAGCATTTATTTGAAATTTGTAACATTATAAATGTCAAGCCCAAACTTTTGAACTGTACTGTAAATCTACGCCAAGAACTGATCAGGATTTATTTTTTTGTCCAAAACCCCATTTGACTTAAGGCGTTTCCAAACTTTTGGACTGCGCTTTCTGTTAGTCAGTGTTTTTGTGTGTAAACGTGTGAGGATTGAGATCCATATGTATTCTGCTGAGGTTGGAGACCTTAAGGCCACCGGCAGCATACAGTATATGAAGGAAATGCTAGGTTCAGTTCAGCTAGGCTGAAGAGATTAAGGGCCTGCCCAACACGGGACCTTAAAAAAGTAAATCACTTCATACACTCCTAGATGCTAGACTACACATATACATCCGCCTTCTGCCAGAGAGATCGATAAAACCAAGTGTGTGTGAGAGGACTGAAAAGAAAATCACCAAACTGCCCCCATATCTCCGAAAACACACATTTTGAGGCAAAGCGTGACGGAACACCTTTGTCTGTCTGTAGCCCAGCTGCACAACCTGGACACACACACACACATTCCTTCTCTGAATGCAGCATTTGGCAGTATTTGAGGCTGACACTGCTGATGTCATTTGCAGCAATGAGTCATTGGGCCCACACTCCTGCTGTGTGTATTGGGCCCCTCACACACACACACACACACACACACGTCTAGAATCAAACATGGACCCATCTTTTTGCTTCCCTTGGCATCGGAAGTCATATATTTATGAGTGTGCCAAGACAAAACAAATATCCCTCATCTCTTTTCTCCTCTTCTTTTAAATTAAACTCTTTTTCTCTCTTTTCTCACTGTCTCTCCGTGCCCCTCGCTGGTTTAGCAAGCTAGCACGACTCATTGGCCCTCTGGACACACTCTATTCTGCCACTCTATTGTCGATCCGACAGCCTTTGTTGTATGGAGAAAAAGAGACCCCCGCCGTTCTTTCTCTCTCTCTCTCACACACACACACACCCACACACACACTCACACCCACACATTCCACAAGCACAAAGGTCAAAGGGTGCAGCTGCCTCAATAAAGCAACGGGAGTGTGTGTGCGAGTCTTAAAAAGAGAGTAAGTGGGGGGAGTGAGGGAGGTGGTGGATTCATTTTTACTTTTTTCGTCTTTTCTGGGCTGAAAGAGTGAGAGAGGGTGGGGAGACGAGGAGACGCAAGGCAGCTATTCTGCTGCTGAAGGACTCTTGTCAATTGGGGAATTTTGAGAAAACTTTTCAAATAGAATTTTGAGGCTTTGTGGGGGTCCATTATTGTCTCATTGTTTGGGAAACCATGTGTGTTTGCGCATGTCCATGAGAAAATAAAAATTTTGTCTGGTTTTCCTGTGACATCTTTTTCAGTGTTAACGGAACACCATAGAATTGAACACTTTTCCTTTGGGACTTGAAAACAAAAAAAAGAAGAAGAAATCCCTTCAGACGTTGGCCGTATTGATTTTTGTTGTTGTTGTTGTTGTTGTTGTTGTGCTATCTCAGGGTGTTGAAGTGTTAAAGCAGGGTGAGACTGACCTCAGGTCACTGGGCATCAAAACAGGTTGTGAAGCTGAGAGATGGACGGTTGGTTTAGAAACAACATGCTGAGTGGACGCTCTAGAGACAGTCTGTCTATCCAACCTGAAAGATACATGATAATAGGGTTTAGAAACAGACAACTTTATGAGAACATACAGATTGACAGATGTTTATCTTAATATAAAATATGCTTAACATAACCCCCTTAGAAAATTTTTGCTTCCTATCATCACTAAAACACAGATACATCCTTTGTGAGGAGAGAAAAAAAAAAGAAAGAAAAAAATTGAAAAATCAACTTGGAACAGCATTTGCAACCCATTTTACTTCCATAATGCAATGCATTTTGGGGGGAAAAACATACGGTACACTACTATTTAAAAGTTTGGAGACAGTAAGAAGTCTTTCATGCTCATTAAGGCTGCATTTATTAGATCAAAAATACAGAAAAATCATTAATATTGTATTAAAACTTAAAATCACTGCTTTATTTTTAAACATATTTTAAAATATAATTTATTCCTGTGATGACAAAGCTAAAATTTTAAGCAGTGTCAGTGTCATGTGATCCTAATATGCCTCTGATGCAATCTGTATCGTAAAAAGCGCTATACAAATAAAAATGCTCAAGAAATGTCTTACAATGTTATCACTGTTAAAAACAGTTGAAAACTACTTTTCGTGGAAAATGTGATACATTTCTTTTACAACCCTTTGATGAATAGGAAGTTCAAAAGAGCAACATTTATTTGAAATAGAGATCTTTTGTAACATTATAAATGCCTTCACTGTCACATTTGATCAATTGAATGTGTCCCTGCTGAATAAAAGTGTCAATTTCTTTCAAAGAAAAACAATCTGCTAACCATAAATGTTTGAACAGTAGTGTCCAACAGGAAAAAAATTTATTCTATCCATCAAGAATTGATTGAAAAGTGGGTGTTTAATACCAGAATGTTAAGTACAAATTTGCAGTAAATTTTTGTGAGGATTACATTTTTGTCCCAGGCATCAGGCCATATTTATTTGAGCCTCTACCAACTGGGAACCAAGATGGTGTTGAATGAAGGTCAAGCTCACCCTCGAGAGCTTCTTGATGTTACTTCCCAGTCACTTTATTTGCTATTATTGCTGTAACCTTTACATTTACATAAATTTAAGCAACCTGGAGGTACACATATTATCAGTTCATGTGTTCTCTGGGACTCAAACCCATGACTTTGGTATTGCTGGCACCATGCTCTACTGCAGAGGTTTTCAAACTTTTTTGTCTGCCAAACCCCTTTGACATAAATTATTTACTTAAAGTACCCCCTGATATTTTAAGTAAATATTTCAGTAATTGAATGGCATGTTTGTATGCTTAATTTTAAAAACATTTATTTTTATCATTCAGTTTTAAATTTCAGCCATATTTATATAGCTATTGTTATTATTACACTCAGAAAATTATTTAAAAAAATAATATTACTTTAATTGACAATGCATTACATTTTTTCCACAATTAAATACAGGGTTTTCCAAAAAGATCATTATTTTTATACATTTAAGATTTAAGATTTACATGACAATTGTATAAACCTGTAACATTTATTTGCAAAAACGTTTTATTTATTTATTATTATTATTAATTCGCTAATGGTATACACTCGTAGGCACACCCTGTACCAACTCACCAACCCCCTGCAATTCCCTCACGAACCACATTTTGGGAAACCAGACTCTACTGTTTGAGTTCCAGAACTGCTTCAAGTTGTGACTAGTTTTAAATTACAGCAAAAAGGCTGAATTATCCACAACAGCAGCCTCAGACAATGTCTAACTAGCAGCTATCAGACTAAATAAAGGGCTTGGTGACATCAGACAAAAAGAAAAGTTGTTTTAGAGGCGGAGCTATTTTTATGAAAGTTTGATTATGAAGAACAAACTTTTACTTCTTTGGCAAAACGTGCAGAATCGCTCAAAACAACACCGGAAACCTAAGAAACTTAAGGGGGTAATAAAGCAATAAGCCAATTTTGATTCCTCCTCGACTCGAATAACATAAGCAACCGAAGTATCAAAGATGAAAGAAGTACTCTAGATGTAATGTGAATGAATGATGAATGAGATCATGGGACCACCATGCAATTTTCTGTGTGAATATCCAAGGGCAAATGATTGCCCATAACTCACGGCGATGTTTTCGGATGCTATCATATAGATCTAAGGGTTTGTGAGAGCGTGTGGTTTGTGAATAAAGTGGAAGAGAGAACATGAGACCGTGTGGGTGTATGAACTGTATTGTATCGGATATTCAGCTGGTATGGTGTCATGTTAATAAATTAATCATCTGAAATGAACACCCTCTAATGACTCTCTCTCTCTCTCTCTCTCTCTCCAGTTCTGTTGCTTTATCAGCTTCATTTTTACCAGCCCAGCTGTACTTGTCATCGGCCCCATTATTAACTGTAGCAGTTTGTTTTTCTCTCTCCTGCAACATAAAGAATGCAAGGCTTGAACGAGAAAGGGAGGAGAACATGTCGAAAGAAGGAGAAGAAAGAGTGAAGGAGAGAGAGAACGTTCCTGTCAGAGATCAGAGCTGTGGTGGCTGCGAGACCGAAAGAGAGATTAAGCAGAGGGGGTTCCTGGTGATGACTTAAAGACCTGTCTTTTCATCAGTCGCTTCCAGTCGACGCTGCCTACAGGTGCAATCAGAGACGCAGAGAGAGACACTTGACTTTCAGCCCTCACCTTTCCTCACCTCGGCCTTTAGAAAGAAAACGCAGGGGAGGTGGCTTGTACTTCATTCTCCTCTCCCTCGCTCATTTCGCACATTTGATATGCAGATGACTGACCGGCTTTTCAAATGGCCAAATTGCAGGCGGCTAGGAAACGATATCTGGCTCTCTCTGACCTTCAGGAGGGTCCCCATAGCAACGCGGTCTTAAGGATCCTGTGGCGACATTCAAGTCAAGCTCGCCGGTCTTCGGGATTTTTAGCCTTGCCGCCAAAACCTGTTCAAATCTGATTATAGAGGATTATCTCCTAATTGATTTCACTCCAGGCCAAGTTTGAGTTTTTTCTTTTCTTTTTTTAATAACACAACAGAAACTGTGCTCTACTTGACAGAAAAGCACAGCTGTTGTCAGGAAGAAAGCAGTATGTGTGTATTCATGGTAACGTAATGTTAAAAAGACTTAAAGCAACATATATTGTGGTAAATATATGTAAATATTATCACACAATCATTATTACCGCCCCCCCACCCCCACACACACACCATATACAAGAATGTTAAAAGACCTATGTATCAACATTAGTATTCATATCTGAAACATTGGTTTTGATTATTTGGTTAAACTGATCAAAAGGAAAGCGAGCAAAGGCCTCATAAGATTTTGGCGAGTAACTTACATGGCGTCATCAAAACAACCAGCTGAGTTTAATATTAATATTCTCTCATACACCTGGCATGGTCTTTGCTGTGGAAAAACAGGCGATAACATTTATCTCACACTACAATAACCTGCTCACATTAATGGGGCAATGATGTTGTTGCGAGATCAAATCCTTGTACCTCGCCTCAGAGTGCGTGACAGCTTAATGAACTTGAGACTGCACGAGTCCAGTGTTGCCAACTTAGCAATTTTGTTGCTAAATTTAGCAACTTTTCACACTACCCTAGCAACTTTCTCTTCCAAAAGCACCTAGCAACAAATTTAGCTGTGTTTAACATTTATTTGGCAATTTGATAAATGACTCAAACGATAAAAAGGCACACAATTTCCATCTAAATTACACAAAATTAGTAAACCAAAGATGCATAGCAGTACACACATCACATGAATTAAGTTAGCTGCTATTTGCAATTGTTCAATTTGATAATAATAATTGAATAATTGTTCATTTATGATACACCTTAGCTTGTACCTGCGATTGTTGATCAGTTAGTACACTGTAAGAAAAATATCTAGAAAAGGTACTAGTAATTTTTCAGGACATTATGTGTTATCCATTATCCGTTGTAACCCTGTAACCCGAAAACACAAAATACAATGCGTAATTAAAAATGCAGGTAAAAAAATGCTAACATAGTAGATTGTGCCCTATTTTTACAGACTTTTCTTAGATTGTAGCACACTAACTACTAATACACTGCTGTTCAGAATGTGTAGTTTTTAGTTCACTAGCTAATAAAAAAAACGAATGGTTCAAAACTGTGTAAGTGTTCAATAATTCAGTGTTGTATTTAAAAATACAGTTATTTATATTTTAATATTATATTAGGCAACAAATCAAAATTAACATATAAAACTTTTTTTTTTTTTTTTTGCTGAGATTTGACGTAGTGACATTTTTTTTGCAGCGTAATTACGCAATGATGTCATCGCAATGACATCACAACGTTATTTAGCAACTTTAAGCAACAAATCGACCTTCTTTAGCAACTTCCCCTGAAAATTTGTTATTAGTAACACTGTGTGAGACGCGCCGGAAGTTAAGTCGTGAAGTTACAGAGAAAATGCGTTCGCATATAAGTGGATGCGAATGAGTGTTAAGAGCGCTTTAGCTCTTAATGTGAAATTATGTGATCGGTTGTTTATCATGTTTTTGTGACTATGTGTGATGCGAAATATAAGGCCATTGCACACTGAGTCCGAAATTTTCGCACGTTAAAAAATAAATACGACCTCACGTTGTGTCAATCACGTTTACACGCTACCTCCGAAACTTTCGTCCGTCATAAAAAAAAATCAGGTTCGATTTTCTGTGTTTTCTGATATGTCTGATATGCATTTCTGATAAGCATTTCTAGCAATACCTTTGCTCAACCAGAATTGGGAAAATGTATAATTTAAGGGCTGCCTCTGCCTCCCTTTCAATTCAGTGAGTTGGCATTTTTATTTAGGCTAATGGCCTTGCCCACAAATAATGAATTTGAATTGGAATTTGAAAGGAAATTCAACAAAGTTGGCCTATGTGCAAAGCTGATGAAATATATGGAATATAAAATATAAACGTATTACATATGATATATAGGTTACATTTCTATTAGTGAGATTTCAAACCATTTTTCTCCCAAGTGGATGGCAAGCTGCAGGCCACATTTCATGATGAAATGTCAATGCATTAAATGAAAAAAAAAAAGGATAAAATGTCAATTTTTTTATCTACATGTATCATGTTTATACTATCAAAATTGAACACTTGCACAATTTTATCACAAAATCTATATTTTTTCCCAAATAATGTTATGTTATTCATTACTTTTTAATTAAAGTTTAGCATTATGTAAAATTCTGGGGTACTTTGTAAGGCTTTTTATTTCTTTTTGAATGCAGATTGAATATATCTTTTTGAAGTTAATCATATAATTAATTTAGGTCTTATGAGTTCAACCTGGGAAAAATGTAACCACTCTGAGACAGCAATGATTTTAAAGAGATTAAAAGGAGACTTTTGCTTTAGATTTGGAGAGCTCAAACATTTCTTATCAAACTCTTACAAAACCTAATTATCTGTGCGATCCACATTAAATTTATCACTAATTCTATTTAGCACAAAAATCTTGCAAAACCTAATTATCTACGCCATCCACATTCATTTTACCACTCTATTGACTGTACGTCAACAATTGTCTAATTTGCTGACATTTTATTTTTTACCAAGGAAACCGTAGGAGAAAAACCTGAGACACAGTTGAGAAATTCCCTGAGCAAACCATGGGCGATAAAATGCTCCTCTGGGTCATTAAAGGCATACAAGCATGTTTTTAGAAAAATGATTACGCAATAAAGATGACCGCAGAAGCCTATAAGGCCATTTTTTAAGTGTTTTTCTTTCTCTCCCTTGTGTTCCAGAACCTTCCCCTTCACACTTAAATCACATTACACCAATGAGAGGATTGTAGCACGACATAAGCGTTCCCAGGCCAATAATACAGCCTTCGCCTCTGCATCACCTGTAACTATGTGGAAACCTCACGGGGGCAATCAGTACCAGATTTTGCGAGTTTTCATAAAAATGAAATTGTTGCCAGAAGGCAATGGTTGCTTTGGCAACTGAATGGCATTACGGAAAACATACAGAAGGATCTAAAGGAAAGCAATAAAAGAGAAAGAGAGATACAGTCCGAAATAACTAATACAAGAAAAGGTATTTCTGTGCACTTAAAGGACACATTCATTTCTCTACTGGCTACGGATGGTGACTGTAAAAGCCACTGTTTACTTTAGAGAAGATGAAATACCAGGAAGAAGAGATTGATGGTAGAGTGGAAAGAAAAATAAAGAACATTAAATGGTTTCTCTATATCTCATTCAGGTGCACGTTCAGTGGAAATTCACAAAACTCAATGCATTCGAAAACAAATACACACACACACACACTAAAGAGAGCCCAAGAATGCATTGTAAAGTTTTTTTTTGTGTGTTTTTTAATCAACATTTCTTCAAAGGAATGTATTAGTTGTTTAACCCTTTTAAAGGCATGTATGCAGGAGGGAAAACAAGAGAGGGATCGTGAGGGGGCAAGATGGAGGGATGGACACGGAAAAGAAAACAGCACACACAAACATGGTGTTTTACAAACGTCTGAACACATCACTGGAGAGGAATGGAGGTCTTTAAAGTGGCCGACACCCGCTGGCTATTGGCACAGAGAAACACGTACACACAACTGAAGCGTTCTCTAAAAAAATACACACTTTGTGGTTCGTCCCCGCTTGTGTCTGCGTACAGAATACTGGTCCCAGCGTTCGTGGCGAAAGCAAGTGCACAAAGAACCGCTCGATGTGAAAGACAGAAGATGGACCTTTCTGAGGCCAGATGTTCGATAAACGAGACCTAAAAAAGGGAGGATGGTGAGCAGAGAGAGTTTGTGTCTCCTCGTGTGTCCTCTGTGATCCGAACGCAATGCGTCGGTCCGTCTTCGAACGATGTCCACGTGTGTTTCGGACATACGCACACCTGCACGCACACACATGTATCCAAGTCCATGTGCACAGGGTCAGAGACATGGCTTACGCTGATTGTTTTCGTAAATGCAACAGAATTTGAACAGAAATCGAACGCTTAAATATGTATGAAACAGCCCACGAATACAACAGCGCCGAACAAACGTAACACCTCCACATTTTAGGCAACTTGATATTGAAGTAACAAAATCCAAATTGGCGTGTAAGAAGAAAACATCAATGTGACAGGAAAACAATGTCATGTCGTTTCTTTTTTCTCACAGTCTTGATGCACCAGAGTGATACAAAACTAAATGCTTTTGAGAGACAAATATTGAAGCTTTCTAGGCAGATTGAAAACAGTAACAGATTGTTCGAGTCCCAACGTCAGTCACAAATCACATCTGCAAAATAAGACCACCAACATATTTGGGTATGAATGGCTTGTTATTATGTGCGTGTATGCGGTGTATTTCTTAGCGATAACATTCTTTTACACGCATACAAAACACACTGTGACAATGGCAGTGAAACAGAACACAATTTGTACTCCTACGGCCAGAAACATATTCTACGCAAGTATGCGGATGCTTGCATCGCAAACGCAAGAACAAATGTTAATATCAGCCGTTTTCGAAATACAAAATGTACAAATTGATTACAGTTCAAGTAAAAATTGGTAACAAATTAATAAATTGTTTGTTTTTTTCCCCACATTACATGTGTGGGGCTTCATTTACTACTAGTTAACTGTTTCCAGAATAGCATACTAGCATACAGTTCTTACTACAGAGCCTCACACATGGCATGCAGAAAAAAATAAATAAAATGGGCACAAATTATTAATTTGTTCTCATAATTTATTAATACGTTCCCTCATTTTAGTTTATTAGCGGCCATGTTGTACTACTTTGTTCCCTCACTTTAGTTGGATTTAACTACAACAACAGAGCTAATTAATGAAACGTGGCCACAAATTAATAACTTGTGGGAATGAATTCTCAATTTGTAGCAACAAAATATTGTTTTCCCCCCACATGTCATGTAGTTACTATTAGTGCCATATAGCTAATTTTTCTCTGCTAATTGGCTAAAGCTAGTCAAAACATGCCATTTTGAATTCAGCCTTTGAATCACTTTAGCTAACATTTCCAAATAGCATACTGTATGACAGACATTTTAAGAATAGTATTCTATTCCAAATTCAGCCGCTGACTAACTGAAGCTAACTAGTTTTGTAAGATTCTTTGCCAAACTGCTGATCTGCCATGTCAGAGAAAACTGACCATAGTTTATGCTAATATGTGCTGAGAATGCAACTGAGTCCTGACACATTTCAGAAAGCAACGACGTGTAGTTGGAAGCGTTTGCGTTCACATACTTGCGTAGAGTGTATTTCAGGCCTAAAAGAGAGATTTTCATTGGCACCAACAGAGATATACACACAGCTAGTTACAAAGCTGCATGATTGTGTGTGTGTGTGTGTGTATGTGTGTGAGAGAGAGAGAGAGAGGAGAGAAAGAGAATGTAAGAACAATTCTAATCACGGCATTTGTTGAGGTAACCAGCATATATGCCCAATCAGAATGGCTTTTGATTGTGTTTTGGAGCTATGCATGTGTGTGTGTGTGACAGAGCTTTTCTGTGTGCCATGGCCATTGAGTATTTCTCTCTGTGTGTGTGTGTGTGTGTGTGTGTGTGTGTGTGTCTGAACATGTCTACTAAATTGAGACATGTCCGATACTCAAGAATTTGAAACAAGTCTAGAAATATTTCCACTTCACTTCATGTGAACAAAAAAGAGCACTGTGTGTCTGCAAAAGAGTAATTCTGTGTGTCCATTTATCCTGTTGTCCATCTGAGAGAAAGAGTTTCTTTCTTCCCCTCATCTGTCTATTTGTACCTCAGAAGACCATCAGGCCCAAATCTGCCTCTTCCACCGCTTCAGACGAGTTTATTAAAAACCTTTCCATCCCTCTCTCTCTCACTCTCTCTCTCTTCTCCTTCAATCATCTTTCAGCTTTCCTTCTCTCTCCCCTCCTCCCCCTCCCCCTATTTTTTTCTTTTAATGTGTGATTCTTCCATAGCTTCACAGTCTTTCTAGAAGTTTCCTCGCTCGTGCGTTTGCCTTCCCAACAGGCGGTGTTCGCATTCTTTTCTTTTTATTTCACCCCCATCCAATTCTTCCCTCCTTTCTGGATTTTTTCCCCTTTTTTTCCAAGCGTCTTTAAAAATAATAATAAAAAAACTTTCTCGGATTGTTCTACCTCAACACATTCACAAACGAGGTCTAGCTTCAAAACTACATCAGAGTACAAGGAGCTATAAAAATATATGTGTAGAGCGGAGGAGACTCCAGGGAAAGAGGAAAATGAGGGGGAACCAAACAAACTCGGTTTCTGCAACGGAATGAAAGCATTAAATTAATTTACAACTCAAAAAGGGGAAGAAACAAGGTCAGCATGTCATAAAAAATAGGAAAACAAAAATTAGGCCTAGCAAACTGTAACTTTACATGAAAAAAATCTAAAAATTATTTTACTGAGTATTCATATATAATTATAATCTATGTGTTGAAAGCGATAAAAAAACTTTTTTGATGTTCGCTCATATTTTTGTGTTTTGGTTTTGAAACAGTCTAACAAACACACGCTCCCATGCTCACGCTAACACTGTACTCAAACACGCACTCATCCGCACGCAAAAACACTTGCGAGTTGTACTGAAGCACGCCGGTCGCAACGTGTGCGACAGCAGTGTCGGAATATTTATCCTACACACTCACAAAATACACACGTTATTAAAATATACAAGATTCTCCACGCCACTACAACTCCACCAATCAAACACATGGGTCCTAGAGCACGTGACTGCAGCCCTGTGTGACGATTGGCTGAATCGATGGCCCCTCCCCCTTTCGAAGGAGTTTAACACAAACTAGACTGCTATTTGTGAGTAAATGTAGCATTCGAGGTCAAAGTTCACATGTTGTCTTTGTAGGTCTGGACAAGTTGAGTTTTCTTTTCTTTTTTTGTGTGTTTATAGTCTTTTTGCAAGTACATCAGAAAAAGTTTTGATGCTTGTGCTCCAGAACGGCCCCCCAAAAAGGAGTTCATGTTTTTGTCAGTTGGCTGAATCACTCCAGGAGGTCTTCTCTAGCTTTAAGAACTTTCCCCATGTGGGACGTCAAAGAGAGGGAGGCCCTCACATCAGGACAACCTCTCTCTAACAAAAGGCCGAAGTTGGGTGAGTTGCGAGGAATGGTATCACACACAAACAAACACACACACACACACACAGACGCACTCGACCTTGAGTGGTCAGCGTGTCGGAGAAATGCGTGTGAAGGTAAAAGGATCTGATCTACGGGGATGCAGATTGTGGGGGCGGGGCTTGGGGCGGGGTTTAGGTAGTCGTTTAAGGTGGGTGTGGTCTTAGCAGATGTTGTCGTAAGGTCGTCTCCGGTTCTCATACTTTATAGTAGATGTTGGCGGGACTCTGAGGGGGCATCTCCTGTACGATGTAGACCGGATGGCCGTAATCCCCGCTCACTTTCTCGTAGTGCGGGCAGTAGGCGGAGTCAGAAGTCCGCAGCGGGATGATGATGTCGCTAGGCTCCGAGCCGTTGTTGTTGCCACCTCCTACGCCCCCGCCGCAGCCCCGTTTGGGCGAGGTCAGGGAGGAGAGGGAGAGCGGAGGGTGGTGCGATTCGGAATGCTTGGCATGTCGTCGTCGGTAGCACACCACGCAGATCACAGCTGTCACGAGCAGTAGGAAAGCTGAACCGCCGGCTGCACCTGCGATAACGGCGATGTTGGAGGGCGGAAGGGGGCCGTTTTCTCCACCAGGACCTCTAGGGGGAATTCTGGGATGTGTGTTGTTTCCAGCACCTACAAAACAGAGAAGAATTTGATCAATTCAATAGACATATAAAGACACTCTACATATGTGATCTTCTCCATCATTTTGACCTAAATATTTTTATTTATTTCAAGATTTCAAGAAAATAATATAAAATAATTCAATATGTAATAATTCAATACTTGTTAATAATAATGGCTTTTTTTTAGGAGATTTATTCTAACATACACTACCATTCAAATTTTTTTGGAGTCAGTATGGTTTTTTGTAAGACAATATAGGGCTGCACAATTAATTGAATTTCTAATCATGATTACAATTACGGATGCCACAATTATGTAATCACTCAAAGATGCAACTACAAAAAAAAAGGTCCACTTACATTATTCTCCATGCTTAAGATGTGTTTATTCTTTCTACGTGTTATCTTATCAATGTTTTTCAGGAAGAGTGTTTTCAGCTTGTTTATTTTCATATAAAAATATGACATGCAATAGCTTCAAACAATGGTATAAAACTATGCAAAACATCATTCAAATTAAATTGGGATAACAGTAATTAATTGCAATCACAATTTCAAAGGAATAATCAACAATTATGATTTTTGTCATAATCGTGCAGCCCTGTATACACACATATATGTGACTGTGGACATTCTTCTGAACACTCAATGACTTTTAGCAATGCAGCAATCTGTCACACCACATTAAAGAGTGACAAAACAAAATTTATGGTTTGAAGTTTGTAATAAACTGGGCAATATGCCCAATCCATCAAAAATCCGTCAAAATTCAGGTTTTTCTTGCTTATAATAAAATTTTTTCTACAAACAGCTTACTGAGATAGCCGCTAAAATGATAGAGTGTGTCACATATTGCTTCTTTGAACAAACTTGGACATTAGATTAGTACACATAAGTCCCCTAAACTGAAGTCCCTTAACTAAACATGTAGTTTTCTGAAGTTCAGTATTTTTGTCAGGGAAACTTTTCCGAGTCTTTCTAGATTGCATGTGGTGATGACACCCATTAGTGAGATGACCACCTTTAACTTGTTCCCGTATTGGAGCGCGGACTCAGAGAAGTGCCCTCTGACACTTACATGAGTATTAGTCTGATGTAGCGGGTTCATTAGCGCTGCCACATCCTGCCCTCTAGCATCGCCTTCCTCCGTCTACCTCGTCATCTGATGGGCTAGTTAATGACTTTAACCAATCAAATGGAACAAATTAAATGGGGCCAGTCATCTAACCCTTTGATTGGCTTGTTCATGTCCTTAACAGATCAGACCGAACCAATTAGAGTCCTCCGTGTTCACTCAAACTGTCAGAAATCTGAATAAAGTTTGGAGGATGTTGTAAAGTACTGGACTTTTCTCTGAACTCACTGACCAGTGACTCACATCACAATGAGTCAAGGTGGATTGGGTTTCCGCAAACATGCACGTTTTGGCACGGGCGTAAAACACGCAGTGTAAACCTGCGGTCAGCCACTGTGGTCTGGCAATGGAGACGTGAAGCGCAATCATCAGACCGTTGAGTTGAAAAATAAAGATGAGGAGATGAGGATTTGGACTCAGCATTAAGACCTGTTCACAACAATAACGAAACGTAAAAGTGACAAATCTCAGACAAAAGGTCTATTCACAAAGAGTAAATTGGAAAAAACCTTCCATAATCAGTCAAAATGTAATCTCCAGTATGAATAGTTTCATAGAAGTGCTCTGTTTTGTAACTCAAAGTCTCTTTTGAGTGTATATCCATGCTGAATATTTCCTCTCTTTGTGAACTGGCCTTTACAGTACTTTCAGACGAGGCTACACCATGAATTATTCTTAATATAGCAACTTATTTTCTGCTGGAAGTTGTTTATCATTCTACCCCCCCAAAAGCTGTTAAACACTCAGAAGACACACCAGGGAGCAGCAGCTCTAAATGTTCTCCTCTATAATAAAAAAAAACATAATAAATAAATTTTTTACACATGAAACATGAGCTGTGGTTTATGTGCTGCAGGTTTAAACACTGGAATGGTGTATTTAGCCTCTTCTATGAACAACAGCTGAGAGAGCATTTTAATAGATGCGGGATCTATGAGGCTATATTAGTCATTTATCTTTACATAACGGGATTATGGCGTGTGGGAGGCATTTCGCAGGGGAAATGAAAGCCAATCTAAACGCTGTGGCTTGATTGGGCTCTTTAAGACGAGGAACCTGAGGAAATACAAAACCACACAATGGAGATGTGCTAGATAACAACCACATGGTCATTCTCAAAGGTGGACTGCCTTACTATAAACGACTTTATAGGTTATTAAAGGGGCACTTCAAACAAAAATGAAAATCTAACTTGTAGGACTTTCTTTCTTGTGTGGAAAACACAGTGCACAATGTCCAAGCTGCTGTTTTGACGAAGATACATAAAATAGTCAATATGACTTGAGTGATATATTTAAAGTCTTCTAAAGCAATATGACAGCTTTGAGTGAGCAACGGACTGCTATTTAAGTGATTTTTGCAATGTAAATCTTGCCCTCTGTTGCTACAGCATGTTTTGTTTGCAACATGTAAGAACCAATGGTGTTTGGTGACATTAAATTTGCTTGAAATGCCAACTTAAATGAATTTTCATAGAAAACTTGACACAGTCACTTCTGGCTTGTTGATTGTAACATTTGAAACATTTTCTTTAAAGCTGCATTGAGGGAAGTGCGTTGCATACAAATTTGAATTGAACTGAATCATTTTCACTTTCATTTTGGTGTTCACACAAGCCTTCAGAAGACCTGAAATATATGAGTTTTATGGACTGCTTTATAGTTCCGGTGCGTGCAAACTGGCAAAATATTCTCATTTTGCGTTCCACAGAATAAAACATTGTTGATTTTGGGTGAATTATTCTTTTAAGAAGGGAAGCTATAGCTTACTGGCAATGGGAAACACAGATTGGAAAGGTACAACGGGCTTGATTACAAACACACATTAAATACAAGACATGGAACAAATGACCATTGTGCTTACTTAGCCGGACATAGCTGATGTTTCAGCGCGTGTATATGTGTGTGTGCAGTTGTGATCTCTACGGGAGACAATGAGAGCCCCTGCCGAGCACGGGAACGGTCGGAAATACAGGGATCTGACTGCAGGCGCTCTCAATTGGCCCATCATTATTCTTGACACAATTCCTCTCGTTTTCTCTCTCCATCCCTCACTCCTTTCCTCCACCTCCTCCTTCGCTCCGTGTCTCTATGACTGTCCGTGTTATTGTGCTCATAATGACCTGCAGCCCCCCAAACCCACCTACATCCTCCACCACTCCAAGTCATGACAGACAGCCAGATGGATGGATGGATAGACAGAAACGTTTTTGTCTTTGTATGTCAAAGAAAAAACAGAATAGGACACAAGGCACCAGTCTCTTGCTCCCAAATGTCAAACCCGTGCAAACAAAGAGTGTGAGTAATTTTCTCTTTCTATCATCCTACACTAATCATCCTCCTCTCCCTCCCATTTTCTGTGTCTTTCTTCCTCTCAGGACCAACTAAACCCAAGCCGCTAAACTAATGGCATTAATAAGTCTCCGAAATGACGGCTCTCTCCTCCTCTCATCCTTTATCTTTCCCCGTGCGGCCATTACCCTCACCGCATTCTGCCTCCAGTTCGTGGCTCCAGGGCCTCCGTAGAAGACAGCAAACGGTGGAAAAGAGGGGAAAAAATGAGGGAACGTGAGGAGGAGAGAACAAACAGAAGGGTGGAATATATCAAAAAGAACCCGAGCGCCAAGACGCCTGTTTCTCTCCATCCATCTGTCGCTTCTTTCCCTTGTTCCTTTAGTTAGTTCTGTTCTTTTATTAATGTTGTGTCTGTTTGGGATGAGCCATGTCCTCATGATACTGAAGGCAGCTGTGTTTACCTGGATTCAGGCTGTTGATACGGTCCGCGGGGTCAGGTTTGGGAGATTTGGCCGGCAGACCATATGGACCTATGGACACATGATTGAGAAACCGTTTAGCAATAATAATGGTTCAGTCAACCTGCACACAACATACAGTAACAAAAACAAATATGCTACCGTATCACAACCTTGTAAGCATGATACTGTGATTTAAATGACATTTTATAATATGTTAAAAGAGAAAACAGTTATTTTAAGTTTTACAAATATTTCATTATATTTCTGTTTTTGCTATATTATCAAACAAATGCAGGCTTGATGAGCAGACAAGACTATTTTCAAAAACATTATTAAAATCTTAATCACTCAAAAATTTTGACCGGTAGTATAAATATCAACTATTCGGTAATCAACAAGTTAATACTAATTAATATGCAATTGTTTGCCAATCATCAAGAATTGCATCTGCATAAGTCTCAAAGGTATAGTAGCAAAAACAATGTGTTTTATTTTAAAGGTCAGAGAGCAGATACAAAAGGCCAATTACAACTGATATGGATTAGTATAAAATGCAAAAGTGTAGAATAGGGTTCCTTTAAGATGTTTCACACCATAATGTTGTTGTTGAGGGGCTACCGCTGAGGTTACAAACACTTTAGACACATACACACATACAGAGTCATCTCTGAGCTTATAGCGAGCTGTCACACTTGTCAAAATGCCATGACAGTCTGTGTGTGTGTGTGTGTGTGTGTGTGTGTGCATGCACATCTCATCAGATATCTCCAACCGAAACGGCTTTTATTTAGATGACAAACAAAACAGACGTGACCTTTCAGCCACGAAGCAGATAACAACTACAGTGAGAGAGCGAGAGTGAAAAAGAGAGAGCAAAAGGGATTTTTAAGTAAAGTCAATAAACGTTCTGAAAAAAAAAAAAAATCATAGCCAAAGATGGAGGCCGAAAAAAATAAATAATTAAAAACAGGAAAATACAAACAAAACATTTCATAGTCTTTGAGCTGTGTTAATCCTCTCTTATTCAACAGTGTAGTGTGATAGGCATGACTGATAAAGAACTCTAAACACACAACGGACACGAGTGTTTGTGGTGTACTGTTACGGCTCAGGGACTTGTGTCCACAGTCTGTTGGGATTCACTTACCGCTGTTTTCCTGAGTTTAATAATCAAAACTAACAAGGGGCCAACAGAGTTTGTGTTTGCGTGTAAACAAAAGCTATTGGTCACGAGCGTGGTCATGTGTGCCACTGAGAGAAACGCTTTACTGAGCCTAAGTTTCTGCAAATCCAGCATCCGTAACTGTTTCAGGTGACCAACCCTCTGGCTTTGTCTGCCGATATGCTCCCAAGAGTGTGTGTGCGTGTGTGTTACTCACTCTGTCCCACTTTCAGCACCACCTTCATGCCCTGTGTAGCGCAAACTCCTCCTCTCATGCTCTCCAGCCCCTGGCGCGTCCCATCTGATGTAGCTGTGAAAGAAAAGAAGAGATTTACGACATTAGTATACAGGTATCACAAACACAGCAAACAATCAACCGCAATCACTTCTTAATCAGGTTAATTTATGACTTGTTTTCACATGTAAAAATATAAAAAAAGATAAATATACTTGAAAAGCAACACTGCATAAAACATTAAGCTTTGTTTTTTAAACATTATATTTTGAGTGTAAGTGTATTCTGGTATTTTTAACACAAGTGTATTTTGTCTTACTCGGTTTAAAAAAATCAGGCAGTGCAGACAAAATACACTTGTTTTGAACATTCTCTGAACACAAGTCTTAATATCTTATGCAATGCTGCTTCTCAAGTACATTTTTGTCATTGCAAGGACAAAAATACTTCAGAATAGGGTTTTTTTGCGTTCAAACTGATAATTTCACAAATATATCCAGAGATATTGCATATATAGCCTAATGTATAAAACAATTCAGCATCAGACCCTAGTAATGTGCAAATCAAGAAAATGTCCCAAAAACAGAAGAATACCGAAAGACTGAAACTGCTGAATCCTGCCTACTATTGAAAAAAAAGTATGTGAAACAATATGAACAACTGTATTCAAAATCTTCAGTGCATTCAATGATTTAACCTGAAAAATTCAAAAACTTAATTTAGCAAGTGTCATCCTGTTAATATCCTGGAAATGAATGGGTTATATTTTTACTTTTATTTCTAATTTAAAATGTTATTCTTAATCCACGTTTGTGTAGAAATGTCTATACTTCTGGCAGCCTTATCAAATCATGAGTCAAGACAGATGTTAACAGTAGTGATTTGTCACTATCAACAAAAAAGTTTGAGTTAAGAGCACTGCATTGTGGGATACAGTATCTCACATGGGTTCTGCTTGGCAAATTGTCAACTACTACATTTTTTACAGAAAATGTACTCAATTTGAACAGCATACATTCTGTATGCTACGAAAAAAATGTGTAATATGGTGTCACAAACAGACTCACAGACACAGATCTGATACTGTAGCAATAATAGTTCCCACTGACACACAGTTATTCTGCACAGATATTTGATCTAATGTAGATTAACACACACAAATGTCACTCTGCATCATGGTGCAGCTCTAATGAGGCCTAATTTCCGGTCCCAGAGGAGGTCATTTAGCATCCTAAAACGCCTCAAACTGCATCCATCACTCATACACACACAAACTCGCTTAATCCAGGACTCCATAATGCTGACAGGTTCTTGAGAAATGATATTGGTGAGCTTCATGGACCTAAGTGGGCCAACGATGGCCGCTCCTAATATGAAGTGGGCTACAGGTGGATGTCATGTGAGATGCATGTGGGTTGAGGTGAGCTAAGAGCGGCCGACGGCTGGTTACATGTGGGCCAGACTCATGGGCCAAAGACAGGACAGGACAGCTTGTCCTTGGTAATAAGGTCTGGCCGTCTTAAATGAGAGAGAGAGACAGAAAGAAAGAGAGAGAAATAATGATCTGATGTAAGTGAGAGTGCCAGATCTTATTTACTGAGGGATGGAGTGAGAGAGAGAATAATGGAGGACAGACACGCCTCTGTCACACACTGGTGTAATATGTTATGCCTCTTGATTCTGATTCCTTCATTTATTTTAAATATATCACTCTCTGTCAGTCTCACGTGGACATTTTAAACGTTTTTGTTCGTTTCAGAAAAAAATACCCCTGGGCAGCAGAATAACATTCTCACCAATGACCCATGTAGGGTGTGAAAAAAGAGACCTTCACACCTTCATCTCTCCCTCACTCACGCTCTCAGCCTCACTGAAGGACTGCACAGCGTGCTTGGACAGGGGCATAAAAAGACGGACGGATGATAGAAAGACAGACAGACAGACAGACAGAGATAGATAGATGGATAGATGGATAGATGGATAGATAGATAGAGTGGGAAGGTCAAGGTTAACTGTAACCCTAAAACATGGATATTCTGAGACATTTTATGAGATGGAAAGAAAAGAGAGAGAGACAGGGAGGGAGGGAGACACTGATGGTCTCTGACAAGCTGTTGCTGATGTGATTGAGAAGAGAGACGATAGGAGGTGATGGAAAGACCAAATGTGTGAGCAGATGACAGAAAAGACAGTGTAAGGAAGAGTGGAAAGAGCGAGAGGGAGGGACTCTGATGACACGTATGTGGCTCTTCCCTATAAGATGAAGTACTGAAAGGTCTTGGGGCAGAAAAAAAAAAAAGAAAATGGGAGAAACAAAAGACAAGCAAGAACAATACTGTTTATTGTAAGTAGCAAAGCTATAGCTTCGACTCTCCTTTAAAGATAAATTGGAGGTAGAGAGAGAGAAACAAAGCGGCAGAGAGATAAAGAGGTAAAAATGGGATGAGAGACTGATGAAAACACAAAGACTAGAGAGGGAGAGAGAAAGACTAGGACAGGATGAGTAATTGAGACAATGATCAGCAGTGATGGCGGGATGAGGAGAAATGGAGGACGGAGTGGCAGAGGAACACCATTCTCCAAGTCCCATATAACAGGAACAGAAAGAAATGAAGTGCAGAAGTCATGAAGAAACATTGCAGTCATTCGTTCCCAATCACTATGTGTATTTTATTCACCTCAGTGTGTGTATTTCTCTCCGGGATAAGAATAAAAACTTGCATAAAGACAGGAGCAGCTGTGTGTCACAAAGATTCAAGACAGAAGAACTGATAAAAAGAATGAAGTGTAAAGGCCAGAAGAGCGATTTAGTGAACAAAACAACAAACAAATGAAGCCAAGGAGGCTGTGTGAGTGTGAGAGAGAGTGTGTGCATCTCCCACGCATGTGTTTATGTAAAGGGGTTCTGGGATGCCTCTTGTCACACTAATGATGGTGATAAAGCGCAAGTCAGTCAGACGTGTGTGTTGTGCGTGGGCGTTATCCCACGGCTATTATTGTGGAAGCACATTTGTGTGCGAGTGTGTTTATGAGAGTTACAGACAGTGAGAGACCGTGTGTGTGCATATTTGATGTATTTATGTAGCATATATGTTAGATACATTTTAATGGCAAATCATCAAGGCATCATAAATATTCAAATTATGTCTGTTTAAGGAATATTGTGGGATATTTGTAACCTGTTGATTACCATATACAACTATTTTAACCCTTAAAGGGATAGTTCACCCAAAAATGAAAATTTGATGGCATCCAAGATGTAGATGACTTTGTTTCTTCAGTAGAACACAAACAAAGATTTTTAACTCAAGCCGTTGCAGTCTGTCAGTCATATAATGGCAGTCAATGGGACCCACGGCTTTGAGAGTCGAAAAAAAAACAAAAAACAAAACATACACAGACAAAACCAAATTCATTTTTGGGTGAACTATCCCTTTAAAGCATATATACGCGCATGTATGAAAATTTAGTCATAATTTAATCAACCATATGCCATTACATAAATGCATACATATCTAAAAATTACAAAAAGTACAGTATCAGCATCACACTGTAAATGTCTTCTGAATCCATAGTTTTGTGTTTGTGGAGTACATAAACACTGAATATATAAACATTTTATTTGTTAATTGCGGGAAATCCAGTGATATTATCATTAACTAAAACTATTAAAAATATAATATATAAAATAAAATATCTTAATTAGAAATTTTGTCTTGCCAACTAACTAAACAAAAATTGATGTACTAAATTACTAAAACTAAATCTGAAATAAAATCTAAAAAAAAAAAACTGACAGTTGCAAAATTAAATTAAAATTATTAGAAATAAAAGCTAATTCAAAATATTAGTGTATAAATAAGTGTATAAATAATACTAAAATAACACCCATGTATAGTCAACTATGGCACATCAAGGCATCTTGCAATCACATCAGTGATTGATTATAATAATTTTTAATATGAGAATGTTTAAATCACAATAATTTGAGACTAGTGGCAGAGGGTAGGATTTTTAGTGAACACTTAAATTAGGATATTTTCTTCACACAAGGCTTCTGAAGACTTGGAATATTGCAGGGATTACTTTTCTTTCGCTACTGTTACTTTCTAGACAATCCACATTCACATGTGGAAAAGAGCAGCATGAGCATCTGCTTTTCTTGTCTACATAAGAAAGAAAACCACAGCATTTAGAACAACATGCGTGACAGTAATTCATTCTCAATTTTTATTTTTGACGAAAATGACCCTTTTAATAAAATACCAGCCTCACATTTCTGTTTTCAAACCCTCTGGCCCATTTTCCTGCTACGCTTTCATTCAAACTGCATATGTAAACACACTAAAAGCATGTTTTCTCTTTGTTACAGACAGAGGAACAGGTCAAAATTAATGTTCTGTATAATCGGCAAAATTCCACAGATGCTCTTCATAGACAACGAGCTGTAAATAACTGACAATATTCCATTAAAAATGCCCAAATCTCAAAACACATCCATTACTGAGCTGCAAAACATGAAGTTAGCATGAGATTGTGAAATACGATGTGTTTATTTATTTTTTAGTACAGTACTGAACCAGGAGAGATTTGCACTGCTGTCCTCAGCCAACTATTTCCACCTCTGGCTCACACTTCATATTTCCTGAAACTAAATAAGACTCAATAAATCAGAAGCAACACATTCATATGGTTGATTTAAGCCATTAACGAAGCCTTCATAAGCAATTAAGAGAGTGCTGACAGCTAAAAAGAGGAAAGGACAGGAGAATTCACAAAAAAAAAGGTGCCACGTAAGACTCACTGCCTGTGCGAAATCATAATGTTTTCCATTAACTTTAAAAGCAGGAGAAACGCCGCAATGTTCTTGCAAGGCACAATTTATGCCGTTACCTACCAAAACAACAGCAATTTATGAGGGAAAATGGCTGCTGATGTCGAAATGGATGCAGATTTTGATGGCACTTCTCTTAATGTTTCCTTAATGTTTCTGAGTGGAGCATTCTGCGCTCTGATTGGTCAGTTTATGACAGCCACAGAAGAGGCACAAGAGGACGGAGACGACGTGCGCTGTAGACGACTTTTACCCTGACGTGTCTGACAAGACCGCAATGTCATTATAAATGGCCCTGTGTGAGCCTATGATAAAGCAGCACAGGCTAACATCAGATTGTGTGTGTATGTGTGAGCAGGACAGATTAAGGAGCCTCTTGAGGTAGGCACGAGTATATCACACTGACAGTCTTGGCAATGGTACATAATTGCAGCTCATAATGTCCCAGATGATCATACGCACACAGTAACACTAGAATACAGTTGTCAAAAGCAAACATGTTTAAAACATAAATGACATACGAGAGTGTATATATAATCTCCTCCCCACACACACAGCTAGGAATTCTGGGTCTCCTGACTGTATATTGAGCTGGGCCTCCTTTTCTAACAAAATGTTAGGACAATACATTTTCTGATACCCACTTATACTGAAGTACTACAAAACTGAACATTTCTCAATACTTCTCTCAGGAGACCATAGACTGAAATATTAATTAATCTGTGAATGAAATATTTTTAGGGAATATTGCTGGTTCAATACAAGATAAGCTCAATCGACGGCATTTGTAGCATAATTACGACAAAAAAAAAAAAAAATTATTGACTTGTCAATTGTTTATTTTTGAATTTAGAGGGTTTTTAAAGCATTGTACGCTACTGTTTACAAGTTTGGGGTCAGAAAGAATGTTTTTGAAAGAAAGAAATCAATACTTTTATTCAACAAGGACACATTAAATTTATCAAATGCAACAGTAAAGACTTTTATTGTTTCAAAAAAAATAAAAATCAATTTTTCTTTTTTTTCATTTTCTATTCAACAAAGAATCACAGTTTCTGCAAAAATATTAAGTAGCACAACTGTTTCCAATGGTGATAATAATAATTATAAATGTTTCTTGGGCACCAAATCAGCACATTAGAATAATTTCTGAAGGATCAAGTAACAATAAAGACTGGAGTAAATTTAATATATTAAAATAGGAAACAGAATAGAAATTTTTAGTTTGTTCAATTCCACAATCTTACTGTTTAAATTGCACTTTTGATCAAATAAATGAAAGTGACGTGACATGTGGCCAAGTATGGTTACTCGTACTCGGAATTTGTGCTCTGCATTTAACCCATCCAAAGTGCACACACACAGCAGTGAACACACACACACCGTGAACACACACTCGGAGCAGTGGGCAGCCATTTATGCTACAAATTAATCTTACCAACTCCAAACATTTGAATGGTAGTGTATTATTTTTTTCATTCTGTAGCCCTAAAAAAACACTTTCTTTCTTCTGTTATACTTTATTATTTGAGCTATGACGGTTTTTTATTTATTTATTTTTTATTTATTTTAGGGTTTGTTGCTTGTTGCTTTCCATTGTTGTGCCAATGAAGTGGAAAATGTATGTTTTATTTTATTTTATTTTTTTACACTAAAGTCTTGTTTGTTATGTGGCTATACTATTGAAAGTATAAATAAAATTGAAATTTATTTTTAACAGTTAGAGATTGGCCCTATTCACTTTCATTGTAAATGCCTCACTTGTAATCAAGATTTTATTTTTTATTTTTTAATAAATTTTTGGGGTAACATTATGCCACAAATACTGTCAGTTGAGGCTAACTTGTATTGAACCTGCAATATTTAATGCATTAAATTCATTGTTCTGGGCCCCTCTGCACCTGTGGACCCCTAGAGCCGTTCCCACCTTTGACCCTATTAGCTACAACCCTTCATGATCTTTCCTATATGCTCAATGACATTTTCATTTGTGACCAGTTATTCATGTTTCTACCCATCCAGACAGATTACGGTCATTCCTTTCTCGATCGGCCCCCGGGGCGGCACAGCGCTGCCAGCTTCTTCAGGGGGACCCGACCACAGACACGCAAGGAACACATATACTTCCTCATATGTACACACGATAACACACTCTTACAGTCACAAAGCTGAATCCAAAGCATTCATGACACCACGAGCACTGCCAGTGCATACATTTCCATGCTGTAAATGGATGTTGTAGTGTGCTAGAGCGAGTATGAGGTTAAAGGCTCCAGTGGTCGAGTACTAAGAGAAGGCTGGTACTGGAGGCCTGCCAGGCAGACTCGTGAACCACTACAGAGAGTTTAACCCGTCTAACCTCTTAACCATTCCATCTCCAGCTGCCAGCCCATTAGCCTGTATGAGTAAACACACAACACAAATAAAAACTGCAGCAGAGCAAGTGTCCGAAAGAAGAAAGCAGCTTACGAGGGCACAGGTCACCGAGAAAGAGAGACAGAGACGGATCTGAAAAATCCCTTATCCTTTCCTCCAAATAAGGTTTAAACGAGTCTATAAATAAGCGTGTAAACAAATAAAGCATTTGGTGGCTCATGTAATGAGATCAGACAGCTCTAATCCTGTTCAGACTGTAAAATCTGCTGGACTGTAAATCAGCTGTGGGATCTACTGTATGAATATCAACACCATCAAGGCTTATAAAGCCTCTAAATATATTACATAAAATACAAAACAAATTAAATAAGCTGATGGAACATGCTTGGTGCAAAAGAGCCATGATGCAACGGCACACACATTGAGCCATATATATATATATATATATTACACCAACTTAACAATGATGATGAACCAAATTGTGTAACTGTTAATATAACTACACAAAATATAACAATTGTAAATAACTGTAGTTTCAGATTTTTACAAAAATATATACTGTATTACAATGTGCATTATTTGCAAGACTTGCATATAAAATAATGCATTCTTCTTTAATGAATAAAGAATATCATAAATGCATTATATATATATATATATATATATACACTAACCTAAGTTCTACCAACAGGCCTCTCCAGACGGCAGCATTCTAGAAAGCAACACTTCATCTCAGAACACAAGAGCGGAGCAAGGCATGATGGGATATCTCCGCAGGACTCCTAGGTTATGTGGGGTTACAGAGCGAACGTCATCGGCGTTCAGGCACGGATCTTTCGTAATCTCGGAAGAGTGGCGGGCTGACAGTGAGGATGTGGGTCAGAAAGGAGGAAGGACATTCAACCTAACTGGGTCATGTCTGTGGGCAACAGCGCTTGAGTGCAGACCTCAGCAGAGAGCGTGCGTGTGGATCTATGCTTTGTGTACTGCAACAGGAATCTGAATATATCTGCTTACACTGTGTGGGTTCAATTCAAACCGGATGAGTCATGTCTGCATGAGCCTAAACATCCAATGAATTTTAATTAAAGAAAGACAAGAGAAAGAAAGAGTGAGAGAGGACTGGGGGAGATCAATGCATTTGATGCTTAACATTTATTTATGGGTACCTAGATATGTGTAATATCATCCATCCATAGGCTTGTCTGCCTGTGTATGTATGTATATCTGTATGTGTATGTATGTACAGTATCTCTCTCTCTCTCTCTCTCTATCTATCTATCCATCTATCCATTCTTAGACTCCACCTTGACCTGCTGCACCACACGCTCAACAACTTGTTAAATTAGCCTTGCCACACGAAACACGCCGCTGATGCAACACAGCCAAATCATTTGTTTGCCCTCCGGACAACTTTCACTTCAAGAGCGGAGACGAAGAAGTTGTTGAGGTGAAGGACAAAAGTGTGGAGGAAGAGAAGGAGCAAGAAAAGAAGGAAGTGGGTCAATGGTCTGAAGGGAGGAAGGAGATGGCATTCAGTGAAAGAAAGCAAGAGGGAGAAAGAAAGAGAGATAAAGAGATGGAGAAAGAGGGAAGGAGGGGGTTGCTATATTAAGAAAGATGCTGGCAAGTATGAGACTGAAAAAACAGGAGAGGAGTAACAGAGCAGAGAGTGTGGCGGAAAGTTCTGGTGGACTGTTCGTTTCTGGGTCATATCAAAGCCAAACGGCAAACACACGGGCACACGGGGGGACAGCTAACGTGGTTTCAGTGAAGAGGTGGCTGGATCATGAATAATTTCGTATAACTGTAATGGTATATTGCAAAATAATTGCTGAAAAATACACACAACCACACAAAAAATGTTTAATAGGATAAGACACTTCAGATTATTTATTTATTTATAAGAACTTCATGGACTCAAATGAATAAGATCATTTATAATAGAGCAAAAACACTACAATGATAATCAAAACTTTTAAAACAAAAGATTAACAATAAATAATAAACTGGATGAATCACGATAGCCATTGTAAAAAGGCATATATATCTTGGGACTGGTAAAATATTTTAAAATTTAATTTATTCCTGTAATGCAAAGCTGAATTTTCAGCAGCCATCCAGTGACATCCAGCCATCCATTATCAATGTCGAGAACAGTTGCATTGTATAATATTTTTTTATTTTAATATTTATTTGAAACAGAATTTTTTTGTACTGTTATGTCTTTACTGTCACTTTTTATCAATTGAATGTGTCCTTGTTGAGTAAAAGTCTTCATTTCTTACTGACCTTAAACTTTTGAACATACATATTCACATATGTATACAAAAACTGTATTCAACCTCACAAATCAGTACTGCAGGATATCTCCCGCATAACACATTTCTACCATTGCACGGTATGCACCATTGTGCCGCCCAACACTATTTCAGTGTGTGCAGAACACAGTCGAACATCTTAAAGACTGTAATCACATTTCACTGTCGTTTTAATTACAGGTTCTAATGAAAGCAAGCAGAACACTGCCAAACGAGCAAAGCAGGGAGTATAGCAGTCTTCGTAAGTGTGAGTGTGCCTAGAAGCCAAACACAAAATAATGTCTCTAAACACACACACAGGGTAAAAAAAAAAAACTGAAGCCACTTTGGCCCTTCTGTTTGACAGAACAGCCAGAACCACACACACACACAGTCCAACATCTGGAGTACTTTAGGACTGGACAGATTCTAGAGCCAACCATAATTCACTGGCCATGCGTGTGTGCGTGTGGAGAGAGACAGACAGACTGAGAGACCAACTAGAGACAAAATGTTCGCCTTCTGTGAGAGATCTTATTGAGCTTTTAGCTCTTCTTTTATCATTTGTATATCCGAAACATACAAAAACCCAAACATCACCATCACCAGGAGAGCAAAGGATAGAGGGGAAAAGAGAACCAAAGTAACAGAGAGGAGAAATAGGAGAAACATGGGAGGTAGCCAGTTGAAATAATGTATCCTGACATCTGTGCCTGCATAGGCTCGAGGGAGAGAGTGAGAGAGCGAATGAAAAAGAGCGAGATGGACAGAAAGAATCAGTCGAAATAGAGATGATGGATTGTGGGAAAGAGAACGAAAGCGATAACTAAGGTTTGTGTGCAAATATGTGTGTGTGTGTGTGTGTGTGTTTCTACTGTGACAGGAAATATGTTTGATTAAGGCTTGTTTGTGCGGTTTGATTTGCTGAATGTGACATACTTTCTGTTGTCTGTTTGTCCTCTGTGGATTCACAGACTGGAGCAGGAATAGAAGAATGAGGGTTTGGACGGCTGGGAGGAAGATCTTTTGGATGTGTTTGAGTGCGGGAGAGAAAGTACGACAGAAAGAGAAAAGCAGTGTTGGTCTGTGTTTATGTAAAGGAACTAAATGAGTTATTCAAGCTTATCCAAAGCCCCATTGTGTGAACAAGAGCGCGCTGGTTTTGCTAAAATGACAGGATGTGTAAGTATATTTAAGGGGTTTGGATCTTAATATGTGTGTGTGTGTGTGTGTGTGCAAGAGAGAGAAATATATAACAAGAGAAAGATAGCATTTAAAAAAGAGATTAATATAGTTTATAGTTTCCTACACAAACACACTGCCTTTTCTTCTGTCTGTGATTGAATAGTTTTCTGAAACATATCTTTCCTTTTGTAAAACCAGACACACAAACACGTTATATGGGACGTCAATTAATTTGAATGATTCGGTTCATTTAGACACATAAAAACATTTGTTCATTTTCCACTGAGGACAGACATACAGATGGACAAAAGCTACAATTCCTCACACAGAAAAACAAAAAAGACATAAATGTAACACTCTGTCCCATTCATTTGAATGAATCAATCATTTGAAACTGTTTGAAAAATACAATTTACTGATTCACTTATTTCCCACTGTGGCCAAACACACACGTACATTTCAAAATGTACTTATCTGTGTGTATGTCACAAACAGATACATACAACATCTAAGCACACACACACACAAACAGTCCTAACTGATACAGCTATTCTCTTCTTAAAAATCATTTTGACAAATTGGTTCATTTGGGACTGGTTCAAAAAATGTATTCGCCAGTTTGTTTATTTCACAGAGGACTCACATATCATCTAAAATCTCTCTCACACACACACATAGACAACAAAAAATATTCAAACTTAATATTGCAGATTCAGATTCGTTTGAACAAAATCTGTTCAGTTAAATTAATCTTTCAGAGAATAAATGTAAAAAATGCAGGCATCAATCAAAAGAGTTCTAAGAAGTCTATTTGGTTAAATATTCTTTTATCACAATGTTTTTTGATAAAGTTTTAGTTTCTAGTTTGCGGTTCAATCTATTTCAGACCTTTGGTTAAGTCGTTTGGTGGATAAAATTACCAACATGCTCCAATAAAGTGTGGTATTGGATCCTCAGTACCTCACAGTCCAACTCAAAATTCTCCTTTACAAATGCTTTCTGAATCGATTCAAATGAATCATCAAAAAGAGTCGTTCACAACGTTCTATATCATACCTTTCCCCATTTCCTTAATTTTCCATGCCTGAGGAGTTTCCAGAGCCTTCGAGTTTGAGAGCAGTCTGTTAGCTTGAGAGAAGACAGTGGAACCGTGCACGCACACACACACACACACACACACACACACACGCACAGAGTCCCTGGCCCCCATTATCTGAGACAGCTTTGTGTTTGGAGTGTAGGGCACAGGGATTAAGTCAGATCTATAACCGTGAATGGAGGAGTGTTGGGTTCCTCTCTCCCACAGAATTAATTACCCTAATTAGACTCCTTAATTGCATGCATTACAATTCTGGTTTCAGAGGGGAGGAACAGGCTTCACGCACTGAGCAGAAGGTGCGGTGGCACAAACCCAGCTGAGACATGCATCTTCTACTCCATATTAATAAACTCGTTCGCACAGCTGTAAATATATGGATGGAATATTAGCACTCAAAAGAGCTCATTAGTCAGTAGAAGAGCATATTAACCCATAGGACAGAACGTACCGTGGTAATGTCTTGTTTTTAAACGACGCCTGATTTCATCTGCCCTGGCTGTGGTGACGTTAGGGTTCTGTCCTATTCTATTTTCAGCATTCGGCTTCCAGCTTCACAGATTCGTTGATTATAACAGGAATAGTCCCAGCCTCAGATGGTACAACCGGATTCATGGACGAATGCATATTGCGCAAAAAGTGCCAAGAGCTTTCTCAAACTGGCAAGCTGCATTTTTAGGAAGTCAGGGTACTCAGGTTTTATCTGTCCCACAGGAACATCATGTTTACAATCTCCAAAACTTACAAGTCTCTTCCTGTCTAAGTGGTCGGTTTGTGGCCAAAAAAAAAAAAAAAGCAACGTGGATTACTTAATGCTGATATTCAAAAAGCAGTATGAATAGATCATCCAAAAATTCTGTCATCATTCTGTCGAGCTTATTTCATTCAAAACCTGTGTGACTTTATTCTGCAGAAAACAAAAGACTATATTTTTAAGAGTTTTTTAAAGATATATTTTTACTGTTTTTGTCCATACAACAGAAGTCAATGGGTTCCAAAACTGCATTACTGTAAAAAAAAAAAAAAAAAACTAAAAAAAACACTACTGTCTAAGCAAAAAACACAGGCATTTTTCAAAATTTGATTTTCCAGAAAGTCATACAGGTTTGTAACAAGAGGGTGACAGAATAATGACAGAATTATTTTTTTAGATAAACTAAGCCTTTAAAGTGTAGACACCAAATCTCTATGTTGCACAAAAAAGTAGTTTTCTTCAATTGGCAACCTAAAATCTGATTGGCTGGCTTAACGCAATTTCCGGGAGTTGCCATGCACAGGTTTATATCAGTTTGCTGTGAAACGAAACATAATAAGCACAAGTGAGAAAGAACTAGTTGCCGAATTTGCCAAAGCTTGTAAGGGTCATGACACTGAATCTTTCAAAGATACAGACTTTTGTTTGGTTATACCCAATTTCAGATAAACCCACATCTAAACATTATCTAAAAAGTAAACTGTGGTTGGTTCATTGCTAAATAAGATAAAAGCGGATCAGACAATGCAAAAAAGAAGCAACTTCCATGTACTTTCAGGGTAGATATCTCTGATGATCATAACAAGAGTGTTCTAGTTGTGTTGCATCACTCGCTCTCAGTGTAACGCTACTAGTGAACTCTGAATCTACTATCAGTGAGGTTGTGAGCTTTGCTGAAATGCTCATATGCACTGTGAGGCGAGTTGAACACACACACACACACACTCAAAAATGCCAGTGTGGCTTTGCATTTTTAACGATTATTAAAATCTTGGCATGCCAGCCAGTGCGCTTGGTGAATTATGGCTTTGGCATCAAGAACGGCAGAATGAGAAATCTGCCAAAAAGAAAAATGGGGGCCAAAACGGGGTAGGAAGAAGGAAAGACGACAGAAGAGGTCAGATAAGGGGAAGAAACTGCTTTGTGCTGGTAAGATACACTAGCTTAAAAGAAAATAAATAAACTAAGATTAAAAGATTTATCTAAGGGACAGATGAGTGGATGAAGATCTGGAAGGAGATGGAACAACAAATGAAAGCAGAGAGGAAAGAGCCAAATGAACGGTGAGATTAATGCATCCACAGAGGAGACTGAGAGCGAGTTAGGATTGGGAATTAAGAAAAAAGACTTGGGAATAAGAACTCTTATTCAACCACAAAATAGACAAAAATGCAGCACAATCAGTCTAGTCTAATTCACAAACCATTTCTTTTTTATTGCATCACAAATCGGCCTGTCTAAAATATAAAAATTATTTATATGTATATTTTCCCTGTGTTTCCTTCCTGCTGTGTGAGCTACTGAAATGAGCAGCACTGTGAAACAGCCAATCAGAGCAGAGCTCAACATATTATTCATGACCCTTCCAAATAAGGTAATAACAGAGCATTTCATTCTAGAGAGAAATCCTAGGGTTTTAAATGGACATGTAAAACCGTTTCTGGAGATTTTTTGCCCTTACCTAAGCCACATACCTTCTATGTAGATACCAGAGAACAATTTAAAATATTGTATCAATGCATTCTATGGCACCTTTAACAGAAAGCATTTACAACACGTTTTACTTCCATTATGTGTCAGATTTCCATTCAAAACAGGATATTAAACAAAAAAACAAAAAATGAAAACTAGATTATTTGATCCACTTTGTTGTTATTTTTAAAAAGTATCCTATGTAATCTTGTGCATGGCTGCAATTGTTTGGTCAAAATACAGTAGAAACAGTAACACTGAGAAATATTTTTACAATTTAAAATACTTCTTTTCTTTTTCAATATATTTTAAATTCTATTTTTTGTCAAAGCTGAATTTTCAGCATCATTTCTCCAGTCTTCAGTGTATAATCCTTCAGAAAACATTCTAATATGCTGACTTGATTCTCAAGAAAATTTCTTATTATCAGTGCTGAAAACAGTTGTACTACTTAATTTTTTTTGTGTGTAATTCTCATCATTTCATCGACAGAAATTGATAAAGAACAGCATTTATTTGAAATTGATTTTTTTTCTTTCAATTTAATGCATACTTAAAAATGCATTAATTTTTGCATACTTAAAAATTTAAAGTAATATTTTGTAATTAAACATTGAATGGTAGTGTACATATGAAAACAAAATGACTATGTGACACCAACTGAAAAGGCAAATCATTTCAGAAGCAGAGAAAGTCAACACATTTTGATGAAAGATTACGAGGACAAACATTTCTTTCTTTGGAATAACATGCCAAGGCGCATTAAGAAAGTGAATAGAGTCAGCTTTGATTTCACATTGACTATTCGACCAGAATTAAAAAGTAGAATCAGAATCTGAACCAGAATTTTTCAATGAATTTTTCACTTTTTCAGTAGCACACACAGCAACCATTTCACTCTTTCTCTCTGTATCTGTCCGTCTCTCCCGTGGACAGCTGGTCAACCCCAATCCCACCCCAACACTTTAATCTCCCTCCACACACAGTAAACATCCTCTCTGCCTAAAGTCTGTTTACCCCAAAAGTGTGTTTGTCATGCGAGTGTGTGGTTGATGAATAGATGATCTATGAAGATGATCTAAAGAGATTTACAACATGAGCTTGTGTGTGATTTTGTGTGTGTGGTTATTGTGTGTTCACATGTGTGAATTAATATCAGAGGGATAATTTGTTTTCCACTGTGCATTCACGCACACACAAGCCACTGTGGCAGCTGTGTGTGTATGTGTGTGCTCTCTGTTCATTATTGCTATTAACGGGTCATGTTTGCGTGATCTCACACACTAAATTGCGGCCATGTCGTCGTGTTTCTGCATTCGGCCTAGTGAGGCAATGTCAAGGGTCAATGGCATGGCGAGCGCTGGATAAGCGCCCCCCCTGTTCCCGGGAAACACATCCCTCCACAAGTGGTTCCTCAGCAGAACGAGGCACAATGATGGCTTTGTCTACTACTGCATAGAGAGAGAGAGAAAGCAGAGGCTATGTGTGTGTGTGTGTGTGCGTGTGCATGTGAGGTTAAATGAATCACACAATGTTAACTAGTTGGAATCCAATTAGTGTGGTCTTTTTTTCTGTCTGACCTTTGGGAGTATCTGTCCAATCCATCCATCCACACACACACACACACACACACACACATTTGTTTCACTACATCTCAAAGGATTTAAACAGAAGTGATGAAATTTGTTAAACTGCAACCTTAAACTTAGCCCTCACACAAATCTGTCAATATTAGTAAATTTGAAGAAACACATCAGCAAGCCTTTTTCAAAATGAAAGGGGTAGTTTATAACTTTTATTTTAATAAAAACACAACTGTTTATTGTTAGGTCATGTTAGCTCAGCTCCATTACATTAACAGATACAACTTCAGATTTAAATAATGTATTAGTTATTGTTGAAATTAACCTTAACCTAGGTTAATAAATGCATTAAGATTTTTTTTTTCACTGTTAACTAATGTAGTTATCTAATGTTAACAAATGGAATCCTATTGTAAGGTATCTTCATTTTTGTTCCATAGAAGAAAGTAAATCAGGTTTGGGAGGACATACGACTGATTTAGCATTTTTAGTTAAACTATGCCCTAAAAATTTTACTGCAAATGTCCTCACAAGTTGGTTTTGGTCATGTTGTACTATATTTGTTAGGCTCTTTTCAAACATTTGCCCCTGACAAGTATAGCCAAACATGTGCACACACAGACACATAAACAGTGCTGTTCTGATTCTTGACCTAAATTGGTGAGGTGACCAGTCACATTCACTTACTCACACTCCACAAACAGACCCTTTAAACCCAAACCTTTTCCTTCTGTTCCACAGAATGTGCTAGAGCTTCGATTTTCTGATTAGTCACGATCTTCATTTGAGCGACGCTGATAAACATTCTTAAAGTCCCAAGATTACTCTGTCAGTGTTTTCTGCACTGCTTTTCAATGCCGATGTACCTGCTGCTGCATCTACATCCCATCAGTAAAATAAGTTTTTACCTGTTAAATTTACCTGAGGTTGCAGTCTGAATTATATGTGAAAAGATGGAAAGTCGTGTCTCATTAAGTAATGGCTTAAAAATCTTTGTCAAAGGGTGCAGTAGTAATCATCTACACAAATAAATGACTCTTAAGGACCAATTCTTTTGGTGAATCAAAAGCATTCAAAGTAACAATTGAATTCACAAACAATTGACTCTTATGAACAAGTTCTTTTAGTGAATCAAAAACACCACAACCAGCATAGTACCATTCACAAACAAATGACTCCTAAAAGACTGACACACATCCTATATACTCTTTAATGGGAGTTTATAACTGAAATTATATATTGCATTAATAATTGTATAATAGTTTTTGGTTGTGCTAATTATGTGTGTTAAATAGCAACTGAACAGCATTTCAGCACTGCTTCTAATTTTTAGAAAACGTTTCTTTCACATGTAAGCAAAACGGTCATAAACCGTGCCCTATTATGCCCAAATGAATCAGAATCAAACTGAACCAAATTGAAATTGGAATGGATTCACATTCCGAATCAAATCTCTAGTATATGACTTTGGGTTTTAAATGCCTTGTGACATTTGGTCGTCACAGTTAAGGCCTAACCTGACCCACAAACATATTTTTAAGCACCAGTGTATGTGTGTCACGTTACTTCTGTTCAGCATGATTTGATCAGTCATTCTGTCAGGTTCGGTAAACATGGCTCACCTGTTCATCTGTATATATGTGTTTGTATGTTTCCTTGATGTTCCTCGAATCCTTACTGCCATTGTTATTCTGATCACTGTCATCACTCAGGGAATAGTTGTGCTCATTGGTCTGCACCAAAATGTTCTGATTGGCTAAAGGCGCGAAATGAATTTCTTCTGATCCAATCGGATCGCAAGAGCCAGATGTGCACTGATAAAAACAACTCAGCCAAAAACCGCTGGCAGAAGATAGAGGCTGCTGGGAATTTAAGTGTAAAAATCTCTCTCGCTCTCTTTCTCTCATTTACCTTTCTCTTCTCCCTGGTGTTTGTGGTTAGCTTTTGTCTCAGTAAGAAGGGAAAACTGCGGTCTGGGGGCTTTAAAACGTTCAAATATTCATCAAATATAGATCTCTCTGAATCCCTCGCCCTTTGCTCTTCTTTCTGTTTTCTTCTCCTTCCCTCCTTCTATTTCTGTCCCTCTGTTGTTGTTCTGTTCACTCAATTCTTAAAACAGTCACCATAAAAGAAGCAATTAATACGGATCAAAACAATATGGCACCATGAAACACTCAAGACATCACACGTACACGCACAAAGATGATGATTCACAGAGTTGTAAAAGAACCGTACAGAGATTTTTGGCATCTTTGTGTGTGTCTGAGCTGCTGTTCTTTCGAGAAACACGGTAAACCCCGGTAAGACCCGTCTGTCCGTCTTGTTCTTCTTCCTCTCTCCCCTCACTCTCTCATCCTCTTTTCCTCTCGAGTTGTCTTCTCTCAGTTTGAGTGACAGTTAGCCATCTGTCTGTGTCCGCTGCCACAGCAATGCCACGGCGATAAGAAGCCCAGAGCAGCTCCGCAGTCAGGTACCTCAAATCCCTCGCGCTGACTGACAGCAACATGTGTGTGTGCATGTGTTTACGAGCAACTCTGCTGTAAGATAGATACAGAAATGACTGCAAAGCAAGGAAAATCGTGCTTTAATGGAATAGCTAAGCCAAACATGAAAATTGTGTCATCACGTACTCCTCCTCATGTCATTCCAAACTTACACAAAAGAAGATGCTTTACAACAAAAGCACACGGTGACCTAGGGCTGTCAAATGGCAAAAAAGGACCAAAAAGGACTATAAAACTATTGGGTGCTATTTTCATTGTAAATTCTAAATTCTCCAAATTTTACTGATAGCCTTGTCAATAGGAAACAATTAGTTATGCATAGATATTAAAATATGGCCAGTAAATGACTGATAATTTAGTTAAAAAAAAAATATAATAAATTAATAAAATAAAAATATAAAATAAACCCCACTAAAAATAAAATAAGCAGTTTTAAAAGTGAATTTAGGCATTTATTAAAATGAGCTTTTAAAAATATTCAATGCAGCCAAATATAGATTAAACTAAAATAAAATAAAATATTGAGTGGTAACTAAAACTAAAACCTGATAATAAAGTTCAAATTAGTTCAAAGTTCAAAATTTTCATTCATCGAAATAAAATAAAATATAAATATCAGATGAAAAACTTAAATAAAACAAAATGTTTAAGCACTAAAATTAGTCAAACTAAACCTGAAATCAAAATAAATTCAAGCTAAATAGAAATAGATAAAAAATAAAATGACAAAAGTACATAACAAAATTACTTTTAATTAATTTTAAATAAAAATAGAGAATTAAAACTTTAAAAATAAAATTCACAATAATAATAATAATAATAATAATAATAATAATAATAAGTACTATAATGGCCTATAAATAATACTAAAATAACACCGCTAATATGATAAAGATATAGCCTAATGTATTCTGCAGAAATTCATAGATTTGGACATGAAAGTGAGTAAATGATGACAATTGTTTAACAAATGATGATCATTTTGATTTTGGGGTGAACTATCGCTTTAAATGCACGCGTGTAAGAGTGTGTAAACACTGTTATTAGTGACCTAAGGGCATCTTCATGACCCATGTGATAATTAGACAACGAGATTGGAGCAGCCATAATGACCTGTCAATGCTCTCTTCCACATAAACACACACACACACTCTCTCTCTTTCTCTCTCTATTTCATGAATCATTTCTGTTCCAGCTCATTTGAGCTGGGCTGAATAAATTAGCGCATGTTAAGGTAGGTTAATTAATACCATTCTCCCTAAGGTCCAAATCTCTAATGTACACATACCCTTACACACACACATATGCGCCAACACATGGGCATGAAGATGTCAGAAGCCATCAAATGTGCACTCTTTTGGAAAATAGAACATCAACCGGTCATGACAGATGCTGTATATGCACCCAAATCACACACATAACTATTTTTAACACGTATGCACACACATAAACACTAAATTAAATGTTCAATGACCCTTAAAATCACTTTTCTCCTTTTTTCCGTGTGGACGCTTGTTTGATTGTTTCTCTCGCTCTCTTTTTTCATCTCGCAGCATATGTGTGTGTGTGTGTGCGCCTCTGACCTTGCATTTGAGGACTCATAAGACTGGCACAGCCTGTCGATCGATTCGTCGGGCCTGTTGGAGCAACGATAAAGCCTGCAGCGTGTGTGTATGTGTGTGTGTGTGTCACTGACACCTGCGTTAAGGCTTAGCAGAACACGGAAGAGCCCTGGATTCTTCCTGATGTCCACATACCAGAAAGCTCACACTTGTTTGTCCATTAAGGAGCCAGTGGAAGGAGTTTTGATTCTTATCACAGAGACACAGTGTCTGCGAGACCTGCGACACCCGCCACACCTTCACACACACTTTGCACATGTCATAAAAACAAACACAAAAATATAACCTCAGGCTCTTATGCACCAATGATCTATTATTTCCTGTGTTTGAAATGCGGATCACATCATTATCTGGCTTTGAAAAGTATGAATACAATTTGACTGATAACTATCCCTGGTGAAAGAAAATATGCAGCCATCATCTCTCTTTTTGGTCACAAAATTTCTGTTTCTTTATGTGAATAAAGGACTCACACACCTTATTTAAGAACACAAAGAGTTGCTTTAAATTGTAATAATATTTCACAATATTACAGTTTTTATCGTATTTATGATCAAATAAATGAAGTCTTGCTGAGCATAACAGACTTTTCAAAAACAAAAATCTTACTGACCCCAAACTTTTGAACAGTAGTGTATATTCAAAAATGACTCTGTTTACTTTCTTAATACACATGGTTTTATTCTACATAATTCATATGTACACATCAGGGTTGTACTAACGTCCAATTTCATGAGCAAATCATTTCCTGATGGATAAAATTGAGCCCAGACTTACATTTTTTTCCAGCTGAATATCCTTTTTGGAACTATATCACATTATGGAATTAAAATGTTGGTTGCAAATGCAGTTTCAAGTTTTGTGACAACAAGTATACTTTTTAATATACAAATGTGTCAACTGAGGATTTAGGGACACCAAACTAGAGTGAACAAACATATATTCACTATATGACTTTTCCCTAACTTTTTATCACACCTCCATGACTTTGCCAGATCGGAAAATCTTTTAGAATTCACTTACTTTTCCAGGTATTCTATGACTGGAGGAATTCTGGCAATAGATGCTAAAAACACGCCCATTGCGTGTTTTGGGTCTAAGCGTGTTAGGACATCACTTTCCTGTGTCAAATCTACTTTCTGAAATGCTGATATTGACAGGCTTCCGTTTACGTTGGCCTCATTCCCTCCATGCTACTGTGCACTGTTTTAAAAACAACCCCCAGTAAAACAACCCAACACAAGATGGTTCCAGTTGATAAAGTCACAATCAGCCAAATCCCAGCAGAAGATTGCGACTTCGCTGAGAACAGACTAGCCTGAACTAAAAACAAACCCAATACAAACACCATCATGCCATCCCTTCTAACACTGATTAAAACAATAAACAAGGGCTGAATGAACACACAAAGTGTACAGTAAGTCTATTATATACAGATAACCTTTTCACAATTAAAAGTTGCTGGGCAAAATAATCGAAAGTTTTGATGTGTGTCAACAGACATGCTTTGATTGAAATCACACTCACCGATGATGAAGTAGTCCTGATTGGTTTTAAATTCGTGACCCCACAGGTTGGGCGAGTACTCCTGAAACTTGATGGTGAAACGCATATCACTGTTGGGCTTATCGCAGGTGAGAAGCAGGTTGGGGGCTCCGGTCACTTCACACCTGTCTGCCTGATCCCGTGACGAGACCAGGTACAGTTTATAGAACTCGTATTCGGCGGGGGACCGGGGACCGGGCGGCTCAGACGCTGGGCAAATGAGGTCCAGACGATCCCCGATTTGAGGGTACAGGACATAACCCTTATCATCGCTAAACCTGGAGAACGACAGAGAGGGAAAGAAAGAGAATTTAATGTCATGACATTAGAAACATAAAAAAATGGCACAGCTAAAAACCAATAAGTATTTTAAAACCAGAATACAAAAATTGTGTGAGGTCAAATATAAATAATTGACTTTATTTTTTACGTTTTTGTTTTTTTTAAGTAAATAAAACTAAATTAATTATTTCTATTTTCTTGTATTTTAAAATGTTTTAAAATCATTTCTTATTATTATCAACGTTGAAAAAAGTTGTGCTGCTTAATATTTTTGTGGAAACTGTGGAAACATTTTTCTTCAGGGTCCTTTTATGAATAGATTAAACTTTTTTTTTTTTTTTTTTTTTAAAGAAATCAATGTACACTTTTTTTGCATTTCCATTTATCTCCATTCTGGTTTGTAACTCTTTTCACCATTCAGCTGAATGCAAAATTCAATGCAAAATCAGTTCCTTTCTTTTTTTCACTAAATTTCACTTAGTCTCATTCATAAATGTCACACTACAAAAAAAAAAAAAGGTTGCAAATGGCTTGTCACATTGACTTTAATCAGTTTGTTTTCATTTAATCAGCGAAATGCACATCCAATGTTAAAAACGCTCATATTTTTAACTTTCTATGTGGCAGAGCAAACCTGCAAAAATCTGTCAATTATACGGATCAGCAAAGGGGGCACGGATGCATCATGGGATACGAATGACTGGCTTAATCTGCCACTATAACCTCTCGCTTCAGGACATTCACTGACAAAACCACACTTCTCATGAAAATTTCTGTGGGTATGCTTGCTGCCTCGGGAGCAGGCTGGCATTTACTGGCGCAGGTGTGGATCCAACCACACTCTACACTCTCACTGTGTTTCTTTATTCAATAAATTATCTTCTACAAGTAGAAACTCGTCCTCTTCTTTTACACTTCATTCATCTACTCTGCTCGTCTCTCTTCCTGTTTATTCATAGCCCTAATGAAAGTGCTCTCTTCCGCTGTGTAAATCATCTGAAGGTGCTGAGACTTCAAGGTTTTTGACGACTGAATTTCTAGAAATATGATATTTTGTTCTTCTATCTTCAACAAGTGACTCTAATGAGAATGAATAGGCCAGTCTGGATCCAAATCCCACCCAGAAACGCTTGTTTCCAAAGGAAACCGTGTCAGATCAAAGCACAGCAGAGGACGTGTCTAGAGCTTCCAATTTCCAGGAGAATTTGGCTATTGCGGAATCTCAGGGAGTTTCCTTTGAATTCTTTCTATGTAAACAAATGACTAAACGACTCACAGACGCTAATTACCATTTTATCATCATCTCTAAACAGGCAGCCACACCAACGGCTATTTACATGTAAACAAATTAAGGCAGTTGGGCTTTAGTTTTTTTTTTTTTACGGGCTTCATGTTTCCATGTGAAAAGAAATGCGGAAACACATTCACGAAATGACGGGTGGACCCATTCACAAATCACATACATTACCATAGCATGCTAACCTAGGCCATGTTTGTTAAAGCTAGTCACTCTTGCTCTTAACTAAACAAAAGCAGAATCGTGTGTGAGGAAAAAAGGCTTCTGTGTGTGTGGCATTCCTATGGGAAAAGAGCTTCCTGTCCTTGTCACACAGGTTAGGAAGGTTATCAGTAGCTCTTACAGTGGAGAGAACAGACTCTCAACACACACTTAACACACACTTCACGTACTACAATTAGACTGACCGATACCTGCACACACGTGACTTTAAAGGAATGTTTTTGAGTTCAACACAACAAAACATCTGACTTGTCGCTCAGGCAATATTTGTATTTTCAGTAACATACATTACACTACCAGTCAAGTTCGGGGTTTGTGAGATTTTTTTAAGCTGCTTTCTATTTTAATATAATTTAAAATGTAATTTATTTCTGTGATAGCAAAGCTGAATTTTCAGCATCCATTATGCCAGTCCTCAGTGTCAAATCATTCTAATATGCTGATTTGCTGCTAAAGAAACATTTCTTATTAACAAACAAAGAAACAAAGACGTAGTTTGATGACGCCATGACTGAGTGTGGAATCATAGCAGTTGTGTCTTCATCCCCACAGCCGATGCAATCCGAAGGGACTCGGGCAGAAATCATGTTCATGGATGAGCTAATGTATTACAGATTTATTAATGTCGTAGTATGAAGCAGGGTGAGGCTGAAAGCCGTCGAAGCAAAACGAGACCGCTGAATGAGTGTGACACCCGGCTCGAAAGCAGCGGAGCTTTTATTATGCCACAGTCGACTGCTTCCGCTCCTTCCAGTCGTGCTTATGTAGGGTAAAGCAGCGCTGTTTTATCATACTAGATACATTTGAAAGTTTTATTATAATGCTACTCTGTGTGGTCGTCACCTGTCTAATAAAACGCATAACATATTAAAGCGTCTTTGGCGTTTCCATGTTTTCTACAAAACAAAACCGAGGGTGTATGACGTCATTGGCAGGCGACACAATGACACTATGTAGTTAAAATAGCTTATTTCTCTTGATTTAAACATTCTTCGAAACATTTGGGATAATGTAAGTACACAAGTCAGCAAAATATATAACACTGTTCTAGTGGTTTTTGGATATTTTAATGAAAAAATCTTACATATTGTGCCTTTAAATAGTTCAACACATCCTTACTGAATACAAGTATTAATTTCTTTCAAAAAGAAATCTTCCTGACCCCAAACTTTTGAATGGTGGTGTACTTACAATGAAAGTAAACCAGGCCAGAGGGTTCCAGAGGGTTTTTAACACAAAACTAAGGCCTGTATTTTTATTAAAGCACTTACATGAATTATTCAATAAAACATGTTATTTGAGCTGTAAAGTTGACTAAATGTCCCTTTTAAAGTGGGACTACTTTTCTAAGCGGATGAACTTCTGGTTTTACATTAGCAATGTAATTCCTGTGGGTTTTCTGTGAGTCTGTTATCAAATTGCCACTGATCACAATAATTGTGAATGCTGGCAGTAAAATCTGTGTATCTGTACTCATTTTGTATGCTAAATGCAGTCAGGAAATATTATTCATTTAGCTTGTTTATTAGGAGACATACTTGTCACATCAAACTACATTTCCCATCATTCTCTACAGCCGAACTAGAATGATAAAACACACAGATAAAACATCAATTACACACGTAATGTGCATCCTTTGCTCTTCATTATGTTGCATTAGCGCTAAAAAGCTCCGTGGTTTTGTCAAAAAGTGAAAGAGAGAGAGAAAAATATGATAATTGTCCTGTTAGTCCATTTTGTTACGACTAGAATTACTTGAACGTACATCATGTGGTACTGCAATTATCATTTCCAAACTCATAAGTAGGAACTTTCCAGGAAGACCTGAATGCAGCATTACATCACGTTCCTTATAACCACTGCACGCCAATTCTTATAGAAGTCTTGCGGTTCCTTTTAAAACAACGTGTATTTTAATGTTTATTATATGCTTTGTTACTGCAACTGTCATTTTGGATTGAAAAACAATACAAAACTTTCTATGGTAATTCTGTGCGGTCGGTAATGACTTTTCTTTTACATGTCCTTCAAACCAAACCAAACCAAAACACAGACATGTCGTTGCTAAGTGGGTTTTTTTGTCAGGTAGACAATATATACAGACCGGAAAAACTGATGAACAAAAGTATCAAAACATCCTGCAGATGCAAAAGACATTTTTTGCATACACATTCTGTTAGGTAGATTTTTGTCTGTTGGGTTATCGCAGACACCGTCACAGTAGAATTGGCTTGAAGAATAGAAAGAACAGACAGAAAGACAGAGACAGAAAGGCAAAGACAGAGAGAGAAAGAGAGAAAGAGCGAGAGAGAGAGAGAGGTGTTGCGGATCAGAGGAGAGAATGAAAGGGTTGAATGAGAGATAAAATAGCTTACGAAACCGAGAGGAAAAAAGTAAACAGAGACGAACAATGAGGGAGGGAAAAAACAGGTGGACACAGAGAAAGAAGCAAGAAAGCAGAGGATGCAGGAGATAAGGGAGCCGCTCACTCAGTACTGGCCGTGTTGTTGACATGGTCACGCTGGTCTGCTCTAACCCACTGAACTCTCTGCTGAGACCCAGACACACAAGTAGAAGAATACTGCCCTTTATCACCACATTCACACCTTCTCTCTCTTTCCCTCCCTCTCACGCCCTCTGTGTCAGCGTGACAGAACAGCATTTAGTCAAACTCACACTCGCTGCTAGCAAACACGCAAGTACACACTGCAAAAGCTAGATTGCTCACGTTAGAATCAAAGAATCGGTCTATTAAACACAATGCCAAGAGAGGCCATGTGTTAGGTGTTTTTACCTCGTTAAGGGCTGTTGCAAGGGACAATCCAAGGCAAACTGCCTGAAAGTTCCCTAAATAGCTAGTTCTAGACCTATCACAATGGCAAAGCAATGGTTTGTGTAATGGAAAAAGCAACAGTAGAATCTGGTATGTCAAACTAAATTATAAGCTCAAAAAAGAAATGCATACATGGATGATTTTTTTTATAATAAGATCGATAAGCTGCATTTAGAAAATAGATAGGATGAATTTCTATTTCATGCAGATTTTAAAGTCAACATGTCTACAGCTAGCAACCTGCATAATAATGAATTTTGCAATGCATTGACAAAGTATTCACAACTTTGTTTGCATAGTACCACAAAGTACGTGTCTAGTGGTACTGTTTTAGTATACAGTAGTTGCACATAGATGGCTTTGTTTACTATAAAAGCATTCTAGATTTGTGTGCTTACAGTGTGAAACTGAAAAACCAGTCCAACACAACAAATGCTGTGATCCATCAATGCTCCTTTTAAAGCATGTGTGTGCGCCAGACCATTTCGCACAGCCTGTGTAATTACATATGTTTCAGCACTGGACCGCATTAGCCTTCGTGATTGAACAACTGTCAGGCAGCAATGTCTAATGAGCAAACTCAGGGTTAAGCAAGCACTCGGCAGATAATTAGAGAACGTTTGCAGAACCTCGCCAAAGAATTTCTGACCCGCGTGTCAAGCTCGAAGAAAAAAAAAAACTTGAAGGAAAAGGGACGCGTATAAAAATGTGGCCACAAAGTCAAGTTTGAGAATGTGGAATTGAAGCAGGATGGAAAAAAAACATCTTTTCAGTTCTATGCACCGAAATGCTTTCATGGAAATGTTTGTGTTTGCAAGCTCGAAAAAGCTAACCGCACACACGGGCAGGCCTTCAAAGCACAGATTAAAGTGAAATTATATCGACATCTCTGTTTACTCTAAATATAAACATGATAATACACTCCTCCAACCATTGCTTCTCATCCCAAACACTCATCATTCCTGTTTTGCTCTTTCTCTCCCACCCTCCCTCGGTTTCTCTCCCTTTCTGGAACAAAGGTGGCATTCATGGTCACACATTGAAACAAGGAGTGGGGGGATGGAGGGGGGCAGAGGTGACAGGAGTGTGTGCGCCGTGCTCATTTATGAGGGCAGAAACATCATTTTGTCAAACTCCGCCGACGCCCTTCCCTGACCCTGACAGCTCTTGAAAAGAGCCGAGTGTTAGTTTCACCCCGTCCCGCCCCCGACAGCACTGACCCCCAACCCCCTCTACCTCTCCACCCAAACCCACCTTCTCTTGTCCATAAACCCCTCCACCATCCTCTTGTTCCTCAGTCTTGCATTACAAAGATTCCACACGAGAAACTCGAGCTGTGTCCAAAAACAAGCTCGGGGCACAGGTGCAGTGAGGTGGACCTTTGTGTGTGTGTGTGTGTGTGTGTGTGCATAAAAATTGGAATGCCTGAGATGGCCGAGAATCCTTCACATGATAAATGCAGAGGTTTCAACACACCCTAGATGAGGACATCAGCCACAGATCTGGCATGAATATGTACTGTGTCTACAAGTACATTAATATCACATATTGCACAAGAAATCTGGAAACTAGAATGGTGGTAGCCAAGGTGTTGCTATGCAGTTGCTTAAGTGTTGTGGGTGGTTTTTATCATGTTGATATGCAGTTGTTAGGAGTTTCTAGGTGGCTCCTTATTAGCACAAGTCAAATGAGGCCAACACTTAATAAGTCTCTATAACGTCCTATGATAAATCCATGGGATTTTTTGCCTGTTTTTCCATCCACCAGGTGAAAAGCTTACAAAGAATACATAATAAAAACATTAAAAAGCGGCATATTTTAGGTCTCATTCATGTTTGTTGCATGATGTAAGCCTTTGGGATTTTTTGAAAATCTCTAAATCCAAAAAAATTGATATATAAATAAACAAATGCAGCATAATTTTGAGGTCTCATTCATGTTTGTCGCACAGTGTAAGGATGTTTTTTTTTTTTTGGCCTATTTTATCTTCCACCAGGCATGAGAATAAAATTAAAAAAAAATATAATAACACTCTACTCACCAAGCTGTATAATTTGAGGCCTCATTCATGTCAGTTGAACAAACGGTACAGAATGAGTTAGCACTGAAATTTAATGCTTTGCTTCAATCTCTAATCCTAAGTATGAGCAACAGCTATGCCTTCTTTAGCAAACACCACTAAAAATGTTCTCCTGCAGGCTCAACAACTTCAATCCCACCAGCCAAAAAAAGCTTTCCAGATTTAAGAATTAGATCTAAGTTGGTGATTACATGTGATAACAAGCTATCGAGCTAACACCAGCTGAAATCCTTCAGTTCAAATCACTTTGATATGCCGTGAGAATGGCTTTTGACTTCTGCAATTTCCACTTCATTTTCAGCTTCTATTCCACCTCACTAAGCTGATTTTACCTCCAAGCGTGCATTGATCTCATCAGGAGCAGTGCCATGGAGGGGCTGGAATCACGGCTGTCGTCCAGCAGACCAGCGGTGGGCCGGAGATATCAGCCCTCTCAGAGGATGAGTAAATCTCCCATCTCTCTTTCTGTCTTTTTTCTTCACGGCTATATCGTCAGCTTCCAGGGCCTGATTAAACCCTGTTCAGGGTCTCGAGTGACCAGACTAAACAACACCTACCAGTTAGACATCCGAGCCTTTATCACACTGCCAAGAGACCAGCAAAAACAGAGAAGGAAAAAGTGAGAAAGAGAGAGAATCTAGCTATTAAAAATAACAATATATTAGAAAATTTTAAACTTGGACTAGCCAGACAGAAACAGACAGACAGAAACAGACAGACAGACAGACAGATGCATAAATGATATATAGATAGACAGGCATAGACAATGATAGATAGATAGATAGATAGATAGATAGATAGATAGATAGATAGATACATGATATATAGACAGATAGACAGATAATGATGGATGGATGGATGGATGTATGGATGTATGGATTAGGGATGTGCGGTACACCGGTACTGGAAAATTACCGGTATATATTATGTTTCAAACGGTACGATATCATAATTTTGCTCAATTCGGTATTTCATACGCTGCTGTTGCGAAGTGTACCTGTAGGTGGCAGTGCTTCCCAAATTGCTCCGCAACCGGTAAACGTGACAACAGAACAACGCGATCAAACAGATGAAACTCTATAAATGCAACCAAAATTAATAAATAAAGAGAACAGTAGAAGTGAAATATGGCATTACTTTGCATTCAAAACAGATGACATAGGTGAACGAACTGATCTTACTGCACCTGTATGCAAGCGTTGCTATAAATCATGTGTTGCCACAGGAGGCAACACATCAAACCTTTTTAAGCATTTGTCGCTTGCTCATCCTGATCTTTTCAGAGAATTAAGAGATCGACAGGTGAGTGCATCATTCATAAATTCAGATTTAATTTTAACTTATTTACAACTGATCAACGCACATACAGATGTGATACAGTAAGCGCAAATGTGCATGTGTGACACGCTAGTACCAGTGAAGTTTTGGTCACGTAATATATGCACTTGTATTTCATACAATCGAATATTACTTGAATTTGAATTAAGCAAGAGTTTTGCTATATTAATTTTAGTATCAATAATATGGGAATGTTTCTGCCGCGCTGCCGACCGCTAATATAAAGCAGCCGAGAGAGCGAGTGAGATTTATATTTAATGCTTTTTCTTTGGCTATCTGAGGCTGAAATCTGAAAACAATCTGAGAGAGAGAGAAATAATAACGTGATTTTGAATGTTACTTTGACTGTTAGAATAACACTTTACAATAAAGCAACATTTGTTGCATTAATTGCGTTACTTCAGTTGTTTTGTTTTTTCCTCCAAACTCAAGTCAAAATGTAACCTATATTCCCGGTAGGTTTGTTACATTCTGAGACATTTTGTTTGCAATATGCGTTTGAACTGAAAAGATAAGAAGATTTGAATATATTTTCATTTTATTATTTCAGTTATATATTTTTTTTTCTCCAATATCAAAATGTAGCCTATATTCCCTGTAGGTTTTTTGTTACGGTTTGATACAAAGGTAATAAGATATGAATCTATTTTTATTATTATTATTTTAATAAAATTGTTTTCAATTCACTTATGTTTTGAGGCTGGATATTTGTCACCTATGGTATCGATTTAGTATCGATACCGAGGTATTACATTCTGGTATCGTACCGAAGCCAAAATTACGGTATCGAGCCATCCCTAGTATGGATGGATAGATAGATAGATAGATAGATAGATAGATAGATAGATAGATAGATAGATAGATAGATAGATAGATAGATAGATAGATAGATAGATAGATAGATAGATAGATAGATAGATAGATAGATAGATAGATAGATAGATAGATAGATAGATAGATAGATGATAGATAGATAGATAGATAGATAGATAGATAGATAGATAGATAGATAGATAGATAGATAGATAGATAGATAGATATGGAAAGAAAGGCAGAATGAAAATAGAACAGACAAAAATGACAGATAGATGGATAGATGGATAGATGGATAGATAGACAGATAGACAGACAGACAGACAGACAGATGCATACATGATATATAGATAGACAGGCATAGACAATGATAGATAGATAGATAGATAGATAGATAGATAGATAGATAGATAGACAGACAATGATAGATAGATAGACAATGATAGATAGATAGACAGATCACTAAGTGTGTGTGTGTACCAACAAAAGAGCCTAAAATGATATACAATGACATGCAGCTCTTTTATTTGCAGTCTTCACCTGCATTTTCTGATCAATTATGCAGCGAGTCACACTAAATCTGCTCCCAGACCCCCAAAGCATTCGGTAGTCCAAGTTTGCCTAAACATTTCAGACCAAAACAGAACCTTTGCGACGTGGTTGATGTATTTATTCAGAGCGACTGTCGCATTCGCAGTCCCATCAGAACACACAAACATTTAACTATCTTCCTTTCTATTCAAATGAACTTTGTGCAAACACCACACACAACATAAAAAAGGAGTACAGAACTATGTGTAGAGACTAAAAATGAGGTCACATTACGCCGATTTTCATCTAACATCCACAGACAATTACGTCTTGAAAATGATATGTGATTGTTTACAGATATTTAATGACAGCTAAAGGGCAGTATGTAAATACGGCACAGTACTTTGAGATGTTGGTACAACCTAACCGAATTGTCTGACAATGAGCAGATCACATGTGGCCAATTATCACATGACCTCTGCAGACAAACTCTGAAAATGATGGAAATGGGGACAACGAAAACAGGTGAAAGATAAAAGGGGAGGAGAGGAGGGAGAAGGAAAGAGAAGGAGGGAGCGAGAGGCTGCTGTGAAGAAAGAGAGAGCTGGAGGCACTGCTGGAATGTTTGTGGTGAGAGGAACAGCGGGCGTAATGGCTTCCATATGGCCACTCCTGGCAGGAGAGAGAAAGCGAGAGTGAAAGCGAGGAGAATTACAGAGAGAAACAAAAGAAAAGGATCGAAAATTAAGTTAACATTAAGGGGGAAAAAAAAGAGGCTTGATGCAGGGGAAAACTGGAAAAAGATGCAAATGGAACACAGGAAGTGTACTGCAAAAAAAATCATATTAAGTTTGCTTTTGACTTATTTCCCACTAAAAACATCCAAACAACCTCAAAACAAGATAAATGTACATCAGAAGCAATGCCACATAAGATATTATTTAAGATGCGTGTTCAGATAATGTTCTTTTTTTTTTTTAAACAATGTAAAAAACGAAACATGCATGAATCATTCAAAATAAGATAAATAATTAAATATGCATACAGGGGTGAATTTCCATTTCATGCCAACTCAAGCAGGATTATTATAGTTAACTTAAACTGAAACCACACACACACACACACACACATATGTATATATATATATATATATATATACAGTGAGGAAAATAAGTATTTGAACACCCTGCTATTTTGCAAGTTCTCCCACTTAGAAATCATGGAGGGTCTGAAATTGTCATCGTGGGTGCATGTCCACTGTGAGAGACATAATCTAAAAAAAAAAATCCAGAAATCACAATGTATGATTTTTTAACTATTTATTTGTATGATACAGCTGCAAATAAGTATTTGAACACCTGAGAAAATCAATGTTAATATTTGGTACAGTAGCCTTTGTTTGCAATTACAGAGGTCAAACGTTTCCTGTAGTTTTCACCAGGTTTGCACACACTGCAGGAGGGATTTTGGCCCACTCTTCTCTAGATCAGTCAGGTTTCTGGCCTGTCGCTGAGAAACACGGAGTTTGAGCTCCCTCAAAGATTCTCTATTGGGTTTAGGTCTGGAGACTGGCTAGGCCACGCCAGAACCTTGATATGCTTCTTACAGAGCCACTCCTTGGTTATCCTGGCTGTGTGCTTGGTCATTGTCATGTTGGAAGACCCAGCCTCGACCCATCTTCAATGCTCTAACTGAGGGAAGGAGGTTGTTCCCCAAAATCTCGCAATACATGGCCCCGGTCATCCTCTCCTTAATACAGTGCAGTCGCCCTGTCCCATGTGCAGAAAAACACCCCAAAGCATGATGCTACCACCCCATGCTTCACAGTAGGGATGGTGTTCTTGGGATGGTACTCATCATTCTTCTTCCTCCAAACACGTTTAGTGGAATTATGACCAAAAGTTCTATTTTGGTCTCATCTGACCACATGACTTTCTCCCATGACTCCTCTGGATCATCCAAATGGTCATTGGCAAACTTAAGTCAGGCCTGGTTTAAGCAGGGGAACCTTCCGTGCCATGCATGATTTCAAACCATGACGTCTTAGTGTATTACCAACAGTAACCTTGGAAGCGGTGGTCCCAGCTCTTTTCAGGTCATTGACCAGCTCCTCCCGTGTAGTTCTGGGCTGATTTCTCACCTTTCTTAGGATCATTGAGACCCCACGAGGTGAGATCTTGCATGGAGCCCCAGTCCGAGGGAGATTGACAGTCATGTTTAGCTTCTTCCATTTTCTAATGATTGCTCCAACAGTGGACCTTTTTCACCAAGCTGCTTGGCAATTTCCCGTAGCCCTTTCCAGCCTTGTGGAGGTGTACAATTTTGTCTCTAGTGTCTTTGGACAGCTCTTTGGTCTTAGCCATGTTAGTAGTTGGATTCTTACTGATTGTATGGGGTGGACAGGTGTCTTTATGCAGCTAACGACCTCAAACAGGTGCATCTAATTTAGGATAATAAATGGAGTGGAGGTGGACATTTTAAAAGCAGACTAACTGGTCTTTGAGGGTCAGAATTCTAGCTGATAGACAGGTGTTCAAATACTTATTTGCAGCTGTATCATACAAATAAATAGTTAAAAATCATACATTGTGATTTCTGGATTTTTTTTTAGATTATGTCTCTCACAGTGGACATGCACCTCGATGACAATTTCAAACCCTCCATGATTTCTAAGTGGGAGAACTTGCAAAATAGCAGGGTGTTCAAATACTTATTTTCCTCACTGTATATATATATATATATATATATTTAAAGCTTATTTTATTTCAGCTAGATGGCAAGGCTGTCATTTTATTTAGTTTAATTTGAAGTACTAAAATGAATAAAACTAAAACTAATAAAAATTAAATAATAAATAAATAAATAAATACAAATGAACAAAAACTAAAATTACTAAAACTTTAACTAAAATTAAAATGCAAATATAAAAATAAAATCAAAAGACTAATATCCGTGAAATTGGGTGAGATTTGCACCACTAGTGGCACCAAACAGAATTGCAATCAGTTCATTTGCGTGTCGAGAATAACCATGAAAAATATTGAAAATTGAGATTTTGCAATTATATTTGTTGCCGCTATCAAAAACTATAAAATTTACATTTAAACATCATTGAGTATTTGTTTTGTTTATACAAATTTTAGTTGGCAGGGAAAAATGGCTTTATCTTGTAAAGATGTTTTACTGGAAAGCAAAACAAAATCCCTGGGGTGTCTGCAGGCACAAAGCAGGTGAACAGAGAATCTGTGTGTGTGAAGGTAAGTCTGTCCTTGTCACATTACTGTCGTGCCCTTTCCTGACGGGAGGCGGTCTAAATCGCTCCAGCACCGGTGTCATATCCCTCCATGCCATGCGCTTTCAAATCAGACAGCAGAGAAGCTGGATTTCCTTGTGTTTCTTATTCAAACATCCCTTGTTTTCAACGGCGTGATCGTTTCTACACCCTCGGAAAGCAGTCTGGAAAGTTTAGCATTAATCACATGTGAAATAAATGCTAATGAACAGCCGACCCCCTCCTTCTGGCCAAAAAACGAAATCAAAATCCATCACGACTGACAGAGAGAAAGAAAGAGAGAACATATGCTTTCCTTCTCTCACTGTCTATGTTTCATATCCTCAGATCAGGCTTGTATATTTATGCAGCCGTATGTTCTCAAAGCCCCCCGTTCAGAGAGATTAACATACGTGTGAGTCTGTATGTGCACATGAATATGATTCACGGCATAATGAATCATAATGCAGTTTAAAGAGGTGAGCGTTCATGCCGGATCAGAGGAACACACACACACACACACACACACACACACACAGAGTGTAGGTGTGGATGAGTGAAGGTTTTTCAAAGAGTAAAATGAGTCTTTCAGCCCAGCTGGTGTGTGACCACGGGTCTCTGTGTCAATGCCTGTGTTATTCTGTGTGAAATTAGTGTGTGTTCCTTTTAAATGTGTGCATATGAATGCGGTCTGTGTGCGTATTAGTGTGCGGACTCCTTCCTCGAGGGAGATGACTCCAGGTTAAATTCACTCTCTCAAACTTAACGGTCTGATTAGACCGTGTCACCTGGGGTCAGAGGTAGACAGAGGGGCCACATACTGAGGGGCCCCGTGGAGACCTGTGTCAGACCCGGCACTGCCCCACTGTCCACCTCACAGAGTCCAGAGCATCCGCAAGGCCTATAAACACCCCAACATGGGTCTCAGATGTCTTTGGGGCCCCAAGAAACTGTTACTCAAAGGTTCACCTGACTCTGTGCATGCAGAGATTATGAGCTACTGCGTACAATTCCTGACAGGAACAAACTGGAGCGATGAATACGAGAAACAGATTTAGAGTCCTAAGGGTTCTTAAAAGACACAGAACACATAAAACAATGGGCTATCGGCTTTCAACGTCTAAGCGCTTAAAATTAAAGGCTCCACATAGAAACAAAAAGTATTCACCATTGCCAAATATTTATTGCTTTAGTAAACTCAAGTTTCACATCCATTCTGGTATGAAAATCCCCCCATTTACTCTGACTGAAATCCTTTTTTGATTAATAACATTTACTTAAGTGGATGTGAAAAATTTAAAGCAATTTGTAAATTGCTTTAAAAATTCTTTTTTTGCATTTAAAAGTACTGAAATCAACCCTCCTCATATTTGTGAATAATTTGAGTTAAAATATCAAAAATCTAAGATAACCAAGATAAATGTACTTGAGAAGCAAAGCTGCATAAGACATTAATAATTGTTCAATACAAGCAGATAATTGTTTAAAGTATAATCAAATAAAACAAACGTAAAAACATTTTCAATATACACTAAGAAAACAAGTCTTAATGTTTAGTGCAGTGTTGCTTAATTAAATTAATGTTGTTTTTATCTTTACAGGGAAAAAAAAAAAAGAATCCATTAAAAATCAATTTTAAACATTACTTAAATAAAACTTTTAAATGTTATTTATCAAATTAATTTATCAAAATATTACATTCATTAGATTTTTTAATGACTACATTGATCATTTATTTATTTATTTATCACTTATTTAAATATGGAACTTCATGAGATCATTTTCACAAAAAAACATGAAATCAAAATGCTGATGGAAAAACCTAAAATGAAATATCAATAGCTTTTTAATAACAATAAAAATACAAATAATTCAATAATAATTTAAAATAATAAAAACAGTAATATTTTAATAATTAAATTTTTAGACTACCATAAATTATAATTTAAAATAGTAATAATTTAATAATTTAATTTACTTTTCAAGGTACTCCAAGACACTTTACAAAAGATTAAAAAGCAAAAGCAACATAATAACAATTAATCCTTAAAGATCCATACTTAAAAACCTTAAAAAACAAAAACAAAGCAGCAGCTAAGAACTGTTACTTGTTAGAGCGAACAGGCCTTAAAACATCTCCGAGCACTGTTATGCCAACAAGCCACGTATAATGTAATGAAACGCCTGCTTGACCATTTAACTATGCTGATAAACTACCTGCTATTATGTGGCATCTTTAAATTTGTGAGCTGTAAAATCTACCTCAAAGTTTTCTTCAGAGTGCCTCATCAAACACAAGCCTGTTTCTGTAGGGCACTGAATGTGTGGAGGTCTCTGAATCGTGGCCTAACGGGGCCGTGTGGCGTGCGGGGCGAATCAGGAGTGATGACAGGCTGCTATTCCACACCCTGAGGCCTAGCGCTCCGCACCAAAAACAGCCTGACGCCTTCACAAATCAACCTCACCGACCGTCCCAGCATCTGAAAGTCATTTCACTCTCTTCCTTCCATACTATTTCTATCTTTCTTTTTGCATTTTTTCCTTCTGACTGCCTCCTTTATCTCCATTTATTCTCTCTCTGGTGGGTCCAGTGCGGTCAGGCCGGGGTCCCGGCAGGACCCAAGGTCGAAGAGCCCTGTGGTAAAATCAACAGCTACAGACGCAACAGAAAGACGGCAAGAGAGAGAGAGAGAGAGAGAGAGAGGTGTCAGCAGACAGATGAGGCTGACTACTGCTTCAAACACCTCTGCTTCCAATCCTGTCAAGATGTGCGTCATGCCAGTCTCTGCTGCGATTGTGTGTGCGTGTGCTGTACCACAAGAATCTCATCTCCTCCAGAGTGCCGAAGGGCATCTTCTTAGCACACAAAACTTTCATCTCAAACTCATACGGGGTCACGGGGTCTTCATGACACTCTTCTCTTCCCCCAGCCAATTAAAAACAGCCTCTCAAACGGCGTTCTCAAGAGCACTTCCTGTCGGGAGGGAAGATTGACAGCTGAGGAGATGATTGACAGGCCTCTGGTGAGAGAGGACTCGCAGGCTTTGGAGCTGCGCGGTGGTCCGCAGGAAAGTTTTCTGCCGGCAACCCCTTTCATTTGCATGAACGAGGGATGCTGGGTAAATAAAGAGAGCGAATGAATTTTGGAAGTGATGTAGGAACGTCCCAGCGGGGTAGAGGCACGTTTTCGAGAATGCAGCGACGTTTAGAGTCCCGTGAGAGGAATACCACAACAACCGCTCTATTCACACACGCACACACACACACACAGAGAGAAAGAAAACAACAACTCCAATCCGCTACAACTACACTGTTACAAACAGGATGTGATCCATATGCACACTCATTCTGAAAAGATGCAGGCAAATCCCTGATGATTACGATAATTAAATATGAAAGGGTTTAAAAATACCACATTTCTCTCCTTAGTATCGTGGAATTCTGAAGAGACCATTCACAAAAACAGTGAACATGAAAACGCTGGAAAAAAAAACGAAAGCAGAAATTCCCTATTCACTCTTTCTTGACTCTCTTTCTCTCTCTCAGCCCTTCCCGCCCCTCTGTCTCTCTAGAGAAAGAGAGAGGGAGAAAAAAATGGCTGATCATTATTCCTATCAAAGTCTCGGAGAAAGAAAGTTCACACCAACTTGCTGACTAGGTTAACAGGCTGAGTGACAGAGAGAGATAGAAAAGAAAGGGTGCGACGAACAAGAAAATGGGTAAGATGTTAAAATTCACTTGTCAAAAAAACCCTTTACAGGATTACTATCGTAATTTACAGCCAATCCTAAAAAATCCTAATGGGATCAAATAAGAATCCCTTAAAGATTAAAAACAAACTTTTTGGATAAAAGGAAATTTATGAAAAATTGATTTTCTTTTTTCGTTCTTTTTCATTTCTTAATGGATAGCGTATATAAAGAAGGCTCTTATGCTCACTAAGCCTGCATTTATGTGATCTAAAACACAGGAAAAATAAACTGTTTTTGTTCCTGTAAAAGCAAAGCTGAATTTTCAGCTTTTTTTTTTTGTTCAGTCTTCAGCGTCACTTCATTATTCAAAAAATGCTGATTTGATGCTCAAAAACATTTATTATTATCAATGTTGCAAACTGTTGTTCTGCTTACTGTTTTGAAACCATGATACTTTTTTTTTTTTAGAATGAATAGAAAGTTCAAAAAACAACATTTATTTCAAACAGAACTCGTTTGTTACATTATAAATGTCTTTACTGTCATTTTGATCAAAATGCATCCTTGATGAATACAATTATTCAAAAAAAATAATAATAATAATATATATATATATATATATATATATATATATAATGTTGTGTTGTAAAAAGATGGATGACCGAGATAAAAATGCATTGCGAAAAAAGAATGGAAAAGGAAGAAATGACTGAAAAGAATAAATAGATCTGCTCCATTGGTAAAATCAGACAATAAAAGCAGGAGAGCAGGGGCAGAGCGAAGCGAGGGATGGAGAGACAGGGAGAAAAGATGGACGCAGAGATGTCCTGCTGGGTTAAGCCAGGTGTCTTCAGCAGAGTGTCACGAGAGGAGAGAGGGGAAGAGAAAGAGGGGAGGATAATTAGTCAGACCTCCAGCCGAGGAGACTGACAGGTAAAGAAAGAGAGGGAGAGAATGGTGAGGTAAGAGACTAGAAGCGAGACAACTATGGATGGACAGAGAGTCTGAAAGTGAGAGTGGTGGAAAGAAGAAAGAATGAAAGAAGAGAAATGAGGAGATGAGGGAGGGGCTGGGGAAAGAGAAAGAGCTTGAAAAATGCCCTTTGTCATCATTTTACAAAAGAATGGATGACAAAAGGAGACAGAGAGGGAGAGAAATCACAAAAAATGCATGACCCCGGCCCCTTCTGGACAACAATGAGCATTTGTCTATCCATCAGTTCAGCTCAGTGGTGTTTTTTGGTGACCTAAACACACCGCAGAGATTCATTGTGAAATGATGGCACTTCCTTCAGAAAGACTGCCTGAACTCGATGCATATGTACACTGATTAGTAAAATACTGTGCTTGAGCTATTTCTACACTGTACAAAGTAAAAAGAAAAGTGTAGTTGTTACCTTAAAAGGCTGAATCAAGACCTAAACCAGGGTAGAAGCCAAGGGGGGGATGTTAAAATACTTCTTCCAGTCTCAGTTTTATATGAAGAGATGGCTACAGTACATCATTCTAAGGTTAAAGGGGCTGTTCACCCAAAAATGAAAATTCTGTCAGTTTACTCACCCTCATGTTGTTCCAAACCTGTCTGACTACTTCTGTGGAACACAAAAGCAGTTATTCTGAGAAATGCCAGTTTTTTACCGTTAAAATCAATGGGTAGTCAATACCAGCATTCTTCAAAATATTTTTATGTATATTTTGTTTCCTGCAGAAGTTATACAGGTAATTCTATAAAGGCGAGTAAATAATATAATAGCAGAATTTTTTATTATTGAATGAAACACCCGTTCCTGAAAAGTGTAAATATGGCTCGAAGATTTGTTAGAGAATCCTCATCAGACAAATAGCAATTTGTTCAACCGAGAAACCGTTTTCATCATATTAAATCATATTTTTTGCAATATGGCGACATCAAAAACACCCACTTCATCTTTAACTTGAAACAAATTAAAACTATGGATGGTGGAAATTAGACATGAACTCGGTCTGAACAAACAGCATCAGTCTCGTTCTCATTTCTGACTAATTCAATTTCTACCATACATGGTCTGACCATTAAAATTCCTTTTAGTAGTTGGACCAAATGTACTCGGGTTTATTCTATTACAATATATATGACTTTGTTAATTTAGGTGCTACTTTATATTAAGGTTATCTGATCAACCTTTTTTGTTCCATGTGAGCCTTACAAATTGCTTTCATTAGGTTTGTTCAGTTATATTAAATACTTTCTTTGACTGAATAAAACCAGCTAATCAAAATTTTAACATGAAGTACATTTTTAAGTTAACAGACAAAGAAATGTTTACAGCGACGGAAGTAATGCGAAAATTACAGCTTATTCTGTTTCTAAAGAACATGGCCATAAAGAATCCTCAAGGTCACTGTCATCACAGATGACTAGAATCAGCTATAATTTTTTTTTTGTTGAAAATTTCATTTCCTCTGAAACACAAATGTGCACATTTATATTCAGGACTGATTTTTTTTCCCCTCCAGCCTCTAAATAAACGGCGGCATTCACTCTAGAAAACGTAACTTCATGAAGCTCCTCCATCTTCACCTACAGGTCCCTGCGGGTTTCATTTAACAGTTTGCCATTTGATCCTCAGATCTAGCATGTGTGCGTGTTTGGTCCGGAGCCAAAGGTTGTGTCTTGTTTTTGCAGAGGTTGTGGTCTGATGCCTCTGGACTGGTATTAAAGGGACCGTTTCATGAAGCACAGGCACCACAGCTGGCACACATACACACAAACATCCCCTTCCATTCAGACACCTTTAAAAGGACCGTTTCAGGTTTAATGGCATTTGTGGTATAATGTCCATTACCACAAACTCACTGGGTTGAAATAATTGTCCGCGGTAAAGCCACAAATGCAGTCAGTAGAGCTTGAGTTCTACATTTCTATAAACTCCAAACAACATTAAACTTCTCTGTAAAGGTCATACACACGCCAACACACAAACACACACACACACATACAAACTCGGTAAACAGTCAGAACTAAACAATCTTTCACATTCATATCACTCCTTCTTTCTCTCTCCTCCGCGCCTGCATCTATAGCAGCTCATCGCAGTGTAATTAATCAAGAGTTCTTATTAATTATCTATGCGCGAGGTCGTTCATTACCGCATCAATTCAGGCATAGCTAACGCCGCTTGTGGGAGCTCTGCCCGCCCCCTTCCTCCACACTACCTCCCAACTAACATCTTTCACTGGTCTCGAAAGTCAAGTGATGTTTTCTCTCTCCAGCCCTCTCTATTTATGTGTCTTTACTGATGCAGGGAGGTTTTTTAAGGAAACACTCTGAATAAGAATCTCAGAGATATAGGTTTCTTTTCAGTATCAGCTTGGCCTCAAATGTTTCTCCTGAAATTCCTTGAGAGAAATAAAAATAGAAGCACATTAGACAATGGTTGACAAAGTAAAGAGCAAAGAGCTATAAAATTAATGTGGATAGCCAGGAGCGTAGTCTCCATATGTAAGAGAGGGCATAATACAAAATTTATCAGCTTTGTTCATTAATATTAACTATGCAATGTGACATTCGCCAGGAGAAAGTGTAGATAATTCACGAACAATTGACTCTTATGAGCTGATTCTTTTTAGTGAATCAAAAACAGTGTAACATGGCTTTGTGAATCGCAAAGGCTGCAATTTAATTAAATACATATGCACTGTGTGTTTCAGAGTGAAGTCCACACTTTGAACAACATTATTATTTCTTATTTTGTGTAATATTTTTCTTTAATAAAAATGACCAAGTCATTCATAAGAGCTGATTCTTTTTCTGAACAATTCAAAAACACAAGTTATTGGTTTGAATCAGTCTAAAACATTATGTATAATTTACAGTATTAACTGATAGTGAATTTCTTTTATATGCAGGCACAACACAATGGACATTATACATACACAAATTAACTGAAACTGAATCACAGTTGGAACTGAATCAAATGCTTGTGTACTGGAACTGAATCGAATTGGAATCTGCTTTGAAATCTTTTATTTGATTGTAGACTTTGGCGTAGAGCGGTTTGTGAGATCTCTTCTGAAGACACATGTGAGGTGTCTTTTCTCATGGGAAAATCAGAAAATAAATCTTCATTTGCTCTACATTGAATGTCTAGAAGAAACATTTGAGATCTGAAACGTATTCTAGACAAGATACATTCATAATACTGAAAGAATTTTTCAAAATTATTTTTGTAAATTATATTTTTCTCTCTTTGTATGTGGGGACCAGAATCCCCACGGCAACAAGCATCCCTTTCAGAAGCGGGCGCGTTGTAAAATATCACCCTCCCATAACATGTGCACCACGCAATTACTTCCCCTGTCTACCAGGGCTCTAATCTCTGTCACTGGTCCACCTATTATTGCTTTTCCAAGTCTCTTTCCATCCATTTTTTTTCCCTTCAGCCTCACCTCTCGCTTTCCATTTCTTTCGCCATATCCCTCTATTCTGAAAGCAAGAGCACTTTCCTCTCTTTCCCTCGTTTTTTATCTCTCATCAGGCCAAAAGCTTTTCAGTGTACACCTCTATCTACAAGAGTGGAACAAAAACAGAAAGAGAGAGGAAGATGGAGAGAGCAGAGGGTAAGAAAACGAGAGAAGGAGAAAGGCCGAGAGTAAGAGAGGCTCTGACGTTAACAAGATAGCTCGTTAAAGCAAGGGGACAGGAACGAGAGAAAGAGCGAGTGAGCGTGTGAGAGGGAGGTGGAGAGAGAGAGAGAAGTGGATGTAATTGGTGGCTTTTTGAAAAGGAAAGACAGAAAAGACAGAATTAGGTTTTCCATCTGCGGCCTTCAGTGTGTGTGTGTGTGTGTGTTTGCAGAAAGAAGGACAGGCTTGATGTCTGTGAGCGTTGCAGACATCAACAGGTCACACACACACACAGCTTTCAGTCAGAAATACTCCATCAGGCTCTCGTCACATTCAGACACATGCGTCTATTATTGGAAGGAAGCATATTCAAACATCTCAAATTTGCCACTGTATACACGGAATTATGAAAAGGGGGTAAGAGAAAGTGGTACAGCTTACCAGGGTTAAAAGGTGTAAGTAACGAAATGGCGTGTGAAAAGCTGCTTACTGTCGGCACCGCATGTTCGCAGGTTATTAATACCGCGAAAACATTGCAATTAAAGGAAAACGCTGTTTTCGTGTCTTCAATTTCCTTCCAATAAGTGGTTTTCCAGTTAGCATATAAATGTATTTCTTGCACTACACTCAGCATTTCACAGAGGGAAAAAAAATACAACACAACCAGTGTAGAACGATTCTTGAATAAACAACTCTCGAATCCAATCTTTTCAGTGACATGCCACGCAACCAGTGTCCGATTCCCAAAATAAATTAAAAACTCTCATGAATTAGTTCTTTAAATGAAGTAGTAATGATCAGCTTTAAAGGGATACTCCACCCCAAAATGAAGATTTTGTCATTAATCACTATCTCCATGTCGTTCCAAACCCGTAAAAGCTTTGTTCGTCTTCGGAACACAAATTAAGATATTTTTGATGAAAACCGGGATGCTTATGACTGTCCCATTGACTGCCAAGTAAATAACATGGTCAAGGTCCAGAGAAGTATGAAAGACATCATCAGAATACTCCATCTGCCATTCAGTGGTTAAACCATAACCTTATGAAGCGATGAGAATACTTTTTGTACGAAAATAAAACAAAAATAACGACTTTATTCAACAATTCGGCACCGTAACGTCACCGTAGCGCCATTTTGGAAATTATCGCTGCACGCAAAATGCGTATGCTCTTCCGTGTCAGCCGCGACACAAGGATATGTTTTCTACATGGATTTACGCTTTGTTTTGAACACAAATAGCGCATCCCTATGTCGCGGCTGACACGGAAGAGTGTAGGCATTTTGCGTGCAGCGATAATTTCCAAAATGTTTTCATCTAAAATATCTTAAATTGTGTTCCTGAAGACGAACAAAGCTTTTACGGGTTTGGAACGACATGGGGGTAAGTGATTAATGACAAAATTTTCATTTTGGGGTGGAGTATCCCTTTAACTGCTCCAACTCGCTAAAATGTGGTGGATTCTGATTGGCTGTCATCTTTTTATTGTTCTTCTGCTGGAAAAAAAAAATGACCCCAATAATATCAATCATAATTTCTTTATCGTTTTAGTTGTGGTCTTTAGTCTTTATCGTTTTAGTTGTGGTGTGGACGTCACTGTTAAAACGTTATATTTTTTGTTATTGTTATAGTTATCATCCTTGGTGCGAACAGACCTATTCTAAATTAAGTCTAAAACTCCAAGAGAACTTCTTTCATATATAAAAAAATTAACATTGCAATGAACCAAAATATTCCCAAATTTATTGCAATCGAAACAAACAAAAAATCTGAAACAGCCTAATATCCTTATCTAGTCCTAATTATGAAACTTCTTATGTGCTAGTCCTTTTTTATGCAGTATTTGATTGTATGAAAATCAATCAGAACTGAGTCTGTGATTGTAAATTTTAGGAGGTTTATGTGTGGCAGGCTCAATTTATGTGTGTGTGTGTTTGTGTGTAATTCTTCCTAATCCCATCTCTGATGGTCTCCTCTCATCCTCTTCTCTCTGTGCCAGACACAGCAACATCCTGCCAATGACAGGAGCCAACCACACATGCACTAACACTCACACAATATCCTGAAATATCCCTGCATCGTGTCTAAGCGAGCACCGTGACAAAAGTAGATCACTTCCTTTATAATCAACGAAGCCAAACCGCATATGTGTGAAGATTATAACGAGAGCAATCCTGTTTCGTCGCGTTACGTCACTCATTTGCAGTGTAGATGTGACGTACATTCTTATCACACATTTTTGGTCTTACTGTGAACAACTCAGTAGTTGACGTGAAGGGGAAACTGAACATAAATTAAGACAATTAGGCCTACACTAATAACCACTAACAAAAAACAATGCATGAAATTAAGCTTGCGTAGTTGTGTAGAGTATGTTTCCGGGGTAAACTGAAAGAAAAAAAAAAACAATGATGGCGAAACGTATTTGCTAGTAAATTTTACAAAAAGAAACGGTAAGTAACATTTAATTAAACATGAAATTTTGATGTTGATTAGTATTAACTTTGTAATATAATACAACTTTGAAAATTAATTTTTACACTGTCATTTTTTACTCAAGTTTTGATAGCAGATACAACAGTCTTGGACACCTAATCACAAAACTATTTGCTAATGCAAATGCGAAACTCATTTTTTGGCAGCCATGTTTGTCACAAATGATTAATTTATTCCACAAAATGAAAGTGGTGAATAACATGAGGTTAACCAAGATAAAGTGAATATGTGAATAGTGTTCAGCTGGTCATGTGACAAAAGTGTGAGGCCCACTATAAAGGGGCCCCTTATTATGAATAAAACAGCATTTTCTAGGCTGCTGATAACTAGATTATATATCTGCCGCATACATTTTCTTTTTAAAATATGTGCATTTATTTACCTGTTAAACCCTGAGGAAAAAGTTCCCTCAAGTCACCAAGAAATGATGATACACATGAGTCACACACAACGTTTTCACTGCCGCCAAAAAAAAGCCGTGCCACAATCCGGCCTTGAGAAGGAGGAAAAGAGAGAAGAAGAGTGATGATTTGACACAAAGACGCAGCCGGCAGCTCGCCATGACATGGCACTATGAAACGGTTAATGACGCAGCTTACGGCAGGATGGATTATCTCTCTCCTCCTCTCTCCCCCATTCCTTTATTGGCTTTTGTCTGATTGTGCTACATTATGGAATAGCAGTGAGCTGAGCTTAAAGGAAGCTGCCATTCTCCAGAGGAGACATAATTAATAACGCAAGCATATCCATCTGCTCTAGACTCCTATATATTCCCTTTTCTTTCTCTCCATCACTCCTTCTCTTGCTTAAACATTCCACTATGAGTGTATTATGTGTGGGGCATCTCACTCTTTTGTCTGGATGTGTGCATGAATGCATATGGAATGTGTGTGTTAAAAAGAGAGGGAAAAAACCATGTGATCAACTCAGGTCAGCCTTACTTCAACATTTAAGTATATAGCATACCTATTTTTATATTAATGAGATGTTGGCAAATAGCTGAAAGTTTTTTCAGTTAATGTCTATTCTATGTCAAGTAATAAAAATGTTTTTGCTGTTTTAGTTTTAGTTTAAGATAATAACCCTTATATGCATAAATGCAAAAAAGAATTCTAATATATATATATATATATATATATATACATATACACACACACACACACACACACACACACACACACACACACACACACCATACAATTATAAAACAGGCAATTATGTATGTTATATTCCATGAATGTATTCCATGTGTCTCAAACAATATAAATTCATAAGATCTGCATGTATATTAAACAAATACAAATTAAATGAACTGTAAAATACTTTCAGATTAGTATAATACAATCACCTGCTGCCCACTGAAATGTGAGAAGAGATGGGCAGAGAAGATTCAGTTAGATACATGTGAGTCTGGATCAATTTAACGTTAGGTTAATGAGTAAGGTAGAGTAACGTAATTATCTTGCAGTGTGTTTCTTGACACTGTTGAACTTACGGCCTTGCTTATTTAGACGAGAGAGAAAGAGAGAGCGAGCAAGCATGCCTAACTCTCACTTATGACTGTGGGTTTAATCAGAGCGTCAATCTCTAGCAGAGGGGAAGAGAATAAAAAACAAATCTAATTACACCAGATCATTCAGAAGATGAATTAAAGACAGAGATAACGTTACAGACAACCATGTTAAATCACCCTGCACTTCCTCTCTCTCACACGTTCCCTGTTTTTGCAATAACAGGAAAATGGTCTCTCTCTCTGAGCTTTAATCATGAGGGATTAAAGCCTGCGATTATTCCTGGTATTTTAGCTGATTATCGTGTTAACCTCTAGGAATGAACCCTAGACATTCACATTACTGATATTAGAAAGACAGAAAGGTGAAGGACAGGAGGAAAAGAAGTTTAAATCTCAATCTTTTCTAAAGCATTATAACATTAACCCTATGTGTGTGTGGCCACGTGAAGGAAAATCTTATTGCTTAGATGTTGCTCTTTCATAGCTCAAGACAGGGTTTCACAAACTTTCTGATGCCACAGACACCCAAATATGATGATGGCCTTTTTTGAAAAGACCAGGTTAAAAACCTATGGATCAAATGAGTTCTCAGTTGTCTCGTTCACGTGACTTAATCAGGTCATTCTCTTAAAATTGCTTTGTTTACTTTGTTGTTTGTAGACATACAATATACAGAACTAAAATGAATGCAAATAGCATTGCTAAGATATTTGGTTTATATGAATGAGATTGATGAGAAATGTTTGCATTCATATTTAAATATATGACACTTGATTTTGGGTTTTAGTCTCTTAGAGGATCTAAGCACAGTTGTAAATCAAGACCTAAACTGAAATTTCTTATAATCAAAATAACGCTTAATAAACATTATAAAATAATTGTAAAAAATTCACCTCAGTAACTGTTGTTTTAAATTGAATAACAATTATTGAAACTTCTAAAGTCACAAAATGAATCAAGGTTAATTATTTTAATATCAGTATTCCATTTTGTGGATTCAAATGAATAAATGATTATTGATATATTAAAATAATGTTCTGTGAATTAAGATGCTTGAAATAACACAAAACCAAGATGTAAACTGAAATTTATTTCTTACATAATACTATAATATAATAAAATCCTTGTCAAAAACTGCTGTTTTTAATTAAAGAACATGTCATAAAATGAATCTGGCTAATTAATCTAATATCAATACTCCCAGTTAAAAAGTTTAAAAACAAGCAGCTTAGTCATAATTACAGCAGAAATACTGGAAATAGATCATTTTGGGAAGCCTTCTAATATTATGTTGGACAACCAAAAGTTTGAGAACCACTGATCTAGGAGACACAATTGAGCTATTAAAGAGATGGCATTCGTGATTTCTCTTTCCTGTGGGTGGTGTTGGTCTGGACGAGTTCAGGTTGATGCTTGGCATCCCTTTTTGCAGTCCGCGTGTGTGTCTGTCACTGCGGCTCCTGGCACAACTGAGCGGCAGCATCCTTGCCAGACACCCCTCTCCCACAGAAACAAGGGAAGAGGGACGAATGGGACGGAGAGATAGAGCGGACAGACGTGAAGAATCGTTCGAGAAAGCGGCTTGAGAGGAAAAGCAGGTACGGCGAGAAGATTACAGCCAAGAGGTGAGAAAACGAATGAGAAAAAGAGAGCGAGAGTTAAAGAACGAGAGGATGTGTGGAAGCAGAAAAGCAGAAAATGAACCGGATTTAAAGACAGCTGCCAATGAAGGGAATAAGTGAATGAGATAGAGACACACAAGAGAAGAAATAGAGAGAGAGAGAAGTCTAGAGGAAGAAAGAGAGGGTCCTAATCCCCTAACAGACAGCTTTGTGGCGTGATTGACAGCCGAGTGCGCTACACTGGGGCGGCCCTGGAGGGGGTCTCAGAGGGGTGTGAGTGTAGGGGGATTATCCACCCATCGCTCATGCACCCCTAAGACAGGGTCAAGTGGTACAGGCCGTTGGCTCTTGTTTTCCCACTCACTTTCACACGTCCATTGAGCGACTTGCTCTGTTTTGTTTATGGTTTTGGTTTGCAAATGTCGCCTTAATATGGACGGATAAATCAAAACACCCCCTCTCTTCCCACCCCTGTCCTTTCAGGGTGCTGACATAATTATGTTTGCTTTTAAAGACAGATTCGCTCAGTCTAGCCGGCTGTCAAACTGTGTCATGACTCAACAGAATTTTTTTTTTTTTTTTTTTTGACAAGATACAACTTTAACAGCAATATATGGCAACTTTTATGTTGATTTATTGACCTAAGTCAGAGTAGGTGTCTAAAAATCCACAACTCTCATTTTTTGTAGCGCATTTTATAGCGCAGACGGTGAACGTGGATGAAACTTTCTAGTGCACATTTCAAGCAAATTAAGTATACTATGCTTACTAAGTATACTAATTAAGTCTGTGTTCAGCTGTATGTATATGCTAGCATTTGCATCAAACCTTAAGTATACTTTGGGCATAAGTTGACGAATATTTAGCCTACTTGATAGGAACAAGAATTCAATGTATAATAGCAAAAACTCCAAAACAATGAAATTATGAAAGATACATTTTGTGTGTGTTTGTGTTTTTGTCTTTTTTGGTAACCATTCACTTACACTGAATGGAAACATGCAACTTGACAAGAAAAATCTTTTTAAAAAGTTCAAAATTTGGGGTGAACTGTTCCTTTAAGACATTACATAACAGTAACAGCAATTTTATCTCTCACAGCCTCATTTTTATTTGCATTAAATAAATATTCCATCTTCCGATATTGCCACAAAATCTAAATGGATTTAGTTTTAAAATTCAAGACACCAAAAAAAATCACATTCAACACTTACACCCCAAATAATCACATTTCAAGATCTTACAGGAGGACTTTATGAATCTGATCTTGTCTGTTCCTGTCTGCGCTCCAATTCCGATGTGAAGAATAAATAAATTATCTGCACTGCAGGGACTGGGGGAGAGTGCAGCTATGTTTTCCTTCATGATGTGATATTTCCCTCAGAAGAGAGACGGCAGCACCCTGCGGCCCGAGATGTGAGGGAGGGAGAAAGAGAGGGGGAGTGCACAGGGTGAGGACAGACCAGTTTCATCTGCACCCCATTTCACTTCCGAACCCAAGCGAAACTCAATATCCCGGCTCCTACTGAGTGCGAGAGACAGATACAGGGAACGCTGTTGCCTGACGATGCCTATCAAAATCCATTCAGCCCAGATCTGGGCACTTATTCATGGAAAAAGAGAGAAAGAGAGAAACTAACATGAACCAGGTGGGTAGGAATACATGCACAAATGAAAACTCTGGAATGCCAGGCAAAAAAGTAATTGATAGTGTGTGTTGCACTATATGAAACAAGACACACTGTCCCACTCATGCTAAGCGTGTGTTTGAAAGCATGTATGTAAATGTGTGTGTGGCGTCATGTAGGATGAGGCCACCCATGCTCAAATTTCCAGTCAATGCAAAAAAAAAAAAAAACCTGATTGTATGTTTGTGTGCATTAAATCACAATATATACACATACTTTGTTTACAGTTGCTGTCCTGACTAACAAATCAGACACATGGTACCTCTCAAAAACCTAGCGTAACCAATCATAGAATTAAAAACTAAAAACTAACTTTCTTCATTTTTATGATTGAAAATTCTTGTCACTTCTTAGTATTCAAGCATTTGGATACTTGTGACAATATAGTACGCTAAATAGTACATTTCAATGTGGCTGCTGTTCAGAAAGCACATATGAATTTGTCAAAAATGACCTTCATTCACCTTATAAATATGTCCAGCTAAAAAACAAAAAAAACAAAAAAAAAAACTGTGGATTTAGCCCAGACACAATCAGAAAATCTATATACACAACTCTACACACACTCACACAAAGCTCCATCACTTCTGTGCAGTAAAAAGCTAGGGGAGTCTTTGTTTCCGCCACCCGACAAACCCCCACACCCTTCCGCCTGGCATTTCTAACCCCCCTTTCTTTAGGTGGACGGACAGAAAGAAAACCTCTCCATCTGTTCTCCCTCCCGTGGCTTTGGAGTTATACTACAGCCGGACTCCAACAGAGAGAGAGAGAAACGCACTACTGAAAAAGAAGAGGAAAGAGGCAGAGAGAAAGAGAAAGAAAGAAAAGTGCATAAGGACGGGGTAAAGGAAAGGTAAAGGAGGATTGATTTTCTTGTCGCCCAGCGGTACAGCACTGAGAACTGCCACTGAGCGTCACACGGTCACTCACAAATGCACCTAATTTACTCGAATACTCTCAGAGAGGCAGGTCAGACACAATCTGTGGAGTTTTTCAGTTTTTTCTCTTCTGATTTTGGTTTGATAAAATAAAATAACAATGAAATTAAATTAAACTAAAAAGTGTCATTAGTGTTTAGTCATATAATGTTTTTAAAGAATAACTTTAAATGAGCATCAAATATAATCAGTATAGTTTTGATATATTGTATTTTACAATCATGAAATCTGCCAAGTTCGGCAACTTCCTTTTAAAGGACTTTGATCGAAAGCGTAATCAAATTTGCCAAAATATTTACCAGAGAAACATGCAAAGAGCATGAAACATAAAACTTTCTGACATGGGCCTGTGGCTTTAAAAACTAAGATTATTCAAAAGAATAACTGTGTGTGTGAGAGTGCATTTGAGATGTTCGGACTGGCACCAACCCGTCAAACCACCCACTTCGAAAAGACAGGCAACGGAGTGGAGAAACACAAGCAACTATTTAAACCCAGCACACACACACCGAGTCTGGCCAAACATGTGTAATATGAGAGAGCGAATGGATTAAGAGACAGGAAAACTAATAGAAAGAGAGAGTAAAAGAATGAGGGGGAAGGTGGAAAGAGGGGGGATTCATCGAGCGAGGTATAATTTTTGACGAATGATTCAGTGTTTAAGCAGGAGTATATGTGTTAAGACGTTTGTGTGTGTGTGTGAGTGTGTGTGTTTTGAGGTCTTTCAGCGAAGCGCAGTGGAGACCTCTTTTGTTCTGAGGGGAGGAGAGGGAGAGGGGGCAGAGGAGGAGAGACTCCAGAAAAGCGAGCGATACGCTACTGAAGGAGGGAGTCCGGCCTCCTAGGAAATTTAACCCCGAAGTTGGATTTGATCCAGCGCTCTGAGCTATAACATTTTTTAAACAGACGTATGCGTTAAAGCTTTTCTGCAGAAAGGAAAGAAACAGAGAAACAGAAAAAAGAGCGCGAGAGAGAGAGAAAAAAAAGGGGTGAAACTCAAAGCCGGCTGCACTCAGAAGTGCATCTCAAGGCTGGGCTGAATTATAGGAAACGCAGCTGAAATTCTGAAGCGATATTAAAACATGGCATCAGCACCGGGGGCCAAACTGGAGCTGCCGCCCAGCTCATGAATACAGGGTTCACATTGCCGCCCCCACCACCCTGCCTGCAGTACTGCCAGTCTCTACAAACACACACAAACGCATACAATCGAGGAAAACGCTGCTCTGAACTATGCCTAGAAACTCAAAAACAACAGCGGTGTCAGCTGATATTATAGTCATGTAATGAATGCTTAAGGGATGCATACGTTTGAACTTTAAAGGAAGTTCACTCAAAAATTAAATGAATGTACTCACTCTAATGTCGTTTAAAACCCGTGAGACTTTCTTTCTTCCTTGGAACATAAAATAAGAAGTTAAGCGAAATGCTGAAAATGTACTTTTCCATTCAATTAAGGGCTGTCAAACTTTAAACACGACAAAAAGCATCACAACGGTTGTGCACTATAGTTTGTGTTAAAATCAAACTGTAATCAGCTGAAAATCTTTCCATCCGAGTTGCGCTCTCATTCAATTTAAATCTGGCGTGTCAAGACATATCACATCAGGTTTGACGTAAGTGATATTAAATGTCATTTGTTCTCATTAATGACGTAAAACCATGGTGTGACACGTTTTTAAGTGCCATATTGAGAGTTAGTGAATGGAATTTGAAAGCTGAAACAGAATATTTTCAGCAAATTAGGACTTACATTTTTGTAAGTTCAAAGATATTGTTTAACTATTTACAAAATATATAGGGCACAAGTTGTATGGACTCATTTTTGGGGGTTTTGCCAAATAACAGACTTGAAGATATCCTTTATTTCCACTCACAAATAGTCAAAAAAAACGTATAAAAACTTGTCATGACAATTGGACGATTGAAGTTAAAGAGAAGAAATAAGTTGAAATAACTTAATTGTGTTGTATATTAAAATTCTGATAATAAGAAAGTTGAATAATAAAAATAGCATAGCATTCATTTATTAAAAATAGAAGAGCATTAATATTTTAAAATAATAAAATTAATAAGTATAACAATTTAGGAAAATATAAAAAACACTAAAAACTGAAATGAAACATTTTAAAAGGTATAGTGAATATTTACAGTATAAATATATACACAATATGCCATACAACAGCCTCACAGTTCATTATGTAAAAGAGTAGGAATGCACCAATATTAAACTTCTGACTTATAAGAAGCTGAAAATTAAATATTACAAACATTAAAAATAGAATAACATTAATATATATAAAAAAAATAATACAATTATTATATATATTAATTAGCAAAAACAAACAGAAAAACACTAAAACCTGAAATAAAATGTATCCAGTATTGATCAATATCGATAAACTTCAATATTAAAATATAATCTCTTTAAAAAGTGCACTCTCAAAATTCTGTAATATACTGAATCTTCTTGGGTGTTCCATGAAGAAATAAGTCACGTGTTTTGAGTGGCATGAGGGTGAGTAATTGATGACAGAATGTTCATTTTTGGATGAACAATTTCTTTAAGGGAACTGATTCAGCACTGATTACAACTGTTGATGGTAGTAATTGTAGTCTCCATCATTTGTTTTGTCCATGTAAAAAGCAATCAATGACAATAGCAGGAAACAGCGCTGCTGGTGGGACTGGTTTATGTTTCCTAACATGACGGATTCTTCAAGCTGAAGTGTGCAGAGGAGTCGTGGGAGGGCCATGCGTTCTCGTTAGGCTGGAACACGGCCCTAGCGCTGTCACCAACTGTGAGTACTGCGTTCTGCTTTATATAAGGGAAGACTACGTGTGTGTGTGTGTTTGAGGCAGGAAGCCTTCAGGGTCGTGATCCATTGACCATCTCTCACTCTCTAAGTAGGTCACGTCAAACCCCAGGCCCCCTAACTGACAATTACAAACTGTCACACATATACACATGCTAGGGCATTCTGGTCATTTTGTCCACTCAAGCACTCCACTGATAAATCAACTGATTACTCAACAGGAGTGGACAGGGGGGTGCACATCTGCACTATTTTTGTCAATTTTGTTCCATGTGCCCGATTTATAAAATAAATAATACATTAGTACAATAAAAAATACAATACAATAATACATAGTTCAAAATTTGGGGTAAGATATTTATGTTACTGAAAAACATCTCTTATGGTCACTATAGCTGCATTTATTTGACCATAAATACAGTAATATTTTGAATATTTTATTTTACATTTTGATTTTCAGCAGTCTTAAGTGTCACGTGATTCTTCAGAAATCATTCTAATATGCTGATTTGCTGCTCAAGAAACATTCCTTATTATTATCATCAGTATTGAAAACAGTTGTGCTGCTTATTGTTTTTGTGAAAACTGTGATATTTTTCAGGATTCTTTGATAAACAAAAATTCAAAAGAACAGCATTTATTTTAAATAACAGAAATATTTTTAACATTATAAATGCCTCTACTGTCCCTTTTGAACAATTTAATTAATCTTTGCTAAATAAAAGTATTTAATTTCTTTAAAAAAAAAAGTACTGATATCAAACTTTAGAACAGTAATATGCTGACCTTTCCTAACATACAAACTCGTATTTGTTCCTGATATATTTCATTTTAACCGAACTGGTCAGGAGGATTTCATAAAGATAAAGGCTTTACATGTCCTAACCCACACACACACAAGCTGTATTTTTAGCACAGGCCTTAACACAAATCACAGGGCCTCGGTCAAAATCAGACAACACTTATCACTACAACAGCACAGTCAGACGCCATGGAGGACAGGAAAGGTTTGCACATTATGTGCACTTTGAATACAACTGCAGATGTCCCAGTTTCCGTTGATAACTGCTGTTCCTCTCCTGTGTTCTGACACTGTGTGTTCTTAACTGTAGAAACGACAATGCAAATGAAGTCTGGCTCCGTGTATCTGTCTGCAGCTTCCTTTTACAGCTCCAAGATCAGTCACCTTCGGCCCGAGCAGCGACACTGACCCCATTACAGACCCACAGACCCACCCCAGAACAGGCAGACAGAGATATCTGATTTTAATCACAATGTACAGATGGCCAAACTGACTTCAAACCGTCTGTATCCTCTGATTAATATTGACCGCCTATGATTTTGACCACTAGAGAAACATTTCAAATCTGAAGTGTAGAGTAAACGGTGCTATCTCACACAGATTTTAGCCCCCAGACCTTTAGATCTGGAATCAGTCATGTAAAACTTGCCTTTCCTTTGTTTCCCATATCAGAGCTGATTCCAGATCAGAAGGCAGACAGAGAGGCAGGGGAAGTCAATAAAAGCAGGCCTGGGTGACATGGGCTAATCTATAGTAGTATGGAGGTTTTCCTCAGGCTAATTAAGTTTACGATTCATCTAATCAACTCTGGGGAAAGAGGAAACCTGAAGAGAACAACAAGAAAAATCTTCTAATCGTGCAACGGCATTGTCGGTGGTTGCCAGTGTGTTGCTTACTGGCCAAAAAGTGTCAAAAACACCCATTTTGGTCTGTAAATATGGCTCATATTCAAAATTTGGTAATTTTGGGGTCACCAGGGCTGCATTTATTTCATCAGAAATACAGTAAAAAGCAATACTGTGAACTGTTATTCCATTCCATCCATAAAACAAATGTTTTCTATTTTAATGTATTTTAAAATGCTTTTCTTTTTTTTCTGTGATGGCAAAGCATAATTTTCAGCAACCATCACTCCAGTCATCAGTTTCATATGATCCTTCAGAAATCATTCTAATATCCTGAATTGGCGTTCATGAAACATTTATTATTATAACCAATGTTGAAAAAAATGCTGCTGCTTAATATTTTTGTGATAGACAGAATTTTTGTTTTTTAGGATTAATTGATTAATAGAAAGTTCAAAAGAACTGCATTTATTTAAAATAGGTGTTATTTGTAACATTATAAATGTCTTTACTGACTCTTTTAATAAATATAATGCATCCTGGCTGAATAAAAGTATTTATTTCTTTAAAAAATATTAAAACAGTAAATCATATCAAAACTAAACAAGAAAAAAGAAAGAAAGACAGACAGAAAGAAAGAAAGAAAACTTCCCAGTCTCATTAGCCAAATCCAGTCCTGATGGTATGTGTATGTGCGTGTCTTTGACCCATGCTGGACCTTACAGCAGCAGGAGAGGATGATCCTGATTAGTAAAGGAGGTCTATGTGAAACTAACCAAATCACACACAAACACACACACACACACACACACACACAGATGGAAAGCCTCCTGCCCAACGCTCATGTGACCCTTTAAATCTGTGAATGGAATTAGCCAAGAAAGAAAGAGAGTGAAAACAGAAGTGAAGGTCTTAACATCTGTAGCAGCAGGTGGGCACAGTCCCTGATCAGCTTTATTACTCTTAAAAAAAACAAAAAGAAAAGAAAAAAAAAAAACAAGGAAGATGGCGGAGAATGAGCTAAACTGATTCTCCGTTTCATATTCTGTCTGCGTTTGAATATTATGGCTTAAGTGAGGAGGCCCAGTTTCCCAGAACTGTCATCACATACCTGCACACACAAATACACAGATTCAAACAAACACCAAGTGATGAGAGATGTTCAGAGCGAGACCACACACACACACACACACACACACACAACACACACACACACTCGTACCATGCTGCAGGGGTTTAGGAGGCCCGGGCCCCCTGGGGGCCCACTCTCAGGAACACACCATTCCCCGCATGTCAGCACGAGTTTAATAATCAAACCGTGTGTGTGACGTCCTTTCAATTATTTCTGAATAGTTTAAATTAACACCCCACAAACGTCTGGATATATTTCGGCACACAAAAGTGTGTTTGTGTAAACATGTGTTCCTTATATTTGCATCACACAGCCCCTGAACACACTTCTGGCTGTCTCCGCAGGGAAGGCGCCTTTGTTTCTCCATTATATAGCCCTGTGTGTGTGTGTCTGGTCTGCAGGCAGGCTGCAGTTATTCTGCCACATCAACTGAGAGCCATTTTCACAGCTCCTGTTGCTGAGAGCTCGTAAAGCCTCCAGCAGACCCTGCACCACACACACAAACACTCACAATTTTCCCCATTTCTCACTCCAGGGTACGGAGAAGATGCTATATAAGAGCTCAAATGCTGTTTCACACACAGTCATGCAGTACAACCCTTTATCTAATACACACATATACACTAGTTTACTTGGCTATCTAAAAGAGGAGATAACATTATTAGAGACATATTTGTATTTTTTGACTAACCAAATACTCAACCCTAAAACTCCTAAAAGAAAACTTTTTACATAGGGATGCCTCAGCAGGTACATAAATAAATCTACTTTACTTACTGCTCCTTTACTTTCTAATCAAAGAATCCTCAAATATACAGATTAAAATGATTTCTGAAGGACCATGCAACACTGATGACGAGTAATGACTGTTGAAAACTGTGATAATATTACATAATATTACTGAATTTTGATCAAATAAATGCAGCCTCGTTGAGCATAAGAGACTTCTTTAATAACAGTGTGTGTGTGTGTGTGTGTGTGTGTGTGTGTGTGTGTGTGAGAGAGAGAGAGAGAGAGAGAGAGAGAGAGAGAGAGAGAGTATGTATAAATACATATTTATTTAACTTCTGGCGACAATTGCACCCTCAAAACACACAAGTAAACCCATAAGCTCACACAAGCACGCTCTCTCTTCCTTTCTTTTTTTTAGACTACAGTGATGCTGCACACACAGTCAAGCATTTAAACTCATTGAATAAAACCAAATTTCCCTTGACCAAAGGAGGTGAATCCAGTCAGGAAGCTTAAATGGATCTACCCAGTTTAGAAAATTAACACGCATTCAATCCTCTAATCCATTCGTGCGCATGTCAAAAAAAACCTTTCTATGTTTATTTCTACATTTACATTCACTTAGCAGATGTTTATGCAAGGCGACTTACAAATGAGGACTTTCTGAAAACAACCATGTATGTCAGTGACCTATAGAGATCGTGTCTTATTCTAATCCCTTCTCCCAACGACCTCCCTCCCAAATTTCCCTCGTCTTAAGCCTGAGATCGGTTAACTAGCGCTTTTATCCGAGCCCAATTAGCCTGCGATAAATTAATTATTAAAAATCCAGTGGGGGTAACATATTTCTTTGAGAGCGAGCGCTGATACAAAAGGCCCATCACGTGTACACACACAGACCCTGTGACATTTATGATAACACACAAATCCTTACAGTTACCCACAATCGCTCGTCTGAATTCATTATCGGAAAACCCCCCACAGGTTTGAGCTGGATCTGAATCTCTGAAACGCAATTACCGAAACGCACAGTGATTTAGACAGAAGAACACGGAAACCTTCTGAACCGTTAGTAACCGTTTGGGATCAAATTACCCAACCAGCATCTTAACATAGTCAATTGGAAGAATTACACGGCCCTAACTGACCCCTTAGAACATCATTCAAGAGATGTGTTTGCTCATCCAGAGAGGGCCGGGTACCAAGGACACACAAACACACTTTGTCTTTCTTGTGTGTAAACAATGTATCAAGGGGTGTGAATGTCAGAAGGTGAAGGACACTTCCCAGACAAGCTGGCTCACTGAGAAACACCATTACTGTTTACTAAAAAAAGCCCTCGAAGTCCTGCTTCATGCCTTTTCAGTCTCAAGAAACCATTTTTCATCTATGCCCCCTTAGTTAAATATACATTCCAGAATTACATTAAACTGCAGTGTCTAAAAACAAGCACAATTTTTGCTTTATAGATTTTTTACCCTAAGCAGACAATTTCAAGGTGATCTTTGTGCTGGACTTGCATTTTCTTAAGCCTAACTCAAACTGACATTCATGGCTTAGAAGATATTGATTTCTGTACATTTAAGGATGCGCCCCGCTGTTCCTCCCTCTTCTCTCGATCTCTCTTTCCTCCCATCACTTCTCAACTGTTTCTTCGTTCCTCTGAAGGCTACACATGTTTCTAATTTGGCACGAGGAGGAGAATGGCAGCGCCATCGTGAGAGGGTGAGATGGAGTAGTAGTAGTGACGGAGAGAGTGATGGGATAGAGCGGGTGAATAAAACATTCTACAGGTGCAGGACCTCATCTTCAAAGCACTGAGGAGCAGAGGTTCACTGATCCCTATTAAATATACAGCACTGCCAACAATATAACCTGCGTACAGCTACTTTTAGTGCGAACTGTGCAGACTCCTGTAGCCTGGAGCAAAAACACACGGTGCAGATGTCTTGTAAGTGTATGTCTGCATGAGCAGCCAAATTTACACTGCACAGTGTATTTTCAAATCAAATACGAATATGGCGACGCTGTGTTTGTGTAAAGACACCAGACTTTACATTACAGAGTTCAAGCTACCATGTGACACAATAGTGAGTGATTAATACAACCAAACATTAATTAATATGTAATTTATGGTGCTTAACATGTAAGGCAGATTGTCCAGGCAAATTAATCGGCCGATATTTTGCCATTTTGATATTGTGAGCCATTAACCATGCATGCTTCATTTGCCAATTCAATGGACTGCCAATTAAAAACAACACATTTTTGGTTCCATTTTTTTTGTTAATTTCAAGTGTTACTAAGTGAGTATGTAAATATGTAAAATGAACACTCACCGCAATATGTGACCCTGGACCACGAAACCAGTCATAAGTAGCACAGGTATATTTGTAGCAATAGCCAACAATACATTGTAAGGGTCAAAATTATCAATATTTTAAGATATTTCGTAAATTTCCTACTGTAAATATAAAAACTTATTTTTTTATTAGTAATATGCATTGCTGAGAACGTCATTTGGACAACTTTAAAAGCAATTTTCTCAATATTTTGATTTTTTTGCACCCTCAGATTCCAGACTTTCAAATAGTTGTATCTCGGCCAAATATGTCCTATCCTAACAAACTATACACATCAATGGAAAGCTTATTTATTCAGCTTTCAGATTATGTACAAATCTCAATTTCAAAAAATGACCCTTATGACTGGTTTTGTAGTCAAGGATGACATAGGGTAGAGTGGGGGAAAACGCCCCCACGAGGTAAAACATCCCCTGCTGTTTTTCCCAAAATAACCACGAGATAAAGTCAAGATAAATTTTTATTGTAACTATGGACTACATCGACAAGAGTGATGTAGAAGTTTTCACAATGAAGTTTACACTGGTGATGTACCGGAGAGAAAACCGATTTCACAGTAAATGATCTAATTTTCAGCAGTAAAAAAAAAAAGTGTTTAAAGTTTGTTGTTTTGTAGAACATCACAGTTATATATGATATGAGAACAGCTGGGCCTGTAGATAGAGAGTATGCGTTATTTAATAAAAAATATATTTATATTTTCAGAATGACAATTTTTTTCTCAAACATAGTCAGGGGGCAATTGGCAATTACTGTTGTTATTCTGTTCTGAACATCAAATTCTTTGGTTTTCCATCAAATGTATATACCTAGTTGGTTAAATCAAAATATTTGGACTTTATATTTAAAAATTACCTCACGTTAGCATCAGGTAGCTAGTTAGCTATCCAGTTAGCATCAGCTAACAATTTTTTTCAAATAGGCTATTATAATTTTGTAATCCATAATTGATTATATTCTTTTTATTTTAAGCTAAAACTGCCTAAACTCTGATTTTTCTGTAAATGTTTAAAGCATATTGCTTTGTTTGCCTGGGGGGCATTTTACGGCAAAACGCCACCTTGGTACAAATTTAATTCTTGCTAAAAATCTAACATGAAAACTCTGGACATTTTTCTTACTTGGTTTATAATTTATGTCATTGACACTAAAACTATGATAACTTTTCTGAACACATTTAAACCTTTGTTTTACAGAAAAAAAATGTACACTGTCCTTAAGGGGGTTATTTTCCCCCACTCTACCCTATATGGTTTTAGCAAAGTGCGGGTTTTGAGCGTTTCCACTGTGAAGTGAAGCGAATTCGGATCATTTAAAGTGCAAAGAATCCGTGAGAAAACGAGCGCCCACTGCCGATCGACTTAACATCGATTACAAGTGATTGAATCAGTTAAAAACCATTGTCATCGGTGCTCCTCTCCTTCATTCTCAGGTAAAGGTCAAGCAGAAAACGCGTGGTCACGGTCATGCCCCCCACCCGCGCTCCCGTTTAAATTAGGTCCTTACAAACCCCTGCTAGATTAACACAAGCAACGCCGACAAGAACCCTCATTAAGAGCGTCTGCCAGCGGCCACTGGGACAGAATAAACCCCCTCCATCCCCCCCAGCAGCATCTGTTGAAGCGCAGCGCCCGGTATATGCGCCACATGGACACATTAAAAACCTATTCGTCTTTCAAGAGCTCGTGGCACCACTAATAGCCCCTCATAACCCACATACCGATTTAGACCGGGCACACAAGTGCTCCCACGACGCCGGGTGTCCATTTAAACAAGCCCAGTAATGACAGAAGGGCGAAAGAAAGAAAGGGGTCCGCTCGGCCATAAATCGTCGTTTATGTGCCGGACACGCCGTTTGCATGGGTTTCTTTGGCTCCCCACTAAATGAATTCACAGTTGCTGGGTTGCAGAAACCTCCCCCTTATTTACAGATATATACTACGAGAAATCTAGCTGTAAATTACCCACTATTCCTTCCTGCGGCAGGGAAAATCGTGTCACCTGCGTGACTGGAGTAATAAATTTTGCAGCGTGAAATGGGACTGATTGACCATCTAAAGTTAACACCTGCGTGTAAAACTTTTCACTTTAGGTGTTTCCACGTTAACTTGTCCAGCAGAAGGTGTCGACTAAGAGTGAAAGCTTACACCTTCTTTTGTTTTAACTACTGTCATGACAGCAGATAAGTTGCTATCTAATAGTAGGCTAGTCCCTATGGTTCTACCAGTTCACATTTTTCAGTTTCGTTTAAAGTTCGAGTTGCATTTTGCAGAGCTGTCACTATAAATAAAAGCGCAAATGGTTTTGAATTCATGCAAGCATTTTTGCATGACCAGTAAAAATAGGTGTCGACGAAATGTTCAAGTTTACACCTTGGCAGAACAATCTCTTTTGTTTTAACTGCTGTCATGACAGAAGTTAAGCTGGTGACTGAAGCAGCTCTGAGGGCTTCTACACGTTCTCACAAGTTAAGCAAGAACGTTTTACAAAGGTTACATTGTTTAAATGGCATTAAGACGGAAAAATACTTGGTGTTGAGCAACTCATGCCAATCTAACTGGAGCGTATCTGAAGGAGAGGCAGTGAAACAGTGCAGCCTCAATAAACAGCGGTAACTGTGGCGGCTACTGTCGTAAAATTCCTCAACGCACACCGTCAATGAAATGTGGCATTTATTAGTCTGGCGACATTGATGCTCGTAACTTCTGCAGACGCGTGATTATCCACTAAGGGGCTTGTCTGCGTAATAGCGCTTAACAGCTTTCTTTCCCCTTGCGAGAGACGTTTCAAAGCCGTCCTTCACCGATTTGTGCGAAAACACGAAGCGTTTGACTATCTCCAGCGCAAAGCTCTTCTTAAATAAACGGGGAATAAACGCCGTGCCCAATGCCTTTAGTTGCGGCTCTTACCTTTTGTTCAAGGAATTCCAGTAGATGGGCTCCATGTTGGTCGCCGTGATCCCGAGTAAATCCACTAAGAATATCAGGAGAATTCCCAATCCATTTTCACAGCCTTGACTCGCCATTTGAAATCCCGAATTCCGTCTGTTTACTCCCATCAAAGCTGTGTGGGATACTCTCCCAGAGGTTGGAGATCTCTGGACTCGGAACAAAGCGTGTGTGCTTCAGGTGAATCCGTCAGTGTGATCAGGAACAACGTGTTTTGGGAGCCTGCATGGATATCTAGCAACTAAAAAATACACACACGGGAGGACAGATTAAACAAAGGTGCAGTCTGTGTGGATTTTAAGCAGAGAATTCCACAAAAAATCGTCTTTAGGGAAAAGTAGCTCGTGGACAAAACTCCGCCGCAATTTCAATTCCCACAGCCGTTTTGTTGCAATTTTCCTTGCAAGAGTTTACTTTTCCAGTATTTCGTGATGCTTATTGTTTTTTTTTTCCCGTGGCTTTCAGACTGAACCTATCTTTCCCATTCCCTTTTCACTCCCACTTCATTCTGTTTTCCCGACGAATTAGAACAGGAATGTGATGGTAGATGGATGATGTTTTGGGAATGAGCTTTTCCTCGCCTCTTCAGAAGAACATGTTGATGCTGGACAGATCTCACTGCTTCTCTTTCTCTCCTCTAGTTCTCCAATTGGATTTTCCTGCTTGCCTTCGAGATTCCAATAATTCCGCGTGCACTTGAAATGTTGGACAGCAAGCAATCCGGATAATTAACGCAAAGATAGCAAAACGAAATTAATCAAGGCAAATAAAAAAAAACAAGCATATCAAATGGACACAAATTTACAAATGTGCCGAGACTGACAAAATTATTGCCAGATTTTCCAGGGTGGAAAAAATATTGCAATCCTTATTCATGGGTCTCGGTTGCAGGGTATTTGAGAATGTGCTCGGATGTGGCAAGTCATTAGATAGTTCATTTCTCGTCTGTCCTGCTTGGATTCTCTCGATGTGTCTCTCTCACTGGCTGCAAATCCGACTAGTGAGACTTGTTCCTAACGCTCGGCGCACACTGACAGGCTGAGTTGTTTGAGAAAGAGAGAGAGAGAGCAGGAGGGAGGGGGAAAGGGGAGGTGTGCGCGCTCGAATAAGAAAAATCCCATCTTCCGGCTGGAGTGCGCACTAACGGAGCGGATTTTTCTTTGGGGGATTTGTTTTTTCCGCATGTAGAGGTGCTATTAAATCACGTCAGTCACAAACACATCCATATACCATGCAAACATATTTCCCAACGCTCATGTAAAGGATTCTCTGTATCCATAAATAAATAATACCAGTCTCAGAGCACGTACATTTTTGTGACTGCTTCTTTTTCCATTTGATTTGATGATCATGATCCCTGGCACCCGATCACACCGATCAACGCTGTGCATTCAGAAGCGACGGCTTACGGAGCTACAGCGCCCCCAGTGCATTCGCTGGTAACGGTGCATGTAATAACATTTCATGCTGGTGGTAACGACACTAATGACAAGCTTAGTAAGATATGCAGCAGATAAGGAGCTTGTTTAATAAATATCTCTACCGAAACTGCAATGATTTTCAGCGTTCTGCGTATGTGAAAAATCGGTAATTAATTGTGTTTGTAGGCCTGTCTATTACATCTGAAAACTACAATTAGGAAGTGTATTATAGACTAAGCGCTGCTGATGGGACCCAAGGCGTTAAAGCGGAGTAAAACCTTGCCTACACTGACACCCGGCGGCGAAGCGATGATACTACAGCCCACTAACGCTACTGCAAATTTTGACGCCCTTTTGGACAGCCATATCAATTTGTTCTAATATTAATATAATTTTATGTAATATTAATATAACAATTATAAACGATTAATCCATCAATTTCATCCATCCATCGATTCATGTCACATTTATTTTATATTCTACTGCTGTCCCAATTCATCAAGACTATAAATGACATTTTAAAAATGGTATTTAAAGCAGGGTAGCTAGGCTTTTTAACGACTTTAAAGTGAACATGTCTAGTATACTGTACATTTGGATAAGCGAGTAACAATACACACAATGCATGTTAATGTAATTAAAATATGCATAACAATAACAATGTGTAAGCTGCTCCAGGATATTATTACATATTTAATATGTCGTTCATCAGTAGTGTCAATCACTACACTACAATAGTATTAAATATTCAGAATTATTTAATCAAATTTTATCTGATAATAATATTAGTTCAACATAGTTTTACATGCAGACAGAGAAATTATGCTGTACTCACTTTCATCTTACAAAACTGCAAAAATTAACATTTTGATATATCATTATAAAGTACACTTTTTATATACTGGAAATACATTAATTGTTGCATCCCCCTCCCCCCCCCTCTATTTATTATGTAACTGTCAGCACATTTCATCACTAAAAAATAGGTTGTATAGTTCTCAATCTTGGGACTGAGGAAGATAAACGTATGAAGGAAAGTATATTTGTGATTTTTTCCATAATTTCTAACCACTTTCAAGCTTTTGCAGTTCACTTAAATAATTCTGCAGTGCATCAAATATATTTTCAAATGACACATATTCCTATAGTTTCTAGAACATGTTAGACAAATGCTTAAAATGATTTTAGACTAAGTACAGCATATACTGCAGGACACTGCTGTGACTGCTATTGAAATATCGTGTCAAATACCCAGACGCTGTGATGTGAGAACACTGCCATCACAAGATCACATTTAGGAGGTGATCTCATCAGTCTGTGTCGCAGTGTCCATGAGACCTGGCTCTCTCCCCAGTCTGCGCAGCTTTAAGAGGTAATCAGAGTGGAGGGAGGAATCAGTCAAGTCCACAAACCGCCTGTAGCTGGCCTGCACCTTCTGAAAGACAGGAAGAGAGATGGAAGCACACAAACATGCTGATTGAATTTTAGTTAGACAGGTGCAGTTAGTTAGACAAGTGGATCATCATAATGACCGAAGATGGAAAGTCTTCAAGCTAAAGGTCAAATGTCAATTCTGTTGTCTATTAAGACAGGGAGGAACACAGACTCATGGGGGGAAACAAACTAAGCATAATAAGAACCAAACGTCAGAGGACGTGCTGGCACGGGAAAAGAGAAAGTTCTGTTATTCCGTCATTTTGTTGCAGGGTGTTGCAGATGCTGGATTTGAGCAGGTCCCTTTTTAGAGCTGTTCATTTATTCATGATGACCTCATTACAAGGGCTGACCTTAAACTCTGCTTCATACTGAATGCGCTCCCCGCAGGCCTGCTCCAGACTGTCCTGCAGCTGCTGTATCCTGGAACACACACGCACCGTCATGCAACATTTCAGAACATTATTAAAAATAAAAAAAAAGGTGGAAAGAAAGAAAGTGGTGGAGAAGCAGTGTTGATGAAGGCAACAAAATCTATATATTCTAGGATACTTGTAGAAAAGGGAGAAGGCAGAGATACAAAGAGAGAAACTGATGAAATTTACAAAAGGTGGGAAGGAGAAAGAGAATAGCTGAGATGCATCACAACAGGAAGCTGGGGTGAGCAGGAGGAGTGTTTCATGTGTATTTTTACCTGTTTTGTAGCTCAGATATCTCCTCTTCATGTTTGTCCTGTAGGGCCCGTTTCTCTCTTTCTGCCTTCATGTCACACTCCTCACGAATACTTTTCTCGGCATCCTGCACACACCTCCTCACACACTCCTGAGAAACAGAGGAAAGCAATGAGCAAGGTGAATGACTCACAATTCTACTTGATTCTGATTGGTCGGGTCAGATTTTAAACTTTGCAAATTTAGTTTCTTCAACTATTTACATATAGTAGTTAAATCAAATCGACAGTAACTGTTGATTATTATTGATTTGTGTCTGTCTGATTTGCATACAACAGAACCTTATGCAAATTTTCACTATTCAATTTTAATTCAATTCAAGTTTATTTGTATAGCGCTTTTCACAATACAAATTGTTGCAAAGCAGCTTTACAGAATATTAAAGATTCTACAATATATTTAGTAGTAGCTTGTCAGTGGTGGCTATCACTGCTAAAAAACAAAACAAAAAAACAATAGAAGCCCAATAGAAACCATCAAAGAAATACTAATGGTTTCCATTAAAATACCATTATAAACCATTAGCTTTTTCCAGTAAAACCATTACAAAATTATTTTTTGTAGTGTGTTTTGGGCATTTTTCCAATAGGATTTAACATCCCACCAATAGAATCCATCACATACCAGTAGACACCATTATAGTTTCCATTAAAACCAATACAATTCCCATTATAACCATTGCATTTTCTACTGTGTTTTGGGCAGGGTTCTATTGTTTTTTTCAGCAGGGATGTCAAGTTGATGTAGCCTACATATGGCAGAAATGTATGGTAAAAATCAGTTAATGATGTAATCAAACAGACGATGAACACTATTAACAGAAAGGATTATATGTTGCAATCAAACTTTTGGCAAAATTTGGTCATTCTGTATGTTGTTTCAGGGTTGGCATCATCTGAGGTCCTCTGAGGGGTTGGCATCATCTCTTCTCAGGTGTTCTGGATCCAGACTGAAGCTCGTGTAATTCCTAGTTACCCGTGGCACAAACAGAAACAAACAGAGACAAAATTAGCATAGCTGCTATTCCAACCAAGCAAAAATGATTTGTTCAACCCAAGCTAAAGAATAATAGTGTGCACATCATTGACCCATGCAATGCTATTCATTATTTACAATTTCATGGGAATTAAATTAAATGTTTCTTTATTGTGCATGGTGTA